>NC_061111.1:124620660-124658905 GCF_002878395.1 Capsicum annuum
AAATACCCTTATAGCTGTTAATAATATATAGAGTTAATTATTATTAATTTTTATTGCTAAAATGATTCAAATTAAAATTAATATATATATATATATTAAAAATATATTTTCATGAATGACTATTAATTTGTGGGCTAAAAATAATTTTTTAAAAGAGTTTAAAGTGTTGAATGTTTGTATTTGAAAAATATAATTATATATTAAAAGATTATTCGTTTTTTCATGATTATATTAAGATTTCGTATCATTAAGATATATTTATTTTTTTATTCAAAGCGAGGCTAATCAACCCATTTATTTAGAAAAGGAGAATTAGGGTTAAAGATAAACTTGAAATAACTTATAATTATAAGGGATAGAATGATAATTTAAATAGTCAACTTAAAATTTAAAAAAAATATTTACCTAGTGCTTATATGTTATTTTGATCATATACCCTCTTAGTCATATTGATTATGTAAGAAAAAGTAGAAGTGAAGTGATTGCTACATATGACGTGAAAGCCACGGAGGTAAGTCGTTGACCGTAAATTTCGACGCAAATAAATTTTGGATATGGCACACTGTCCGATGACATAATCCCATCACGCTTTGTTTTTTTTGTTTCGATATAAACAAGAAACACTTGGTTTGAGTGCAAGAAAAAGAAAAAAGATGGAGAAATCATCAGGGCAAAAGCTTATACTGATTACTCAGGAACCCGACGGTATTGCATGGATCACTATAAACCGACCCAAGTCCCTAAATTCTCTTACTAAGTCTATGATCATCGACCTTGCTCGAATTTTCAAGTCCCTAGACGCGGATGATTCGGTTCGGGTCATTATACTCACCGGATCGGGTCGATCGTTTTGCTCGGGCGTTGACCTGACAGCAGCGGAGGACGTGTTTAAGGGTGATGTGAAGGATATTGAAACTGATCCGGTAGCCCAAATGGAGAGGTGTAGGAAGCCTATTATTGGGGCTATTGATGGATTTGCTGTTACTGCTGGTTTTGAGATTTCTCTTGCTTGTGATTTGTTGGTTGCTTCTAAAGATGCTAAATTTTTGGATACTCATGCTAGGTTTGTGTTCTTTCTTCCGAATTTATCTTTTGATTTCCTATATCTGCACTATAACAATCTTTTTAAGCTTTATTTGGATAATGATACTGTTGAAGCTGGATGTTTTGTTTTTTTAAGATTTGAGCTCTATTACCTAGTCGTGGTATATTGGAGAAATTGAGACGGCTTTTGGCTTGATTCTTAGTAAATTTTTCAAAGTGAGTAGGCTCAATGAATTTCTCTCTACTGAACATCTCAATTCTCATGGGCCAATTAAACTAGTCTAGCTCTCCTATCCGAGAAAAAAAAAGATAATAAAAAAAAATTACTACTAGTTGAGCTCAGTTTGGAATGGACTCTTTGTGCTTTTCATTAATAGCTTTATTTGTTAAGAGGACAGATTACGACAGATAGGAGTTGGCCTTCCTGCAAAATTTCACTTGTTGTGTTGTATCTCGGGTCCGTGATCCAGAGTAACGGTGAGATTGATGAGGATGTCTCGCACCGTATTGGGGCGGGATGGATGAAGTGGAAACTCGCATCGGGGGTGCTGTGTGATAAGAAGGTGCCGTCCAAGCTTAAAGGCAAATTCTATAGGGTGGTAGTCCGACCGGCCTTGCTGTATGGAGCGGAGTGTTGGCCAGTTAAGAACTCCCACATCCAAAAAATGAAGGTGGCAGAAACGCGGATGTTGCGCTGGATGTGTGGACTGACCCGAGGGGATAGAGTTCGGAATGAGACTATCCGGGAGAAGGTTGGTGTGACTTCAGTGGAGTGTAAGATGCGGGAAGCACGATTGAGATGGTTCGGACACGTGAAGAGGAGGGGCATGGATGCCCCGGTCCGTAGGTGTGAGAGGCTAGCGTTGGATGGTTTTAGACGGGGTAGGGGTAGACCGAAGAAGTACTGGGGTGAGGTGATTAGGCGGGACATGGAACAGTTACAGCTCACCGAGGACATGACCCTAGATAGGAAGGTCTGGAAGATGCGAATTACGGCAGAGGATTAGGGCCAGTCCAGGTCGCTAGTGTAGGGAATTAATTGGTGGGGGTGTATTCCTGGTATGATTCCGTATTCAGTGTTCCGTGTTCCATGTTCCATGTTTATTACGAATCTGTGTGCTTTCCTCTGCTTTATATTCCTGCATTCCTGCTTTACTCTGTTTTATATTCCTTATGGGTGCCGTATCTATGTTATGTCATTTGCTTCTGTGCTGTACTATGTGTTTGTGTGATATCTCGTGACTTGAGCCGGGGGTCTTTCGGAAACAGCCTTTCTACTTCATCAGAGGTAGAGGTATGGACTGCGTACATCTTACCCCCCCAGACCCCACTAAGTGGGAATACACTGGGTTTGTTGTTGTTGTTGTTGTGTTGTATCTTAAGTAGTACTCTATCTGTATTGAAAATTAGCACCAAGACAGCTAATTAGCCTTACTGTGTCTCCATATCGAACTTGATTTTTAAGGTATTGATAGGGTTTTGACTTCAGAGTTGATTTCTAATATTCCTGTGGAATGGTATTAATCTTAAGCTTATTGGTTGCAAGATCTAATATGATTTGGCCAGTCATTAGGCATACCATTAAAGCAGCTATCAAATATAGACTAATTCCTTAGTTGTAGAACTACAAAGTTGTAAATCCTACTGAATCTAGAGAGAGTTCCCTTCATATCCTCCGGGACCTCTAAGATATCAAGTTAACTAGGGTTATGAACTCCTTAAAAACCTAATTTACCTAGAATTATAATCCATTATGTTAGGACAGGGAAGGGGATTCGGAGCACTTTCCTGTCTTGATGGGGTTACATCAAGGATTGACGCTTAGTCCGTTTTTTTTTGCTTTGGTGATGGAAGTTTTGACGCGGCACGTTCAGGATGAGGTGCCTTATTGTTTGCTTTTTACGGATGATGTAGTCCTGATTGATGTGACCCGTAGTCGAGTTAATGCTAAGTTGGAGGTTTGGAGGCAAACCCTTGAGTCTAAAGGGTTTAGGTTGAGTAGGTCCAAGACGGAATATTTTGAGTGTAAGTTCAGCGAGGTGTCTCATGAGTCCAATGTTGTTGTTATGCTTGACACTCATTCTATCAATAAGAGAGATGGTTTCAAGTATTTGGGGTCGATGATTCAGGAGAATGGAGAGATTGACGAAGGTGTCACTCATCGGATCGGGGTAGGGTGGATGATATGGAGGCTCGCCTCCGATATCTTGTGTGATAAATGATAACACTCAAATTACACTCTTAAATGGGTGTAAGCGATCGTTGTCAATATAAAACCCAACTAGGTTGGGGTCGAATCCCACAGGGAATAAGGTGCGAACCCAAGTCGTTTGTGATTTAATTCACTGATAGTTTAATGTTTCCTGAAATGGGGGGTTTAAGTTTCACGAATAATTGTTTTTCACTTTAATTTCGATGTTTGTAATCAAGAGTTTATGAAATAACTAAAATTATGTTCACTAGGGCTTACGGTACATGATACTAAAGGTGATTTAAGATTCGCATGGTGGGTAGGATAACAAGCTATCTTTATCGATGTTATGCTCAAATGTCTCTCTGCCTACTTAAGCTTTTAATTTCCTAATCCTCTCGGACTTAGGGAATTTCTATTCACTGCCCAGATTTTACCTCAGGTTAACCAACCTTGTTACAGCGCTGATTATTAAACGAAGTATTTCCGAGTCCCTGTTGATAATTCACTTCCTTCTATATTTGATTTCTTTCTCAAGCAAATCAAAGTAGGTGTGTCTACTGTTTGCAACCAACAAACTTTAATTAAAGCGTTAGAATTATTAAGAAATCCTATCACCTATTGAATCTTGAATACCTAGCACCTTATCAAGACCTAACCCTAGATCCCATAATTCAGGTTAATGGAGTTTAGCCTCTCATGACGCAAAGAACGATACACATAATTGAATTCATGATTTGAAAGATAAACTTATAGTGATAAATAAAAACCAGTGAATCGTTGATTAGATCACAAAGGACAAATCCCCCAATACTGATAATAATCTCTCCAAATAGTTGTGTTGTTAAGTCTAGAGGTAGAGAGAAAATATCAAAGTATGTTCCCCAAACTCAAAGTGTCGAATATAATGAATAATTATTTAGAAAACCCTAAAACAAAGTTTTAAATAGTTTAACCTAATTATGGAAACAAAATCAAGGTTACAGCTTTTCCTCGGAATAAATGATGACATCCGTGATAGCTTATCAGGAGTCTGACGACTTATCACGGATGTCGTCAGCTCCTCTTCACTTTTGGCTCTTGCCGTCTAAGGATGACGACAACGACGACAGCTTATCAGGATTTTGACGGCTTATCATCAATGTCGTCAAGACTTCTTCTCAGTTTCCATGTTCTGCCTAAGTCTGACGGTATCCTTGATGCCTTATCACCATCCTGACGCCTTATCATAAAATGTCGTCACAACTTCTCTTCAACTCCCATTCTTTGGTTAAAGCTGACGTTGGTCTTGATAGCTTATCACACTTTTGACAACCTATCGCCAGATGTCGTCACAGGCTTCAACTCATGCCAAATCTCTGGTTTAGTCTGACGACAACTGTGATAGCCTATCATAGGGCTGCCGACTTATCACAGATGTCGTCAGCCACACTTCTCTTTAGATTTCTCCAGATTTCAACTTCTTTGCTTCTATTCTTGTTGGTTCTCTATCTCATCAGCTTAAACTGTAAAATCAAACATAAACAAATCAAAAACGACAAAAGTTGCTTAAGACTTTGCAATTATTCTCAGTTAAAGGCCTTAAATGTGTTATCAATTGCACACATCAACACCCTCAACTTAAAACAATTGCTTGTCCTCAAGCAAGTCAGCCCCAACTAAGAGAGTACATAGCACATTCAGCAGCCCTTTTTCCATTTAAGCTCAGGACATAGTTACCACCTCCAAGGTCAATCCAATTAAAACCAACTGTGTATACCATTGAAAAACAATAATGTAACGCAAAGGACTCAAGCGATGACATCAATCTTAGCCACAACAACCATTCATATACCAATGCTACACTATCTAAACAAGCAAGTAGCTAGCAACGATACCAGTGTGCCCTCACAACAAAGAAACCCCCCTCCTCTCATGTAAGAAACCAAAAATGTAATTGTGGGGGTCATCAAAAGACTCTTACTCTCAAAACGAAGTTCCAATCAGTGTATGCCAAGTACCATAGGCTTGCCCTTTTTTACATTACCAAGACCTTCAGATAGGCCAGCTAGGATCACTATAGGACTTTTTTAGGCTTGTAATGTAGGCTGGGGCTGGTATGACATTCAAGGACATTTAGAGTGACTATGCCTCCTTGACACTACACTACACTATTAGGGTTCACTTATTAACCTCTTTCTTTTTTTCTCTTCTCTTGATCACACATATTCGAGTTGGGTGCTTTTTTTTTTTTTTTTTTGAATAATCACCTAACTTTTATTCGTTTTCTTTTATTCTACCCTTCTTCATACTCATTTTACACCATGCACCCCTATGATA
Organism: Capsicum annuum; assembly: GCF_002878395.1. Lineage (NCBI taxonomy): Eukaryota > Viridiplantae > Streptophyta > Magnoliopsida > Solanales > Solanaceae > Capsicum > Capsicum annuum. The sequence continues at coordinate 124,626,215 of NC_061111.1, forward strand.
GCCATCCTCAACTTAGGCTGTTTGCCTAAGTCAAGGTGTACAGTGTCCAAGGAGGACCAGGGCCAAAACAGGTTCATTATGGTACAAATAGGAAAGTGAAAGGTGTCATAAGAAAGAAATGGTCAATTTAGTCTCAAAACAGGAATCGAGGGGTAGTATGCACACAGGGAAGGCTATTTAGTTTAAAAGTGGGTTAATCAACAAAATGGCCTATGATCCTTTCCTAACCCTCTACCTTTCAACCATGGTAAGACTAACCAGGCAAGTTCTGGCTTTGGCATACAGAGGGAATTATGTAGCTGCTCACACACACATAGCACACAAGTGTATCGCAGGCTATCACTTATCTAGTTCATGCAAGCTCAGCAATGATCTTCAAGCAGCTAGAACTAATGCCACAACAAGATTCACAATAGTCACAAGTAAATGTAATTCACATAGTTTTGCAAACAAAACGTTGGAGAGGTGTTCGAAAATCAATCAAAAACATGTCAACTGCTTTCTGTACTTGTATTTCTCCTTGTCACCACAAAATATGTTGCAACAACACTCTACCCTACACCCTCAACTTAAAATCAAAGCAAAACTAAACTAAGGGTTAGAGTATACCTGGAATGGATCAATCTCGGGGGTCATGGGTTGTCTCCCATGCAGCGCCTGATTTAACGTCGCGGCATGACTCTGGTATCTCGATTACTTCAGACGTCATCGAGACAAATAATGGTGATACTTTTCATCGATTTGTTCGGGCCAATGTAAAACTTGACACGTTGCCCATTTACCTTGAAGGTACTACCATCTTCGTTTTCAAGTTCCACTACTCCAGATGAGTGGACTTGACTAACTTAAAAGATGAGTGGACTTGACTTACTTTAAAAGGGCGTGACCACTTAGATTTTAGCTTGCCTGGGAACAATTTGAGTCTGGAATTCTCGTTTCTCTATTCTCCAATCATGGTACTTTTTCATCTTTTCTTTATATAGATTTGCTTGTTCATATGCCCTAAGACGGAATTCATTCATCTCATTCAATTGCCCCAGTCTCAGCTCTGCTGCTTCCTTCCAATTCAGATTCAACCTTTTGAGTGCCCATAAGGCCTTGTGCTCCAGCTCTATTAGTAGGTGGCAAGCTTTCCCATAGACCAGCTGAAATGGTGACATGCCAATGGGTGTCTTGAAAGCAGTTCGATATGCCCACAAGGCATCATCGAGCTTTTGAGACCAATCTTTTCGGCTAGCGTTCACCGTTTTGGCTAGGATGGCTTTAATCTCACGATTTGACACCTCCACTTGCCCACTGGTTTGTGGGTGGTATGGAGTAGCCACTCTATGCTGTTTCACCCCATATTTTGCCAAATCTGCTCGAAACACTTTGTTGCAAAAATGGGATCCTCCATCGCTTATGATAGTACGTGGTACTCCAAAGCGAGAGAAGATGTTCTTCTTGAGAAAAGCAACAACCCTCTTCCCTTCATTATCAGACAAGGCCACAGCTTCGACCCATTTCGATACGTAGTCAATAGCAACTAAAATATACTTCATCCCGTACGAGCTTACAAAAGGACCCATGAAATCGATGCCCCATCGATGCCCCAGACATTAAACAATTCCACTTCAAGCATCTTCGTCAAGGGCATCTCATGTCTTTTAGAGATTAAACCCTGGCTCTGGCATTGGTCACATTTCAGCACAAACTCGTGGGCATCCCTGAACAATGTCGGCCAGTAATAGCCGCTCTGCAACACCTTCCTAGCCGTTCGGTCACCTGCATGGTGACCCCAACCGGGGAAGCATGACATGCTTCCAATATGCGCAATACATCTACTTTTGGCACACATCTCCTTATAATATTGTCTGCACATCGCCGAAAAAGATACGGCTCATCTCAGAAGTAATGTGTCACATCATGCAAGAACTTCCTTTGATGGAAAGCAAGATTATATGGGATGACGTCACTCAACAACATAATTTGCATAATCTGCATACCAAGGCAATTTTTTCACAGCGGCAGCCAAGATCTCCTCATCAGGAAATGCATTATTTATCTTCGTTTCATCACTAATTTCCTGTTCACCTTCCATTCTAGACAGATGGTCTGCAACCTGGTTTTCACAACCTTTCCTATCTTTGACCTCAAAGTCAAATTCTTGCAGCAGCAATACCCAGCTAATCAACCTTGGTTTTGCATCCTTCTTAGCCATCAAATACCTCAAGGCAGCATGGTCGGTGTGGACCACCACTTTGGTCCTAAGCAGATAAGCTCTGAACTTCTCGAAAGCATACACTACAGCTAGAAGCTCCTGTTCGGTGACGGTGTAATTCTTTTGCGCTCCGTGCAGTGCTTTGCTGGCGTAATATATCGGATGAAACAGTTTGTCCCTCTTTTGTCCCAATACAGCCCCAAGGGCAACACCACTTGCATCACACATGATCTCAAATGGTTTTGCCAAGTCAGGTGCAATAACAATAGGGGCCTTAATCAGCTTCTTTTTAAGGCATTCAAATGCCTTCAAGCACTCGTCATCGAAGGGAAATTTCACTTCTTTCTCCAAAAGTTTGCAAAGTGGATTTGCAACCTTTGAGAAGTTTTTTATAAATCTCCGATAAAAGCCAGCATGCCCAAGAAAACTACGCACTCCCTTCACTGAAATGGGAGGTGGTAGTTTCTCAATAACTTCCACTTTTGCTCGATCCACTTCTATCCCTTTTTCGGAAATTTTGTGGCCGAGAACGATGCCATCCTTTACCATAAAATGGTATTTTTCCCCGTTAAGCACCAAATTAAATTCTACACATCTTTGCAAAGCTAGATTCAGATTTGCCAAACACGTCTCGAATGAATCACCCACCACAGAGAAATCATCCATGAATACCTCTATGGTGTCCTCCACCATATCTGAGAAGATAGACATCATACATCGTTGAAAAGTGGCGGGTGCATTGCATAGCCCAAATGGCATCCTCTTAAATGCAAAGGTGCCATATGGGCATGTGAATGTCATCTTCTCCTGATCTTCAGATCTTCAGAAGCAATGCAGATTTGGTTGTATCTAGAATAACCATCCAGGAAGCAATACCACTCCCTTCTAGCTAATAGATCAAGCATTTGGTCCATCAAGGGCATCGAGAAGTGGTCTTTCAGAGTCCAAGAATTCATCTTACGGTAGTCCATGCAAACTCTCCACCCAGTTACAAGCCTGAGTGGAATCAACTCATTCCTTTCGTTAGCAACCACTGTCATGCCCTCTTTTTTGGGCACACATTGAACTGGGCTCACCCACTTGTTGTCAGAAATAGGGTAAACCACTCCTGCATCCAACCACTTAATAATCTCCTTCTTAACCACCTCTTGCATTGGTGGGTTAAGACGGCGCTGGTGTTCTATGATTGGAATACAATCTTCCTCAAGTTGAATTTTATGCGTGCAGATGCCTAGGGGAATGCCAATAATATCTGTGATGGTCCACCCTATAGCTCTCTTGTGCCTCTGAAGTACTGAAATAAGTGCATTCACTTGTTGATCACCCAAATCAGCTGTAATAATAATAGGTAGTGTGTTCCCGCTGCCCAGAAACACGTACCGTAGGTGTCCAGGCAGTTTCTTCAATTCCAACACCGGAGGCTCCTCAATAGATGGCTTGGCTGATGGTGTTGGTCGATTAGCTAGATCAAGGTCCAGCTTTTTAGGAGCATAAGGATATGAACCCATTCCTATCAAGGCACAAACTATCTCTTTATACTCCCCGATGACTTCACTATCATAATTCATCATAACTGCGGCCAAAGGTTCGATAACAAGTTGCTCATCTATGGACACATCCTGTTCGTCCTCATAATACACATCAACTACTGAGAACACATTCATTTCTTCATGCTGCTTCATTGATTTGCCCATATCAAATCGTACCATTTCATCCTTCATCCTGAATAAGAGCTCATTTGCTCTCAAATCAATCAACACACTTCCGGTTGCGAGAAAAGGTCGACCCAAGATTATGGGCACCTCGAAGTCTACCTCGCAATCCAGAATGACGAAGTCTGCAGGAAATATAAAGTTGGACACCTTCACCAACACATCTTACACATCTTACAGAATGCCAACAGGTCGCTTTACTGACCTATTCGCCATCACGAGTCTCATGTTGGTGGGTGTGGGATTTCCTAGACCTAGCTTTCTATAAACAGTCAGTGGCATCAAATTAACGCTTGCTCCCAGATCACATAATGCTTTGGCGAATTCCGTAGTCTCGATTGTATAGGGAATAGTGAATGCGCCCGGGTTCGGCTTCTTTTGCACCAAGGTCCTTCTAGAGATAGCGCTACAATGGTGGAGATTTTCCTCCAATTCGCAGCTCCCAGCTCTTTTCTTAGTCACAAGGTCCTTCATGAATTTCGCATATCCTGATATTTGCTCAAGTGCTTCAACCAAAGGCACATTTATTGTCAACTGCTTGAGCATTGCCATGAATTTGCTGAATTTTGCATCATCAGCCTTCTTCTTCAATCGTTGAGGAAAGGGAGGTGGTGGGCGTGGGATAGTTTTCAACACCACTTCCTCTTCATTCTCCTTTTCCTTCTCCGAAGCATCAACAGAACTATTCAACTTCTCAGGCTCCACTGGGTTATTTTCTTCGGATTCACTGACAACTACCTTACTATCTACAGATTTGCCCACAGAAGGGCCAGGAAAGATCTTACCACTCCTAGTGGTAATTGCCATGCATGAGCCATCATTCCGCGGGTTCTGCACCGTATCGCTTGGTAACATTCCGCTCTTTCTCTGGTTGACTGCAGCAGAAAGTTGGCTCATCTGCTGCTCTAATTGTTTGATTGCAGTGGAGTGTGAGTGCACCAACTGACTGATGGATGTCAGATCGGTTTTCATGGTGGTCACACCAGAGTTTGTGGCCTCAACTCCCTTCAACAGCTTCTCCATCATATCCTCCATGGACATCTTTCCAGAGCTAGTTGCAGCAGCTTCCCGATTTCCAGGAGGAACATATAAACCACTCCTATCATTACTGTTTCTCCAGTTTCAGTTTCCTTGCTCCCTGTCTTTGTAACCAGGCTTATCATAAACGTTCCGACCTTGATTCCCTTGGCTACTGCCTCAGAAACCCCCCTGATTACTCACATAGTTTGCCTCCTCATCTGCATTAGTAGCCACAATGTACTGAAATTCCACAGCTTTGACCTTTTCAGTCTTGCTTGGCAGTAAGTGCTTGGCCAGCAAGTCCATCTGTGTCTTTAGGTGGGCCATGTCTTGGTCTCGCTCCTCATCTCTTCTGCGCTGCTCCGCAGTCATACCAACAGAAACAGTCGGGCTAGCTACCACAGAATCCCTGGTATGCCAAGCCCGACTCTGTTTGGTCATCTTATTCAACATATCTGAGGCATCTTGAAAAGACAGATCAACAAACGAACCACCATCAGCATTATCTACAATCGGCTTTGTTACAAAGTTGAGAGCCCTGTACAAAGTCTCCATCAAGTGTAGGTCCGTCATATTGTGGTTTGGACACTGTGTCAGCTTCTTCTTGAACCTCTCCCATGTCTCATGCAAAGCTTCGGTAAGGAGTTGTCTAAAGTTGCTGATCTCGTCTCTCAACTGTACCTTCCTGGAGGGTGGAAAAAGTCGTTCTAGGACGCTTCTTTCAACTCCCTCCAGTGGGTGATGGAATCAGGCGTAAGCTCATTTAACCACATTGTTGCCTCTCCAGATAGAGACAATGGAAACAATCTTAACCGGATCACATTCTGGCTCACTCCCGGATTATCAAAAGATTTGTAGATGGTGATAAAGTTTACCAAGTGCATGTTCGGATCATCACCAGGCAGGCCACCGAACAATCCCTTCAGATTCAGGAGCTGAATCATGGTACTTGTTATGCTGAATTTTGCACTAGGTGCCAACGGTGGAGGAATGATCGCACCCGTTGCACCTGCTCCGTCCATTCTTCATCATCGTCATCTACCTCATATTGGACAGGCTGTTGACCATACCTTCCTCTGACTGGACGGTTTCTATTGAAATTTTGCTGCACTGGTACAGCAATTTGCTCTGCTCGCCTTGAGTTTTGAGGATTCAGCAATTGCTCATCACCCAAGTCTTCATCACCAAGGTTCGGATGACGTACTTGTTGACCCTCGTTCTGTACGTTCACCTATGCCCTGGCCAAGGCTGCCAGTCTATCAGCCTTTTGCTGTTCTGCCATTCTCCCGATCAGCTGCGGTTCCGGATTAATTGGTAATAATGGTTCTCCGGAACTTCTTGTTTTTGGCATAAACATCAAGGATCCTGCAATTAAACAAAAACAACAAACAAACGTAAATCTAGGAAACTTAACTAACAGTTAATTAGTGCACACAAGCTTTCAGTTTACAACTGTATTCCCCGGCAACGGCGCCATTTTTGATAACGCTCAAATTACACTCTTGAATGGGTGCATGCGATCGTTGTCAATTTAAAACCCAACTAGGTTGGGGTCGAATCCCACAGGGAATAAGGTCTGAACTCAAGTCATTTGCGATTTAATTCACTGATAGTTTAATGTTTCCTGAAATGGGGGGTTTAAGTTTCACGAATAATTGTTTTTCACTTTAATTTCGATGTTTGTAATCAAGAGTTTATGAAATAACCAGAATTATGTTCACTAGGGCTTACGGTACATGATGCTAAAGGTGATTCAAGATTCGCATGGTGGGTAGGATAACAAGCTACCTTTATCGATGTTATGCTCAAATGTCTCTCGACCTACTTAAGCGTTTAATGTCCTAATCCTTTCGGACTTGGGGAATTTCTATTCACTGCCCAGATTTTACCTCAGGTTAACCAACCTTGTTACAACGCTGATTATTAAACGAAGTATTTTCGAGTCCCTATTGATAATTCACTTCTTATATTTGATTTCTTTCTCAAGCAAATCAGACAGTAGGTGTGTCTACTGTTTGGAACCAACAGACGTTAATTAAAGCGTTAGAATTATTAAGAAATCCTATCACCTATTGAATCTTGAATACCTAGCACCTTATCAAGACCTAACCCTAGATCCCATAATTCAGGTTAATGGAGTTTAGCCTCTCATGACGGAAAGAACGAAACACATAATTGAATTCATGATTTGAAAGATAAACTTACAGTGATGAATAAAAACCAGTGAATCGTAAATTAGATCACAAAGGACAAATCCCCCAATACTAATAATAATCTCTCCAAATAGTTGTGTTGTTAAGTCTAGAAGTAGAGAGAGAAAATATCAAAGTATGTTCCCCAAACTCAAAGTGTCGAATAATAATGAATAATTATTTAGAAAACCCTAAAACAAAGCTTTAAATAGTTTAACCTAATTATGGAAACAAAATCAAGGTTACAGCTTCTCCTCGGAATAGACGACGACATCCGTGATAGCTTATCAGGAGTCTGATGACTTATCACGGATGTCGTCAGCTCCTCTTCACTTTTGGCTCTTGTTGTCTAAGGCTGACGACGACGACGACGGCTTATCAGGATTTTGACGGCTTATCACCAATGTTGTCAAGAATTCTTCTCAGTTTCAATGTTCTGCCTAAGTCGTCTATTGACGCCTTATCACCATCCTGATGCCTTATCACAAAATGTCGTCACAACTTCTCTTCAACTCCCATTCTCTGGTTAAAGCTGACGTTGGCCTTGATAGCTTATCACACTTTTGACGACCTATCACCAGATGTTGTCACAGGCTTCGACTCACGACAACTGTGATAGCCTATCATAGCCTATCATAGGGCTGACGACTTATCACGGATGTCGTCAGCCACACTTCTCTTCAGATTTCTCCAGATTTCAACTTCTTTGCTTCCATTCTTGTTGGTTCTCTATCTCATCAGCTTAAACTGTAAACAAACATAAACAAATCAAAAACGACAAAAGTTGTTTAAGACTTCGCAATTATTCTCAGTTAAAGGCCTTAAATGTGTTAGCAATTGCTCACACATCAATAAAAAGGTACCTCCCAAACTTAAAAGCAAGTTCTACAGAGTGGTGGTTAGACCGACTTTGTTGTATGGGGCGGAATGTTGACCTATTAAGAAGACCCATATCCAGAAGATGAAGGTGGCGGAGATGAGAATGCTTCGGTAGATGTGTGGGTATACTAGAAAAGATAGGATTAGAAATGAGGTTATTCGAGATAAGATGAGAGTGGCTTCGGTGGAAGCTAAGATGAGGAAAGCGAGGTTGAGATGGTTCGGTCATGTGATACAGAGGAGCACGGATGCCCCAGTGCGGAGGTGTGAAAGGTTGGTTAGTGATGGTTTCAAGCGAGGTAGAGGTATATCGAAGAAATATTAGAGGGAGGTGATTAGACATGACATGGAGCTGTTTCATCTTACCGAGGACATGACCCTAAATAAGAAGTTGTGGAGGAGGTGAATTAGAGTAGAAGGTTAGTCTGAGTTAGGATGTTGTATGCTTTGGTGTATACTTGAAGTATCTTGCTTTGGGTATTATTGGATATGTTAATTTCTATTGTATCTTGTTTTATTACTATTCCTTATTTTATCTTTGATGGCATTATTTTGAGCCGGGGGTCTATCAGAAGCAACCTCTCTATCTCACATTTGAGGTAGTGGTACGGACTGCGTACACTTACCCTCCCCAGACCCCAATTGGTGGGAATATACTGGGTATGTTGTTGTTGTTGTTGTTGTGTGGTATTCATGCCAAACTTGATTCCCTTAGCTAATTCAACAGAACTTGAACGCAAAACAGAAATACAAGTTCTGTGGTGTTAATGTCTGCATTTCTGTTGCAGGTTTGGGATATTTCCTTCTTGGGGTCTCTCTCAGAAACTTTCTCGCGTTATTGGACCCAACCGAGCTCGTGAAGTGTCTTTAACTGCAATGCCTATCAATGCAGAACAAGCTGAGAGATGGGGTTTGGTAAATTATGTTGTAGACAGAAGTGAACTTTCGAACAAAGCTAGGCAAATTGCAGAAGCCATCATCAAGAACAACCACGACATGGTTTTGAGGTACAAGGCAGTTATCAATGATGGGTTCAAACAAGAGTTGACCCGAGCCCTTGCTCTTGAGAAGGTACCGACATATGTTCTTGTTATGTTTAACCAGCTGATCGTGCATCTTGTTCAACTATTTGCTTATGATCTCTTTCTAGTATCTATAATCTATGACCATATTAAAAGAGAACCTTGCATGCATTGTTTGTGTTGTATAGATGCAAATAGCAATTAGAAAAGAAGGGTAATACTCTACAAGAAATATCACTCTCTTCCTAGTACCAATAGCCCTAGCTACCCTCCAATCCTCGAAAAAAAAGATCTTGTGAAAGGTCAATTAAGAACCCGAAGAATCAAAGATAGCAGAGATTGAGAAAGGGGCAAACAATCCAGGTGTCATGCACCTTTTAAAAGTTGATCCTAAATCTTTATATCATGCATGAAACAAAGAAGAGATTGAGAACTTGGTATCTTGGTATCTGTTGCTAGTGGGAGGTGCTAGGTATCCCGTGGATTTACTCGAGGTGCACCAAAGCTGGTCTGGATACTAAAGTTATTAAAAAAAAAGGAGGAGATCAAGATGGGGAAAGAGAGAAACTAATTGAGGTGCTTGCACCTTTCAAAAGCTAATTCTAAATCATGCATTACGAATCTGATAGTAGTCTAACATCAAGATTCATAGATAATACTACTTTCTTTTCAGTTTATTTAACAATTTTTCTTTTATATAATCCACTTGGTATATTATTGTTGTTGTTGTATATTTGAAAAAATATTAAACTTTAAATTTCTTATGTACCCTCGGGCATGATTTTATAGCTTGTCATGGGATGTTTAAGATCCCAAGCTCCAAAATCTTCTCTTTTTAAAAAAAAGAAAAAAAAAAATGTACCCAGGCAAACTAGCTCCATAAAATTAATAGGAGGGAGTATACGTCCGTGCCATTGGTCATTCCCTATGGTGCTCATATTCTCAACTGCACTAACTTGCCAAATGTCGAATATCCGGGTTTGTCTCCAACTTAAGTAATCCACTTTAATAGCTCTCTTTTAGATGCATTGTGGTGCTTAATAAGTCGATTGTTGTTCATTGTTACCTATCCAGCTACTGCCTGTTGTGTCAAATATTTAGAAACTAATGAATTAACTAGTACAAATCCTGCAAGTAGTGAACATGGGTTATTTACAATGTATGTGGTCTATTTCACTCGTGTTTGCAATTTTGTCATTTCCAGGAGAGGGCTTTCGAGTATTACGATGGAATGACCAAGGATCACTTTAAGAAAATGCAAAAGTTCATTGCGGGACGGAGTTCAAGCAAAACTTCATCAAAATTATAGATATCACAGAAATAAATTAGTTCCCTGGCACGTTTTGTTGAAAAAAAAAATCAAATAATCATAAAATTCGCGCCAATCTGTCTCATTTTACAAGGCAATGGTGTTTAATAGAAACACAAAGGTATAGATGTTATTGTAATTTCAGTTGAGTGATGATGTTGTTAGCAAGCGACAATTATGGTCAACCTGCATGTTTATATGACATTATGAAGGACTTATGTTGCATGCGATAATATTACACGTTCTGTGTAAACATTGTGCGCCGAAGATGGTGGCTACAGAGTACAGGTTAGTATAATATCAGTTGGACGTGATGATAAATACATGAGTTGTCGTGACTTCAACTGATCATTATTCTCGATGTATTATGTGTTGGGCTCTGGGTACGGCTATACTTGGTTTGATTTGATTCAATTTTTTCAATTATAAAATCAAATCAATTATGGTCTTTTCAATCTCGGAATTTTTTGATTTTACGGTTTGGTTTGTTTTTTCCAAATTAATTATTTTTAGTAAAAGTCTTTGCCACACAAAACATGTAAATGATGCTTTCAAATTTTCTTCTGTACTAGAAAGATATATGGCACTTTCAAAGAAAATATAAATAAATAAATAAATGAAATCACGTTATTAAGCTGAAATATAGTGTTACCAACAATAAAGATAATGAAAATCATAACACAAGTACTATAAATAAAAGATGAAAATAAACATGGTTTGATTTGAGCTTATTTGAGTTTCTAGATGTTTGTGGACTATAATTCTAAGAAGACTTATTGTACCATAAATAATTATAAGTTGAATTTTAAAATAATATGTTAAAAACGTATATTGTGAAAAAGTTTTAAGTTATACGAATCATTATAATAAACATTTTGTCACGCCCTAACTTAGAGACACAATTCTCACCTGATGCCAATTTAGACCTGAGTTAATCCTTGTTGGACGATTATGCTATTAGCAAAACACCAACCACCGAAATCAAGAAAACAAACAAATATATATCAACTTAAAAATAAACCCGCGACCAACAAGGTCCTTTTCAACATAACATTGAACAAACTTAACTAATCCCAGTAATTCAAAAAGAACGAAAACTAAATTAGTGTCGGCCAGCGAGGCCACCATGATGCATATAATCAAGTAACGTTATGCGGGCCATCAAGGCCATCATGATATCTAAAAACTATAAATTAAACACATATATACATAGACAATCAAGGTCAACGAGGCGTTGTGCTAAAAAGACAAAGCAACAAGGCCAACACGGTTGACTATTCACATCTGTATAACCCAAAATCTGTAAGTCTCCAAGAGTAATAAAGCTTGGCCAGGCCAGGACCTCGACCTACCTAAAATCTATCTACAACAAAAGCTAATAAACCTTAGGAACTCTAAAATCTCTTCCCCCATCCCCCACCCCCCACCCCCCCCCCCCCCCCCCAAAAAAAGCTAGCCAACCTCCTGGAGCATGATCGTGCTACTGAAAAGTCCCATCTGGTCATCTGTCGGGGCCTAGAGGCATAAATCTGGTGCTTCCTTGCTTGGGGTATCGGTAAAAAATAAAGTACCAAGTATTGTAAGATAAACTAAAAAGTTAAACTGAATTTGAAATATAAAAGTTGAAGGTAATAAGGCAGGAGCATAAGCATAACTCTAACACACCTTCCTCCATGTGATAAAATATACAATCAACTAACCAAATAATAACCTATCCTGGTGGCAGGTACAAACAACAATCAAGAAACCTACTTGAGCCCGCCCAAACTTGGTACATTACTTTGCAATCTAGCTACCCATATTGGCTCTCAACCGGGTCGCTTATATTAATTAAACCATAGTGAAACACCCCCCAGATTTTAGGCCCTAAAAATGTCTGAGTTTTTGAACTCACTGCTTGAAACACCCTGGTTTTTGGACCTTAGAAAATTTTCTAAAATTTTGGTCTCTGGACCCAATACGACTCATGGGTACGAGGCGTATGTTGGGGTATGAATGGTCTGATCCAGTTGTATGCTGACCTGGTTGGTGGAATGGATTTTGGTCACTGGAATGGGTACGACTTGTACGGTACGAGTTGTATGGTCGGATATGGATCATTTGATTTCTTCACTTAACTCTAGACTTGGTAACCTAGGTTGGATATGAGTATGAGTGGCTCACCAAGAGCCGTAAGCCAGGGTACGAGTCATACCCAGGGACTCGTATGGTGGACAGTTTTCAAACCTTCTATGATTTTATCTTGCCAGAGATATGGGTGAAGGGTACGGATCATATGTTGTCAATACGACTTGGGTAGAATGAGTCGTACACTGGGCATTGTTGGGTCTAAGGGTTGAGGCTTAGGATACGAATGGTGGGTACCACTCATATCGAAGGGTACGACTCGTGAGGGTCAGTCGTACCCTTGTGACGGGATTTTGTGCAACTTAAGTGGGGGTAATCTGGACATTTTTTTCACTTACCCTAATAAGGTCCCACGACTTCTAACTCTCTTGGGAGGCTATTTACCCTATTATTCTATTCATTAACACTTTGAAACACTTCCTAAACACTCTATAATTCTCTCAAAAACTTTTGGGCAAGAAAGTTAGGGTTTCAACTAGAGGACTAATTTGGGGATCTTGTTGGTGGTTTCTCTCCGTCTACTTTGTCAATTAAGGCATGTTCTCTTCCCTCATTATTAGTTCCAATTAAAGACATGGTTTTATACAATGTTTTTATGATTTGAATATTGTATGATTTTAGGTTTTTAAATATGATTTAGGGGTTTTGGTTATAAGTGCTTGGTTATGATTTTTTCATATTTTAGTTGTGCTTTTATATGCATTAATGGTGGTTTTGGATAATTGATTGCATAAGAATGGTTCTTGGTAATGAACTTTGGTTTTGGAAATATTATACCCCCAATGTGTTTGATAAAATGTCTTTAACAATGTTTCCACTATAATATTAGTTTTTCAATGGAACTTTTACATGGTTTAAACTTGGTAATAGAACCCTAAATGATATACATGGTTTAAATAGTTTTAAATAGATTGGAAAGGCCTTGGTGGCCATGATTTTGGTTAATTGGAAATCATGAAGGGTACATGGAATCCCTTAAACCTATATATGGTTGGTTGTGGACAAACTTGCAAGTATAGTCGGCATGACGATACCACTACTAATGTCCTTGGTTAATAAATGGTTAATGGATTGGTTGGTTGCTTGGTAATGGTTTGTTGGGCAATAATGGCGGGGTGTGTTGTAAAGCCATGGAAGGTGGAGGTCCCAAGAGGATCAAAACTTGAAACTCATTTTATCAATGTGAGGTTTAGTCCAAGTGACTGTGTGCATGATGTCATCAATGTGAGGTTTGGTCCAAGTGACCGTGTGTATGATGTCACCCTATAAATTAGGGAATGCACTAGTCATCCCAGGTTTTTTCCCTAGTCGTGCGGCTTCTCACACTGGGGTCCTTTCAGTAGGGGAAGCTGAACCTATATATCCCGTGGGTGATTTAGGACGGCAAAGCTATATAGCCCAGGTAATGGTTTTAATAGCATGTTAAACCCGGTTCATTTCCCGGCATGGATATATATATGTATAGTTTGTGTGCTTATGGATGGTTTTACTTGATTTTATAAATGACATTATTTTATCCTTATCCTGAGTTCATGCTAGCGATAATTTGCTAATCTGTCTTTGAGCGACTGTATGCTCACGCTATGTAGGAACCGGCTGTTTTACTTCTCCAGCATAGTGATTGACTCGAGGACAGCTGTTGGGTTGAAGTGGTGAGTTTCCATCTTTCTGGAAGTCTCTATTTCATATTATGGATATTTTTAGACATTCTAATTTATTTATGGATGCTGGTTTTGTCTATGGTTGGGGGCATATCCCAACCAAATATTCTTACTCTTTTGGTTAGAGACTTTATGGTACTGCTATGGGTTGGAATGGGCAGGATCGGTATTGGTGTCGGTCTTAATATTGAAATTGGTATTAAGGTTGACATTATTGGACATAATTTCTCACTGCTCCATCGTATTTTATTTTGGGATTAATCATATTATGTTTTAGAACTTATTTGGTTATGGCCTGGTTTATGGCCCCTATTTTGGTATTGGTTTGGTTTGGTATGGTTGGACGGTTGGTATGGGATAGTTGGACTCGGTTGGGTCGGTCACGATTGTGATACTATCCAAGAGTCTTCATGTGAGCTATTACACTATCTTGTTATATTCTTGAAATTCAGCCAACTCAGGGCAGGCGACTGGAGGTTGGGTTGGGTAATGGGGGTGGTATTCGATACCAGTTAGACTTAGGACACCCATTACGACAAGGCCCCCAGTCGGGTTGTGTCAAGTTGGTATCAGAGGTAGGGTTCATGATCAATTGGGAGTTCACAAAGTCATGTTAATTAGAGTCTCTTTTAGAGGTTTGTGGCGCTCCACACTCATAAGAGAAAGGCTACTAGGCATTTAGAATATTTCACTTTCTTGGTATTTTATTTTCAAGCTTGGAGTCTAAGTCCTAGAATTCTTCTATTTTTCTTAGATGTTCACTTTTTAGATCATGCCTTGACGATTTGGAACACAAAAAAAAACTCTTTAGTCCCATCTAGGAATAATGTTGATTGGGTACGTCCTATGTCTGGAGTTCGTCTTTGATCTCAAGGTCCTATCCCTGATAGTTTTAGAGTTCCTCCGATTGCTACTAGTCCTCATCAGGGTAAGGTGACTAATGCAGAATTTCATTAGTTCATTCATACTATTGCTCAATTAGTTGCTACTCAGGCTTAGCGGGATGCGTCTAATGGGTTGTCTACTGAGGCCACAAGGGCTGTCCATTTTATGAAACTGAATCCTCTTATTTTTTTCTGGTGTTAAGGTGAAGGGGGATCGTTAGGGTTTCTAGAATGAAATAGAGAAGATATCTAGAGTGAGCAGGCCACTAATATGGAAGGTGTTAACTTCATAGCTTATCAGCTCAAAGATTTTGCGTACCAATGGTACGAAGCATGGTATAGGGATAGAAGAGATGTGGAGAAGTCATCCTTATGGGGTGCTTTTTTGGATCATTTTTTTCCTTGAGATCTGAGGGAAGCAAAGATGGATGAGTTTGTGACTCTTAAGTAAGGGAGAATATTTATCAAAGAATCTGCCTTGAATTTTTGGATCCTTTTTCTATTTCTACCCTGATAGGTGACTTGGTTATTGCTAAGAGAGTCTATAGGAAGGGTGTGGTATATGTTGGTCGTAGGCAGACTTTGGTGAATTTGTTTGAACTTGATATGGTGGATTTTGATGTTATTCTGGGAATGGATTGGTTACACTCTTGTTACGCGTCCTTGGATTATCGAACCCATAAGGTTGTCTTTAGGTTCCTTGGTGAACTGGTTATAAAGTGGGAGAGTGGTTTTCTAGTTCATAGGGGGGGGTTTATTTCTTATCTTAGAGCTTGGATTTTGATCTCTAAAGGTTTTCTTTATCATTTGGTCTGAATTGAAGATTCTAACTCGGATGGTCCTTCATTACATCAGTCTCAGTGGTAAATGAGTTTCCTGAGGTCTTTTTGGATATCTTCCTGGTGTTTCTCCGAATAGGAAAATAGAGTTTGGTATTGATTTGGTTTCGGACACTCATCCAATATCTATTCCTTCTTATAAAATGGCCTCATATGAGTTGAGGAAACTCAAGGAACAACTTAAGGATCTTCTAAATAAGGGGTTTATTTATCCTAGTGTATTTCTACGGGGTGCACCGTTATTATTCGTACACAAGAAGGATGGTTTCCTTCGGATGTGCATTGACTACAGGTAGTTGAATAAGGTGATGGTCAATAACAAGTATCCCCTCCTAAGGATAGATGATCCATTTGATCAGTTGTAAGGTGCCAAGTTCTTTTCTAAAATAGATCTTAGGTATGGGTTTCATCAACTAAAGATTAGGGAAGTGGATATCCCTAAAAAAAATTTTTGTACTCGATATAGGCACTTTGAGTTTTTCGGTGATGTCGTTTGGATTGACTAATGCCCCGGTAACATTTATGGATTTGATTAACATGATTTTCCGGCAGTTCTTAGATCTTTTTATCATTGTGTTTATTAATGATATTCTAGTTTATTCTAAAAGTGAGGTGGATTATGCTAAGCACCTCTGTGTTGTATTACTGACCTTGAAGGAACAACAGTTGTATGCCAAGTTCTCCAAGTATGAGTTTTGGTTGAACGATGTGACTTTTTTTGGTCATATTATTTCTAGCGAGGGGATCATGATGGATCCGCAAAAGGTGGTTGTGGTTAAAAAGTGGCCTAGACCCATGGCTCCAACTGATATTTAGAGTTTCTTAGGCTTGGCTGGGTATTATAGGTGGTTTATAGAAGGCTTTTCGTCGATAGATGCTCCTTTGACTAAGTTGACTTAGAAAAAGGTAAAGTTTTCTTGGTCGGATGCTTGTGATGGGAGTTTCGAGAAGTTGAAAGATAAGTTAACTTTGGCTCTGGTCTTGACATTGCATGAGGGTAGTGAAGGGTTTGTGGTTTATTGTGATATATCTAGGGCCGGACTTGGTTGTGTTTTGATGTAGTATGGGAAGGTAATTGCCTATGCTTCCAGCCAATTGAAGGTACATGAGAGGAATTATCCTACTCATGATTTGGAGCTGTTGGTGGTGATTTTTTCCTTGAAAATCTAGCGACATTATCTGTATGGAGTGCACCTAGACATCTTTTCTGATCATAAGAGTCTACAGTATGTGTTCACTCAAAAGGAGCTCAATCTCAGGCAGAGAAGATAGCTTGAGCTTCTCAAAGACTATGATTTGAGTTTTCATTATCACCCAAGTAAGGCTAATGTAGTTGTTGATGCTCTTAGCAGGTTGTCCATGAGGAGTTTGGCTCAGGTGGAGAAAGAAAAGTGGGAATTGGTAAAAGATATTCACCGCTTGTCTAATCTTGGAGTTCGTCTCTTAGACTCTAAGGATGGAGGTGTAATGGTACAAGAAGTGGTTCGATCATCTCTTGGTGCAGAGATCAAGGAGAAACAAGTGTCAGATCCTATTTTGATAAAAATCAAGGGTGATGTTGGTGGGGAAAAAGTGATGGTGTTTGAGATAGGTGGTGACAGTACTTTCGGTACAAAGAAAGGTTATGCATTCCTTATGTCGATGGTTTGTGATAAAGGATTTTAGATGAAGAGCATGAGTCGCGCTATGTTGTTCATCCTGGGTCGACAAAGATGTATCATAATCTCAAGGAGATGTATTGGTGGAATGGTATAAAGATGGATGTGGCTGAATTTGTGGCCAAGTGTTTGGTGTGTCAACAAGTTTATGTTGAGCACATGAGACCTGGTGGATTATATCAAGAGATTGTTTTGCCCGAATGGAAATAAGAGGTAATCAATATGGATTTCGTTATCGGTCTTCCCGGATCTACTCACTTCTTGCCAATAAGCACTAACTTCTTGGTGGAGGACTACCTTTAATATGATTCGATGACAGAATGACAAAATCTGCTCACTTCTTGCCAATGAGGACTACCTTCTTGGGGAGGATTATGCAAAGTTATATCTTCAGGAGATTATGAATCTACATGGAGTACCTGTTTCAATTATTTCTGATTGTGGCATGCAGTTTATGTCTCACTTCTGGAGGTCTTTCCAGAAAGGGTTGAGGACTAAGGTGAGTTTGAGTACCATTTTTCACCCACAGACGAATGGCAAAGCAGAGATAACTATTCAGACATTAGAGGCTATGCTTCAGGCATGTGTGGTTGATTATGGTGGCAATTGGGTTGAGCATCTACCTTTGGTAGAGTTTGCTTACAACAATAGCAATCATTCTAGTATTGGCATGGCCCTTTTTGAGCCATTGTATGGTAGGAGGTCTCCTATTAGTTGGTTTAAGCTTGGTGAGGCAGATATGTTCAATACAGATTTGGTCTATCAGGCTATGGAAAAGGTAAAGGTAATTCGGGATAGGCTTAAGGCTGCCCAAAGTCGCCAATAGTCCTATACGGATGTAAGGTGTAGAGACTTGGAGTTTGAGGTTGGGGATAAGGTATTTCTCAAGGTATCTCCCATGAAGCAAGTAATGCAGTTTGGCAAAAAGGTGAAGTTCAGTCCTCGGTATG
Source organism: Capsicum annuum (assembly GCF_002878395.1). Classification (NCBI taxonomy): domain Eukaryota; kingdom Viridiplantae; phylum Streptophyta; class Magnoliopsida; order Solanales; family Solanaceae; genus Capsicum; species Capsicum annuum. The sequence continues at coordinate 124,644,668 of NC_061111.1, forward strand.
TAGTCCTTATATGGTTTTGTGAAGGGTTGGAAATGTTGCTTATGAATTAGAGTTTCCTTCTAGTTTGAACTCCATTCATCCGGTATTTGATGTCTCCATATTGATAAAGTGTCTTAGTGGTCCTTCTTTGATTGTTCCTTTGGAGCGGTTAGGTATCTCGAACTCTCTGTCTTATGAAGAGGTCTCGATTGAGATCTTAGATAGGCAGGTTCGTTGGTTGCGATCCAAGGATGTGGCTTCGGTTAAGGTTCTATGGTGGAACTATAAGGTGGAATAAGCTACATGGGAAGCGGAGAAGGACATGAAGTCCAAGTATCCACATCTGTTTTCTGTTCTTTGGATTCGTGTGGAAGGTATGTGTCTTCAACACATCTTTTTTTTAGTTTGTTAAAGAAAAGATTAATATCCTTGCCTCAATGTTTTCAAACTTTGTTAAAGATTAGAAATAAATTTGATAATGCAAATAACCCGTGTATGTGGTTACCCCTAATGGGGGAGACTGAAACACCATTGGTTTTTGACCTTATAAAATTTCCTATACCCAATATGACTCATGGGTACGATCCGTATGTTGGGGTATGAATAGTATAGTCCAATCGTATGTTGACCAGTGTTGGTTGGTGGGATGGATTTTGGTCACTGGAATGGGTACGACTTGTAGGGTACGAGTCGTGTGGTCGGATACAGATCTTTTAGTTTCTTCACTAAGACTTAGACTTGGTAACCTAGGTTGGATCTGAGTACGAGTGGCTCACCAGGAGCCATAAGCTAGGGTACAAGTCATACCTAGGGACACGTATGGTAGACAATGTTCAACCTTTTGTGATTCTATCTTGCTAGGGATACGGGTGAAGGGTATGGATTGTATGTTAAAAATACTACTTAGGTAGGATGAGTCGTACATTGGATAGTGTTGGGTCCAAGGGTTGAGGCTTAGGATATGAGTGGTGGGTACCACTCGTATTGAAGGGTACGAGTGAGGGTCAGTCATACCCCTGTGATGGGATTTTGTGCAACTTAAGTGGGGGTAATTTGGACATTTCCCTACTTAGCCTAATAAGATCCCACGACTTCTAACTCTTTTGGGAGGCTATTACCCTATTATTCTTTTCATTAACACTTAGAAACTCCTCCTAAAGACTCTATAATTCCCTCAAAAGCTTTTGGGCAAGAAAGTTAGGGTTTCAACTAGAAGATTAAATTTGGGGATCTTGTTGGTGGTTTCTCTCCGTCTACTTTGTCAATTAAGTCATGTTCTCTTTCCTCATTGTTAGTTTTAATTAAAGGCATGGTTTTATACAATATTTTTATGATTTGAATGTTGTATGATTTTGGGTTTTTAAATATGATTTGGGGGTTTTGGTTTTAAATGCTTGGTTATCGTTTTCCTATATTTTAATTATGCTTTTATATGCATTAATGGTGGTTTTGGATAATTCGTTGCATGTGAATGGTTCTTTGGTAATGGACTTTGGTTTTGGAAATGCTATACCCCTAATGTGTTTGATAAAATGTCTTTAACAATGTTTCCACTATAATATTAGTTTTTCAATGGAACTTATGCATGGTTTAAACTTAGTAATGAAACCCTTAATGGTAAGAATAGTTTAAATGGTTTTAAATGGATTGGAAAGTCCTTGGTGGCCATGGTTTTGGTTAATTGGAAATCATGAAGGGTACATGGAGTCCCTTAAACCTATATATGGTTGGCTATGGACCAAACTTGCAAGTATAGTCGGTATAACGATACCACTACTAATGTCTGGTTAATAAATGGCTAATGGATTGGTTAGTTTCTTGGTAATGTTTTTAATTGGGCAATAATAGCAGGGTGTGTAGCAAAGTTGTGGAAGGTGGAGGTCCCGGGGGGGACCAAAACTGAAAACTCATATTTGTCGATATGAGGTTTGGTCCAAGTGACCGTGTGCATGATGTCACACTATATTTTGGGGGATGTACTAGTCATCCCAAATTTTCTTCCCAAGTCATGCGGCTTCAAGCACTAGGGCCCTTTTAGCATGGAGATTTGAACCCATATAGACCGTGAATGGTTTAGGACGTCAAAGCTACTGTAACACCCCATTTTTTTCCTAGCTTAAAAATTCGTTCCTAGAATGTTAAGAGTGGGCTTCAAAAATGAATAACCTTTATTTCATACTGAATTTTCCAGATTAAACCTTCCACTATGTGAAAAATTCAATAAGCTTTCCATCGATATCAAATTTTCCCAAATCTGACACTTGGTGAAGAAGTTAGAGCATTTTTAGTAATGCAGTGTCCCACCTGGGCACTCACCGCGTCGCGGTGATACCAAAATGGCAATCTTCACATTTCAGTGGACCTCCGTGATATTGATGCATCGCTAAGAGGTCTAAATTTCCAACTGTCAATTTCCAGCGAGGCAACGCGATAGCACCGCATCGCACCAGAGTGCAAATTCATACTCGTCCTTTTCCAGTAGCTTAACACAATTTCACCGCATCGCGGTGGAGATATAATTTCCTTACTCTTGATCCATAATTTGAATTATTGTATCATAAATTTAATCCTAAGTATGTGAAGTTCTTATTAGGTGAATAATATTCACAGAAGTCACTTAGAGCCAAGTGGAGCTAAGAACATTAGATTCATTCAAAGTTTGGTGTCCAATTCTACAGGGGTCAACTTTGAAACTATATAACTTTTGATGTATGTATAATCTTTGAGATCATGACCCACCAAATTGTATATAATTGAATTAGCTTTCCAATGATACCAATTTCACCTAAAACTGATACCCGGGCAAAAAGTTATAGTCATTTTAGTGTGAGGCAGTAAGCTGTCGCGATGATACCGTGTCGCGGCAAAGGGTAAAATCGAGATGTGGGTTACGAATTTTTTATTTAAATTAATGAGGGAAAATGTGGTCCTTTTTCCCATCAACCCAGGTCATAATATAGCAATGTATAGCTGCCATTGGGGCATCCATTCAATCACCTTCTATTCTAGAAAAGAATCAAGAATTAAGCTTTCTATTCCAAGTTCAAGAAAATTCCCAAGAACATCAATTTGAGTTTTGTCCTTCAAGAAACTATATTCAAGAACACAAATAGGAATTCAAGTCAACTTATTCATCAATTCTCTTTCAAAAAAGAACCCTAAATCTCAAACTTACACTTCAAGAAATCTAATTTTTCCTCATCAATTCTCCAAGATAGTTCAAGATTAAGAATTTCCAATTCAAGAACTCCAAGAACTCATCTTCAAAAGCATCATAGGAGTCCAAGATTCAAGCTTTCTCATCTAAGATCATCAATTAAGGTATGTGGGGTTTATGAACAAGGACAATCCTTTCGTCCTTGTGCCCAAAACTATCTTTTTAAGTTAAATTCACATGATTTGCAATTAGGGTTCATACCTAATTTTTATTATTTGATGATTATGAGATTTCAAGTGATTGAATGTTGAATTTCATGACTATTTTCATATAATTATGCGTATAATGCGATTTTTCAGATTTTTCCAATTGAGTTTAAGCATGATATTGAGATTCTTGATTTTATTATTTTGATATTGTTGAAGTATTTTCAAGAAGAATATTGAGCATGATGCTTTGCTATGATTTTTACATGAATTTGAAGCATGGGTTATTAAGCCCTAATCAGAATTGTTATTTCAAGAGTGATTGTGCTATGAGCACTTTATGACTAGATTCTTTTTAGATTATTGATAAAGATTTGACCTTTTGGTCTCAGAATAAATATGAAATCCACCTTACAGATTCAAATTACAGATTTAGCTTTACAGAGTTACAGTTGGTTTTCATTATAAACCATTAGTCTATTTTAAAAGTGGATTTTCATCAGAATGATCATATAGATATTGTTTTGGGAGTAGTATTTAGCACCGATATGGGTACGTTACTACGGTTTCATACCTCATAACTATGTGCCAACGTAGAATTTAGATTATTTCCACTTCTATATGGATGACAGATATATGATCACCCAGATCGGTTATACTCCCTGGCAAGAGTATGACTCCTCTCTCCAACGTGAGGATGTTCCTCCTTAGGGAGACAAAGACGTTAGACTCCATGAATGCTCACATAGTTTTTGTTGGTTAGACGAACCTCCCTAAGTAAAGGATTTTTCAGATTTTAGAATCTAAGTGTAAAGGCTCACAAACTTACTTAGATATTATTTTACTTAAGATTTTAGTTATAGAATTACAGTTTTTAGTTTTCAGACATAAAAGGTAACCCCTTTTTCACTTAGCCTATATGATTTGAGAATAGAATAGAAATACAAATTTTATAACTAAATGTTATGAGTCACTAGATTTATAAAGTATGATTTTATTCTTATTACTTTAGATTTTAGTATTTCAGACACTCCAGCTTACATCAGTCATTTACATTTAGCAGGCATTATATTTTTACAAATTATGATAATTGATATTATGTTTTACTTATTCATTCACCCCCATATACTCAGTACATCCTCAAAGTACTGATCCACATATATGTCTATGTGTTACATTATCTCATAATGTAGGTATGAGTTATAGGACGCATACCATATTCAGACAGTTTGTAGATTCCAGCTAGCAAATGATGAATCCTCCTACTTCGGGGACTTAAGTTAGATATTATTTATGTACTTTACTTTCTTACTCATAAGTATTGATTAGTGATAGTTGGAGTCGCACCTCATCTATCTATAGTTAGTATAGTAGAGGCTTAACAAATGTCAGTTAGAGTCTGTCTTGTAATTTCAGTCCTTCTTTTCAGACTTTATCAAAATGTAAAATTGTATCGGTATTATATTTTCATAGATTCCATCATTATTATGTTTTTGCATAGTAAACTCAGTTATTTTATATATATTTTATCAGTTGCTTATCAGTATGCCAGTTCATGGGTTAGCTTGGGATCACTTGTGGTCCTAAGCACCGTGTGCCATCTCGGGATAGATTTTTGGAGCATTATGTAACACCCCAACTTAGGAAGGAGTCCCACATTGACAAAACATAGGAGGAATACTGGGTATATAAGTAAGAAATCCTTACTCCCTAGTGAGGCATTTTAAAGTCGTGCGGCCCTGAGCCTAAAGTGGATAATATCACTAGTGGGTTGGGGATTTATAGGGGTCTCTCAGGCCTTGATGGTTTGGGATACCCATCGTGGCTAGGGCCTCGTCTTGGGTTGTAACAGAATGGTATCATAGCCTCTCCTGTGTCAGCCCTATCGATGTGGGCTAGAGTTCAAACTGAGTGTAGGCAAATCCTGGTAAGGTGAGGCAAACCTCAGTCCTGAGTGTAGGAAAATCCTATTCGGTGGGGCAAACCTCAGCGAGGACGCTGAGTCCATAAAGGGGTGTATGTAACACCCCAACTTAGGAAGGAGTCCCACATCGACTAAACACAAGAGGGACACTGGTTATATAAGTAAGAAAGTCTTACTCCCTAGTGACGCATTTTAAAGCCGTGCGGACCTAGGCCCAAAGCGATAATATAACTAGTGGGTTGGGGAGTTATAGGGGTATTTCAAGCCTTGATGGTTTGGGATGCCTATCGCGGCTAGGGCCTCGACTTAGGTCATGACAGCTACACATCCTAGGTAAAGGTTTTAATGGAAGGCTAAACCCGGTTCTTTTTCCCGACATGGATATATATATGTATGGTTTGTGTGCATATGGATGGTTTTAATTGGTTTAATAAATGGTATTATTTTATCCTTATCCTGAGTTTATGCTAGCGATCACTCGCTAACCTATCTTCGGACGATTGTACACCCACGCTATACAGGAATCGGCTGTTCTATTCTTTCTACATAGTGATTGACTCAGGGATAATTGTTGGGTTAAAGTGGTGAGCTTCCATCTTTCTGAAAGGCTCCATTTCATGTTATGGATATTTTTAGACATTATGATTTATTTATGGATGTTGGTTTTGGCTATGGTTGGGGGCATGTCCCAACCAAATATTCTTACATTTTTTGTTAGAGGCTTTGTAGTACTTCTACAGGTTGGAATGAGCGAGATCGGTATTGGTGTTGGCCTTAATATTGGCATTGGTATTGAGGCTTACATTATTGGACATAATTTCTCACTGTTCCATCGTATTTTATTTTGGGATTAATCATATTATATTTTGGAACTTACTTGGTTATGGCCCTTATTTTGGTATTGGCTTGGTTTGGTATGGTTAGATGATTGGTATAGGATGGTTGGACTCGATTGGGTCGGCCACGGTTGTGATCCTATCCTAGAGTCTTCTGATGAGCTATTACACTATCTTATTATATTTTCAAAATCATCCAAATCAGGGCAGATGATAGGAGGTTGGATTGGGTAACGGGGGTGGTCTTTGATCCCAGTGGGACTTAGGACACCTATTACGACAAGGCCTCCGATCGGGTCATGTCCCTTCCCAGACTATGACTCTCCTTACGAGTCTTAGTGTCTCTGTATGGATTATAGGTCCTAACCATAGGGAGTCCAGTGTAGTTGTTGAGTCTTCTATTCTGACTACAACTTTTACCTTATGAGTTGTAATGGCTTTATACAGTCGTAAGGTGGCAAATCATAGTATGTCTAGTGTGATGCCCAAATAATACTTTCCTAAGAACAAGAGGAGCATACGAGTTGTAAATTTTAGGTAAGAGTCGTATGGTATGACTCATATCTAGACCAGTAAGGGTACTCATGGACACTGTCAGACTATGACTGAAGGTCATGAGTCGTAAGGTGGACCATATGAGTCATAAGGTCACCCGTAACGACTGACAATGATTTTTTGAGATTTAATTAAAAAAGGGAACTTTGGTCATTTCCCTTACTCCCCAATTAAAACCCCCATCCATAAAACACCTTTGGAGCTCTTTTCTCATCCTTTAGAAAATCAAAACACATTCTCTCAAACTCTCTAAATTCTCCAATGTCAAGATACTTTGGGTTACCAAAAGTTTGATCAATTAGATCTTCTGGGGGCAAATGCTCTCCATAATTCTTGATATTTAAGGCATGCGACTCTACCCTTAAAATTACTTTACATAAGGCATTAAATCATATGTTTGTTTATGTGGATTTGAATATGGGTTTTGATATGAGTTGAGGGTTTTGGGATGGATGTTTCTTAAATTATTTTTCCATGATTTATTATGCATTGTTCATGCTTTATATATGGTTTTAAAATTGTGGGGTGCATGGACATGGTGAATAAAATAGGGGATTATGGTTTCCCCAAATTTTGTGAATATTGACAATTGAATTGGTAATAACCCCAACCCAATTTTGTGTAAATGGTTCTGAGTATGGGTATAGTTGCAATGAACTACTTTTGAAACAATTTCCTGAGGTAAAGAGGTTATTGAAACATAGTGATTTGATTTAATGAACAAAGGAAGTCGGTGTTCCCCCATCTTTTATTAATGAAACCAGGGAGTTATTTTTTCTAAGTTAATAGAATTAAAATGGCATGATGATGTTACCTTGCAAGTGTAGTTGGTATGACAATTCCAACAGTTTATGCCCTAAGGTGCATGATGGTTTAGTGAATGTGAACATGTGAAAAACGGTTTAATTGGTCTTTAAAGAGGGATGTGTATCCGAACCATGAAAGTGGAGGTCCAAAGAGACCAATACTATAAATCATGATTGCTAACGCGGTGGTCTAAATGATAGGGTGGTTATAGTCCCCTTTATTTTATAATTGGGTGGTTCAAGTCCCCCATGTTAAATAACTAGGTTCTTAAGTCACCTTTGATATATGTCGGGAGGTTTGAGTCCCCCGTGCTGCATATGTACTTATGATTATCATCTGTTTCATGCGAATTCACGCACTAAGCCCTTTCAGCTTGGGCAAAGCTGACTCATATAGCCTGTGGGTGCCTTATTATGACGGTTATGCTACACAATCCAGGTTAACAATTTAGAATGCATGCTAAGCCTTTTTCCTTATCCTAATATTTTAAATAAGTATATTTATATGCATACATTAATGTGAACATGTACATTGAGTTGAACTAAATTTTGAATTGTCATTATCATATCCTTATACCTAAGTTACATGCTAGTTCTCAACCCACATATCATCTCTAGACGTTGTATCCCTACATAATGTAGGGTCCGAAGACAAGTCTACTTTTCCTGCGCAGTGTTAGGTGGATTGGATCGATTCGTCGGTCGATTATGGTGAAGTGGAGAGATTTCACTCTCCAAAAGACTTGATCATTGCATCGGTTTTCTTTTATAAACTAGAATTAAAGAGTTCACATTGTTATTGTCATTGTCATTGTCTGGGTCGGGAGCATGTCCTAACTTAAATTACTTTTAGATTAGTAGAGGCTTTGTGGATATTACTGTGGATTGGGTATTGATGTTGACATTCTTAGATGCCTTTGAGTTTATTACTTTTCTATCTTGTTATATGTTTGGAATTCAGCCGCTGCTAGGTGTTATGTTTTGTATTGACTAGGCAAAGGGGGTGTTATCTGGTCTTTAATAAACTTGTAATATCCATCATGGCTAGGCCCTGGTTTGAGCCGTGACAAAATTGGTATCAGGGCCTAGATTTGGTGTCATTGGATGTCCATAAAGTCGTGTCAAGTAAAGTCTCTTTTATGGGTATGTAGTGTGCCACACTTATAAAAGAAAGGCTACGAGGCATTAGGAATGTTCCCCTTTTCTTATGATCTACTTTTGGGATATAGAGTCTAGGGTGTTGAAATATCCTGTAATTCCCCTGTCACGACCTGAGGTTACCCCATAGTCACGACAACGGTGCTTACAGTCATAAGTGACCACAAGCTAACCCATTAGCTGGTACCTAAAGTAAGCACTGAATAACATAATAATAATAGACATGCACAAAAAATAACTGATAAGGCCATGAGGTTTTAAATACTAAAAACACAATTGATTTCACAAGTCTGTAACATCTTCATAACATACTAATAAAAGACTAATAAGACTAATAAACTAACTGACTGTCTGAATATGAGAAAGCCTTTAAATTGGCTGAGTAGTTGATGGGACAGGCCCCAACTAACTCCAACTGACTAAGTGAAAAGTAATGTGGAAAGACTGAATAAACATAATAGGTCCTTGATAGATGAGGACTCACCACTGTTGCTACTGCTGAAGCGCTAGACTATCTCAGTACGGTCAATAAATTAAGCATCTGAAGCTATGATATAAGACATTATAGCACAAAGAAGAGTATGTTTTTAGTACTTTGAATGTACTGGTATATAAGATAAGGTTAGGCTGAAATGTATGGGTTAACTGTGCATAAAGTAATGATTGACTGGATAGCATAAGATAACTGAGTTTGCATCTATGAAAACTGAGATACTGAGAATAAAGGACCAAGCATATAATATTTCTGAAATAACCTAGAAAATGAATTACTAAAATCTGATAACTGAATAACTGGAAGTTTGTATGCTATGGTCAAGCAAACCTGAACTAAAAACTAAACTGAAACTGTGGGAGGTATCATCTAATCGATATGCCCTAATCTGAGCAAAGTAGGGTCCAACCTGTAACCCCAGTTGAAAAGGTGTCACTAATTTTCCATGGGTACTAACAATGGTTGTGTGGATCCACTAAAATTGGTGTCCCAAAGGTCTAAAGAGTAACTCTATACTGGCAGGAAAATCATGAGATATGTGTCATCCTAAACTATTAGGAAGACATCTCAAACCTATATTGGCTACGTAGCTTTGTAACTTAGGGATTTATACTAAGGGTCAAACCCTAAACTAACAGAAATGCCCCCATCCTTGGGTTCGCTCGGTGCTGAAATCCTACTCCTAACTGAATGACACTGTTTAATGGTCTGAACTAAGCTTAACTGAACATACAACTGATCATAATAACTGACTGAATAATAATGCTTATGGTATATCTGAAGTCATTCTGAAGATACTGAAATTATGTAAATAGCAAAGTATTGGGTGTTCATAACCCTCCAACACTGAATGAAAATAACTATACGGGCACCTAAAGCTTTGAAACCATAGTATGGAATCATTGTTCAAAATCTAATACTAAGGCATTTCATCAAACACATGAGAGTCATGAACTTAACATGGGAGTAAGTAAATCACGTGGTGATAACATATTTATAGTTCTAAAACCATGAATTAAGTTTTTAAATGACAAGAATTCAATATTCAAAATATGCAAGGTCTCATTCCATCGAAAGCACATGTAATCAAAACTTGAAATCAAATTATCAAGATGTTCATGGGCATAATTCAGCTTAATCATGTAAAATTTATAATTTAAAATATAAAAAGAGATCCTTGGACTCCATGGGTGAAAAGATCCCATGGATGAACATCACACATACCTTAAACCCTTAAGCTTTAAAAGAAACACCAATCTTAATGCTTTCTTGAATGCTCTTAACTTGGGGAACTTGAATTCTTGGTTTCCTTGGAGAGAAAGTAATGGAATTTGATGTTCTTGGGATATGAATAGGATTTCTTTGAGAGGAGGATTGGATAAGATGGGTAAATAATACCCTAATTTGATGTTATAATTCATAATTTGACACTTAGATTAAGGGAAAAAGACATAATTGCCCTTCAGACATTTAAATTCATAAATAAAATGCGTTTTAAAGGGGCACAACAATGCGATGTGGGCTCCATCACTATTACGACAGTGATGCAGCTCTATTGTGATGATCCACTGGAATTATGATCCAAACATGACCCAATCCTCATCCAGAAAATCTAAAACTTCCTTGAGACATGCTTCTTACACCCATAAACATGAATCAACTCTAAAACCAATATCTCGGGGTTGGGAATACCAATATAAAAATCCTCAAAGTTAAGAGGTCAAAAATGACTAAGTCCCCAACACTTAGTGAAATTTTTAGGTTTTAAGCCTCTTATGGATGCAACTAGGAGCTGAACTGAGCTAAGAATAATATAGGGTATTACATCTTGTTTGTTTGATTTTCAGATCATGACTCTTAAAAAATATGATGCTCATAGAAACTTCTCTGTCCCACTTGAGGACATTGTGGATGGGACTAGTCCTACTTTTAGAGTTCATACTCGGTCTAGGGTCGATGCTTCTGATTGTCCTAGTGGAGTTCCTTCGGTCTCCACTAATCCTTCTCCCGCTGGTGACACTCTTGCTTAGTCACCTCCAAGAGATATTACTAATGCTAAGTTTCATTATTCTATTCATTTATTCACCCAATTAGCGATATCTCAGTGACGTCAGTTGGGTCCTACTGGTGCTGCTATTAGTTATTCTAAGGACACTAGGGTTGTCTAGTTTATGAGGCTGAATTTTCTGACCTTTACTGGTTCTAAGATTGAGAATAATCCTTAAGGGTTTATAGATGGGATGGAGAAGATTTTTTGTGTGGTGCATATTTTTTATTTTGAGGGTTTGGAGTTCACTACATACTAGCTGAAGTATATGGAATATCAGTGGTATGAAAAGTGGGAACAGTCTAGGGGTGATGATGCAGAGTTGGCATAATGGGAGGATTGCTCTGGTGCTTTTCTTGATCGCTTCTTTTTTCAAGAGTTGGGGGAGGTGAAGGCTAACGATTTCGTGAATTTGAAGTAAGAAAAAATGTCTGTGAAGGAGTATGCCTTTAAGCTTCATTAGTTGTCCTGTTATGCTCCTGAGCTAGTATCAAGCACAAGGGATAGAATGAGGAAATTTTCTTCTCGGTTGTCCCGCGATTTGACTTTGGAAAGTAAGGCCGCCTTTTTGAATAAGGACATAGATATCTCTAGGCTTGTGGTGTTTATGCAACAGGTTGAGGATGAAAAGAAGAAACAAGTCGAAGTAGGGGAGAGAAAAAGTAAGAGATCCAAGTACTCTGAGCAGGGTGAAGGTTAGCAAAATAGTGGTAGAAATGGAAGGCAGTGGTCTAAGAAGAAGTTAGAAAATTTTGATTCTTATTCTATGATTAGTGTTCCATATCCTAAGTTATTCGGTGATCGTCCGTTCCAGGGCGATAGCGCATATAGGGCATAGGGTGCCTAGTTTCAGGCTAGTAGAGCTCAATTTGCCCCATCTTATCCTCCTTGTGCTTTTATGGACAGGTGCATTATGAAATGTATGATAAGGGGAGGACTAGGTGATTTAAGTGTGGCCATCTTGGTCACATATAGCGAGATTGTCCTTCTAGGGTTGCTTCAGGGGATAATAAGTTCTGGTTCTACTTCTTCAGCTCTTGTAACAAAGAGTGCTACTTCTGGCTCCAGAACCGGTCGAAATGTCTGTATGCTCTTGCTACCTGTCAAGATTCTGAGGCATCTCGAGAATTTGTTACTGGCACGCTAAAACTTTTCTTTCATAATGTATATTTTTTGCTTGATCCCGAGTCTACCCTTTCTTATATGACCCCTTTTATGGCTATTCATTTTGATTTTGGTCCTAAGTGTATTTCGGATCCCTTTTCTGTTTCCACCCCAGTGGGTGACTCTATTATGTCTAGAAGAGTCTATAGGTAGTTGTGTGGTATCTATCTGTGGTAGGGAAACGTTAGTGGATTTGATAAAGTTGGACATATTAGATTTTGATGTGATTTTGGGGATGGATTGGATCCATTCGTGTTATGCCTTTCTAGATTGTTGGATCCGAAGGGTCAGTTTCCAATTCCCAAATGAGTTGGTGGTTAGCTTCTTAGTGCCTAATGAAGGTTCATTTCTTATCTTAGAGCCCCAAGGTTGATCTCCAAGGGATGTTTCTACCATTTAGTGCTTGTTACGGATTCTAGTTTTGAAGGTCCTTTATTGCAATATGTTCCTATGGTCTGTGAGTTTTCCAAGGTGTTTCTTAATGATCTTCTTGGTGTTCCTCCCGATAGGGGAGCTGATTTGGGATTCATCTTCTCTCGGACACTCATCCTATCTCTACCCCTCTCTATAGAATAGATCTAGCTGAGTTGAAGGAACTTAAGGAGCAATTGAAAGATCTTCAAGATAAGGGTTTTATTCACCTTAGTGTTTCTCTGTGAGGCGCTCTGGTACTCTTCATACGTAAGAAGGATGGGTCCTTTTGGATGTGTTTAGCATCCCCTATCCAAAGATCCAAGACGTCCAAGGTGAATAACAACAAGTTCAAGTGTCCTATTTATAGGACAAGGCTTTTTGCCATCGGTGGAACAAGGGGCGTGTCGCAGGGGTAATTCCATTGGAATAGGAGTTGCGTCGTGGGCTCATCACAAGGTCAATCTGTTTTGGGTCCCTTAAAAAGTTTCCTATGCATAGAACGCACCCTACATCCCTTTGTAAGATCCTACACATGCAGGTGACATCCAAAGTGTCCATTTTACGTCAAGTTATGTCTTATGCTTCCGTTGATCCATTCCCAGCCTTGTGGTGTTTTTTACACTTGATTTACAGCTTTTATATCATTAATATATCATCATAATAAACTCACCAAGAATCCTATATCATCAAACACCACGGATTAGAGCTCAAAACAACACAATATCAAGAATGGTGAACTAGAAACTCGAGTTAAGACTAGGTTTGCCCACGTTGATCTTTAACTTATTGTTTTGACTCTTGGCTTGATTAAATTGACCATTGAAAATTATAAATAAGTTGTTACACACATAACTGCACAATAATACAATTAGTAACTCATCAAACACAATAGAATCCATCGAGATCAACTAGATAAACACCTAGCTTAAGCTAGTAACACTAGTTTTCACATTTGAACTCTAAGTTTCTAATCATGAACATTGTAATCAAACACTTAGACACTTATATGATCAATTATATCATTATTCACTCATTAAGCACACAATAATTCCTTAAATCAAGGCTAAATAAGCTAGGATAATAACTCCAAGGTGCATAAATCCACCTCAGATCACCACCCCACACTTAAAACCGTGTTCATCCTCGAACAACTATTTACTCTATGAATCATACGCCGAGGTGAATCTACACTTTTAATACATGTAAGACACTTAATATAGTACTACAATGACAATACAAAATGCAAGTTTCTGCACTAAGCATGTTACATACACAATTGACAGTTCAAGAATACTACTTCAAAACATCCTAGCCTCAAGAATTGACTCTCCTAGTTAGAAAACTCATGCACATTGTTCAATCAAAGACGTCATATAATTCACCCAACATTCATCAACCATGCACCCTCAAAATAAGAGATTTACCCATAATTACTTACAATCATGCAACCCATAACTTGTGAATTCTTTGTGAGAGTGAGCACAATTTGATTCTTGTAC
>NC_061111.1:124661905-124684904 GCF_002878395.1 Capsicum annuum
GTACAAGAATCAAATTGTGCTCACTCTCACAAAGAATTCACAAGTTACAAATGATGAACCATAGGCTTTCCCTTAGTGTAGTACTTAACTAATATCAAAATGTTAATATTAGGATCAATTAGGTCTTTAATAGTTGTAATGTAAGCTAAGGGACGGGTAAGAACTATTCTGGCCAGTACTAGTGACTATCTTCCTTAAGATCTTTAATACATCACCATATACAATTAAAACTAATCTCCAACAACCAACTTTCACCTCTACTATTATCACACATCTTTTGTTTTACCCCATCTCATTAAGCTCATTCACATATAATATGGTGGGAGTATTGTTTATTCAAAATTTGTTCAAGTGGAACAAATTTATTTTCTTTACATTTCTCAACTCCCAACAACAACATATAACATTTTTACACACCAATAACTATCACTTCGGGGATTCAATTTCACCTTTCTCCTTATTAACTTTCCAACTCCTCACTCAATTAGTTTTACCCTAAAGTGCTTAGGAGCTTTTGGATCAAATTAAAGAAGTGGATTAGGATACATATAAGGCTGCCAAAGAATAAGTTAAAGGATCAATGGGGTTAACTAGGATAATGAACAAGGATAGCTAAAAGGAAGGTATAAACTTGACTATAAAAGAAATGCCTATATTGTCTCTTAAACCCACACTTTTTATTTCACTTTGCACATACACCAGGTAAGTTTTAAAAATCACCTGCAACAAGGAATATACTACAACCTCACATTACACATGGCACATGCTCAACTCAAGTAGGATCATCATAGACTCTCAACCAAACAATAACATGAATTCTAATTAAGCCAACAAGTACAAGAGTCGTAAACATGAGCCTGGGAGTCTCAGCAGCAATAATTAACAAAATTAACATGCTTTTTACCATCAAACCACTTTCATCATGCAATTAAATATAGCACCAATAAGAATATCTCCCTTATTCCTAACATAAAAATTTTAAATTTTCTCTAAAAGTGAGAATTTCCCACCCCACACTTAAAAATCTACTTTGTCCCCAAAGTATACTTTAAAAGGTAGAGATAGAAATACTTCCAGAGGCCTCTAGGCCTAGCTAGTAGTATTTTTATCTATCAAGAGGGTACAGGGACCCCACACTTAGTCTTCGCCATGCTCCTTATCTTAGGTTTTCTGGTACTCGGACTTCCCATCAACCTGTGACTTAACAAAAACAAAAACTAATGAAGTAAAAATTAAAATACTAAAAATAAAACATACCTTAACTTGGGTTGCCTCCCAAGAAGTGCCTGATTTAGTATCGCGGCATAACCAAATCAACTTTTTCCTTCGCCTTGAGGATATGAATTTCACCCCTAACCTCACATTCATATTTTTGCTTCACTCATAGGGTGGTGGTATAAATATTAAGAAACCAGTAATGGATGGTGCATGGTAAACCACTCAAACTTAAAGTGATGTGTGTTATTATGTTGCTTATCTGGTGAAAAATCAAGAATATAGGATTCCTACTCCTCCTCTTCATACTCTTCCATTATTTTAGCTGATTCCACAGATAATACATATCTAAACATAATGTAGAAAAGTGATTTGAATAAGGCCTAACCAATCCTACTTTAAAATTTACACAATCCATACCACCCTCACTCTTATTCACTTTCTCATTTTCAGTCTCAAAAGAAAGATGACAACTAAGTGGCTGCGATTCTTGTGTCTGTTCAACACATTGGCTATTATCCTCTTTTGCTTTACTCAGCCTCTGTGAAGATGGTAGTGGTGGTATATCCTTAACCTATTCAGTAATTTTAGTTTTTGAGTGCTCAAACTTCCTCGAATTATCAACAGATTTGTCTGCATCTGGTTGGAGAGTCAAATCTGTATCTACCTCCTTAGTTATCTTTGGAGGTTCTTTATTCAGCTCTTTATCATTCCTTAAAGTAATTGTCACTGATTGATTAGAAGGTTCAGTGTTACTTGGCAAACCACCTTGAGTCCTGGTATTTTCTGCCGCTGCATCTGCCCCAGCTGATTCTCCAACGGCTGGTTCTTCATATCTGCTACGAACTGTGCGTAAGTCGCTAAAATTTATTTCAGCATCTCTTCCATATCTTTAGTTTGAGTTGCGGGCTGATTTCCTTGAACCTACTGCTGCTGAAATTGTTGTTTTCGCTTGTTCCATAATTGAATTGGTGGATGAATCTGCCACATTTGATTGTAGGTGTTCACATAATATGGCCTTTGAGAATAGCCCATAAATATTTTTGAATCGGGATTGAAAGCACACATAGCTGTAGAATGACCACTGTTACCACAAACCATACACCAATTTGTAGTCTGCTCCATAGACAGAATAATATCCACCTCATATTGTGAAGGTCCCGTCCACGCGCTTCCATCAAAATTAGATAAAAAGTCCCTCGATGGGGTCCCCCACAAAAAAACAAAAATTGTCATCACTTGAAAACTATCTATACCAGGTTGACATATCAAGAAGTGTGAGAAAAAAGTAAAAAAAAAAACTAAAAATAAAAATTACTGAACTATGTATAACTCAATATAGCTAAACAAAAAATAAGATAGTGCCCAAGCACACACGCAAGTGTACGTGGACAAGTATCAACTAGTGCAATAGTAACCAAAAGAGATTTGGAAGTTATAATTAAAAGTAAACTAAAGTAATGCGTACAAGTAAAGACTTTGGACAATCAATGGATGAAACCCGGGGTTAAAGCACTACGAACAATCATACTACGTTATTTAACTTCATTAGTTAAATTACTTATCTTGGTTGTTGATTCCTAGGGTTTATCGCATGATCATGGTCTCCTCACCTCTAATCGTCTACCTAACTTGGACATTACAACTACATCATTGAGCGGGGATGTAATAATCCAATTAGATGCATAAAGCTATCATCCTACATGTGAACTAATAAAGTCATCTAGGTATATCCCTATCCTAGATTCTAATTCAAATTCCTTATTTTATAAAAGAATAAGAACCTTACTCTATTTATCCTCACGTTCTATCTTCCTATTCCCCCTCCCGTGATCACAAAGTCAACAATATATGTATTCTAAGGTTAGATACTCCTTAAAATAGTTAAAATAAGGATAAAAAACAATCAAATATGATAATAAATCCAAATAAACTCAATTCAAAAAATCCAAATAAACTCAATTCAAAGTGAAAGTAAACATGTTCTTGGCCTTAACCACAGAAAGGGGGCATTTTGCCACTAATAGACAAAACCGCAATCAAGATTCTAGAATACATGATATAATCCAATAAAAAGCTAAATTAAAGAGGTATCATGCCCTCTCCAAAGCTCCAAGACGTCCAAGGTGAATAATAATAAGTTGAAGTGTCCTATTTATAGGACAAGGCTTTTGTCGTTGGTGGAACAAGGGGTGTGTCGCAGGGGTAATTCCGCCAGGATGGGGGTCGCGTCATGGGCCCATCATGAGGTCATACTGTTTTAGGTCCCTTAAGAAGATGCCTATGCATAGAAGGCACCCTATATCCCTTGGTAAGATCCTACACACGCTGGTGACATCCAAAGTGTCCATTTTACGTCAAGTTGTGTCGTGTGCTTCCGTGATCCATTCCTTGTGGTGTTTTTTCCACTTGATTTACAACTTTTATATCATTCATATATCATTATAATCAACTCACCAAGAATACTATATCATAAATCACCATGGATTAGAGCTCAAATAACACAATATCAAGAACAGTGAAATAGAAACTTGAGCTAAGACTAGGCTTGCCCACGTTGATCTTTAACTTATTGTTTTTACTATTGGCTTGATTCAATTGACCCTTGAACATTATATACAAGTTTTTCCACAAATAATTAAACAATAATATTATAGGAACTCATTAAAGACGATGTAATCCATCGAGATCAACTAGATAAACACCCAACTCAAGCTAGTAACACTAGTTTTCACATTTGAACTCTAAGTGACCAATTTAAGTACAAACTTGTTTGAAAGACACCATGAACATTGTAATCAAATATTAGACACTTAGATGCTCAATTAAATCATCATTCACTCATTAAGCACAAAAGAAGACCCCAAAAAAGGGCTAAAAAATCTAGGATAACAATACTAAGGCGCATAAATCCATTTCAGATCAATAGATTACCGTAAACTGAATAGGGTAACGGTGAAGAATAAGTATCTGCTTCCTAGGATTGATGTTCTCTTTGACCAGCTACATGGTCTTAATTTCACGACCCAATTTCCTCAGGTCATGATGGCGCCAACCATAACCCACCAGTAGGCAAGCTAACCCATAGTATGGAATGGCTAGTAATGGATAACTCAACAAAATAAGGAAAATAATGGGGAATATATGAAATAAAGATCAATACATAGAAGAATCCCAAACCCTGGTGGTATAAGAACAAGAGCTTTTAATATAAAAAGAGTACAAAAGTGAAATATCAAGAGAAATACCATAATACAACATATCTCTGAATACAACTTAGAGACTAGTCTAATACATAAGAGAGAGATAAGTAATACTCTAAACGTCAGGAGCTTACTCTAAGTCTCTAAACCAGGGCTGCTCCGCACGATGCACACATCAACGATGATAACCCATACTATGATCTGCAGGCTGCAGAAATGTAGTATGAGTACCAAACAAATGGTACTCAGTAGGCTACTGCCAATTGAGCTCCAAAGATGAAGAAGATATATACAACATATAAATAGAAAGGAAACTACACCCAAGAGTTCAAAAATCATATGACAAGTCAATGAGATAATAAGGAACAACTATCCTATTTATGTCCAAGAGTCTAACATAATAAAAATGAGAAAGTATCAGGGAGAACTATCATATTCAAGCTACATTCAATATATGTCAATGCTATACCATATATCCCAGGTTAATATACGAATAAAGAGTGAAATAAAAATATATATAGTAATATACAAGGCAAAATGACTATACAACATGAACAACGAAGGAAAGGATATACAATAGTAACATTGCTTCATACAGTTAGATATATATATATATAGGTATATATATACATATAAATACGAGGTCATCTCAAAGCATAACCTATATCATCATATTCTTAATTTGAGACCTCATTATAATAGAATCGGGATTTAAATACTATCATACTCGGGGTTTCTAATCCACATGGTTAGACATGAAATAATCATGCATAATAATGCAATCATAAGATAGGAGAGGTCGAAGACATTCCTCAAATCCTGATACCGGATCAAATACCAATTTGTCATGAGCTAGCCATAATAATATCATAACAATGATCACATCAATATCAATAACAACGTGAATAACCGGCTACTCCGGTACCAAGCCGAGCCTATGCATACCCCCACCTCCCCAGGCTCGGAAGGTTCAATCAACATACAAAAACATAAGGCATATTCTTCATACATATCTGTACAACCGTCCCATATCGGCTGATAGACATAGGTGCATACTGGTGAAAAGCAATGCACATGCAGAAATGAATGCAAAGTGCACAATCAATGTCACAAATCATGATAACTAACCTCATCAGGACCATCATTATCGTAATCAACCTCCGACCTTTTCGGGTGTCAACATCATCACAACAGTATCCTCCAACCTTGTTGGGTAACAATATCATCACAATAGTATCCTCCAGCCTTGCCAAGTATCAATCGCATAATAATAGTGTCCTCTGTCCTTGTTGGGTATCAATATCATCACATTTACGATAATCGAATAAGATACACTAAAATACTAATACACATATACATATCACCATAGAATATCTATCTAGTCAATATTCCCAACTACTCGTTATTAGTTAACCAACACTTATTATAATAGAATCACTAGTTCACTAGTCATCACATAACCTCTAGTTATTAGCCTAAACACTATCCTTACTCACGGGATAGCAACTAACCTTTATTTATTAAATAGCCAACATCTAACATCAAGTCAAGGTTCATCGCTAGTCCGAAACCTTCATTTATCCACCATTCATTATTATCAACTAATCATACTAACTCTGTTAATCATTAATAGTCAACAATTTACCATTTATCATCTAACCATTCTTTATTAACTAACATCCTTCGTTAACTAACCATCATTACCAACTAATCAACATCATTATTAGCCACATATCAATCATCGCAGTTACCATATCTCAACTAAGCAAGGTTCATTAACTAGTACATTAGATTTCTAGCCATCAAGTACTATAGCCACCTAAAAGACATCTAACTACCACTTAGCTTAACCCTTAATTGGGAAGAATAGTCGTAAGATTGTATTTCAACTAGAATCACATCAATTACCGATAAAATAATCATGAATGCACTAAATCTGTGCATGCCATCACCAGTATTCAATTAGTGGAATAGTAAGCATCATATCATATCTTTCTCCATCCCATACCAGAGAGAGATGTATACAAACATATATATATTCATATTCATAAACTGTAATCACATTATTTATAATGATAAACACTTCTAGGATATTGAATCAATATCATAACACTGCCCTCGATCCATTAATTTATCCAAAATAATCACAATATCATAATCACAGCCTATACACAGATCTGGGACTCATAACAATAATCATATTTATAAGCTATAACATTCCAATAATCATCTAACATATAGGAGGTATCTCACATATAGGAGGCATAATATCAATAAATATGTAATCATCCCACACACAACAGGCATCTCACATCTAGGAGGCATAATATAGATAGACATGTAATCATCTTTCACACAAGAGGCATCTCACATCTAGTAGGCATAATATATATATAGACATATAATCATCTATAGGATATCATATATCAATAGGTCATATATCATGACTACGAGGAATATGACTTCTCTAGGCCAATTTAGATATCCAAGATGAACATCGTCTCTATAAGTCAAACCATCGTGATAAAGAAAATAACAATTCTATAGGCCAATTATCACGTCTAAGAGGAAATAGCATCTTTATAGGCCAATCATCAAGTCTAAGAGAAAATAGCATCTCTATAGGCCACATAACATATCTATGAGGAATATAATCTCTAAATGCCTAATATCACTTCCACAAGAAGTATCATAACCATAACTCAAAAGCCATAATCCGGGAATATTAATACAAGTTAACAAGTTATGAAGTAACCTTATTCTAAGGTTTACTAGCCTCATCTATGCCTAAAATCTGCACTAAGTCCACAAGACTTAACACAAGCTTAGGCCTAAGTAGGTTGAACGATCCCACTTCTAATCGATAATTTCAATAATTAGGCATACTATGCGTCAAACTAGGCTAAGGTATCTAGTTTATTTTCTAGATGTCAACTAAGCCATATTCAAGCCTAAGATAGCAACTTCGACTAGAAATAAGGGTACTCAAGTCAACTTCACCCAACTTACGATATCAAAACTACCACACTAGTCCAATAAGGCTAACTATATAAATCATGCTTCAAATGGTAAAACCATATTCCAAACATAACATTATAGCATATGCATGCTATAACTAATCTAAACTAAAGAAGGAAGGAAATAGGATACAAAAGGGTTATAAATATGCAATCTTACGAGTCCACACCCCTCATCTAATCCCCAAACATTAACAATTAAGTCCAAGTTATCACACTCATAATCAAGCCTAACATTCATATTTACACGCAACATATATCACACATCATCTAAGAAAAAAAAGTAGACAGAAGCCTACCTCAAGGCAAAACTACAAAACATCACTTCATGCACCATATGCTCGTCTTCACTTTAAAATCTTCAAAATGCCATCATACTATCAAAACCATAATCTACTCATCAATACGAGTCTAATGATACCCATATTTCACTACTGTGCTTCGAGTCTAAAAATGACACCAAAACTATAAGTAGGTCCCACATACGAAAAATGAGTTTCCAAGATCAACTCAATGTTCACACATGAAAAAGGAATCACGACCTTCAAAGAATAGGTGAAAGCTAAGCATACTTTGGGGTTAAATTAAGTCCTAAGCTAAATTAGGGTTTTGGGTCCAAACTAAGAAAATTCAAACATGAATTCAAGAAATTCTTACCTTAATCTTGCAAATAATCGCGATACAAGATGATAATTAAGCTCCCAAGTCACCTCGCATGACCAATTTTGAGTTATTACACTCATTTTATGGTTTCTAAGTCTAAATGGTGAAGGGAAAATGCCCCAAATGCATCTTGGGGCCTTTATATAGCCCCTACAGGTACTCTGATGTCGCAATCATGGTCCTATAGGCCGCGATTGTGCTACTCACGATCACACACTATTGACCGCGATCGCGGTTGCCCCAGATGACAACAAACTCAAAAATAAGTTTTTGACCCTCGGAACTCATCCAAAATCCAAAGAACATGATCCAGTAGTGAATTTTGAGTGTAAACTACATTTCAAATTCATTAAAATCATCAAAACTTTCATCGGAGATCGTTTAGGTAAAAAGTTGGGCCCACATCCACAGTTTTATCATTTTTCATAAAAATCTGCTTAATAGCCCAAAATAAGTTTGAAAGCCTTGGGACTTGAACCAAGGGTCCCATTAGACTAAAATCGATGTTCAGGACGTGATGGCAAAGTTGGATTTTTAATTCGAGGTTGTTTTGAGTAAATGTGGGTCCACACCTATTTTTTCTAATTTTTAACTTTTCGACCAATAGGTTGTAATGAGCTCGGGTGTATTAGGACCCAAACCAAAGGTCAACCAAGACTAAGATTGATATTACGAATTTGTTGGCGCAGCTAGAATTTGCATCTGAGATCATTTCACTGAAGTTTTTGCCTGCTGGCTATTTGGAACTGGCAAAGACTTCAAAATAGGGTTTAGCTCTAAAAAACAAATGAACTGCCCAGTAACCAAACCATCGATCCCAGATAGTCATAAATGACTTGGGGCATCTATGGAGAAGATCAAACGGTGAAGATAAACATAAATATGGAAAATAACCTGAAGGGTAATTACAATATCCACTACTAAAAAGACTTTCATTTTTGAAAAATCAACGGACAGAAAAAATCTCAAAAGCTCAAAAGGATGAGGTACTGGGCCTGTATGCTTCAAGCATGACTTCCCAGATAACCTCAGTGGAGATAAAACACTTGCAAGGGATTTCGCCACAGGTATCCTTGTTTTAACCAGCACTCTTATTCTACTTCCAAAATAGCCAACTTAACTTAACCGCTAACTGGCCTCCAACTTAACTGAAAAGGCTGATGCATGCATAGCTGAATCACATCACCCTGATTCCACCTCTATATCCACATAAATCAACAAAGGCTTATCCAAGTCAAAAGCAAACCAAGACCTGAGTCATAAAATCGACTCCAAATCTACTCATAAAACTAACTCCAAATCCAAAAATAACCTTCTTTTACCTTTTTGCACCTGCTATCTACTCCAAGCCAGGAGGAAAATCACTTGAGTCTCGTCCACACAGACTCATCATAGAGAACTCAAAGAACTGAAGCAGATCTGCTGAAAGTCTATAAGGCAAATATGAGAATATGCTCACAAGGCATTATCTGGGCTTACAAATGGAGATAATCACGGAATGCAATCTATGTCGATGATGTAACCAATCCAGATGAATACAAACTGAAATCTCAAAATCCAAGGTATAATTACTCATTACTGAATATTGCACTCCAAGATGTCTCATCCACTGAGAATGAAGACATATTGAATCCAACTTGAGAATATTACTCCCACTAAGTAAATCATCTAAAATTCCCAAAGAAAACTGAAACTCGAGGTCAAAACTAAAATAACCAATATGAGGTCCATGGGCTACCATCTGAACACTTATCAACTATAATCCAACTGAAGTCTAGAAGACCGAATATGAAACCATGAAGTAGGCTCAACCAACCTATAAATGAAATTCAAACTGAAATAAGTCCAAAATAAAGGTTGCACGATATCTCTACAACACCAAGCTGAAATCTCAATACCAAGGCTGAATCGCTCAATCTCAAATATCTAAATCTAAACTAAAAAGGGTAAGCATTAATGCTCCAAATCTATCATACTTCCAAATTGCTATTCCAAGAAGTCAAAATCCAAAACTGGGCCAATAATGCTATTTTAATGTCAACTATCTCAATTCGACTCTAGTATCCAGATTTGACATATCCAAAATAAATCATACCAAGCCACAGTCGAGACATATCTAGAGAGAAAAATCACCACAGGGATAACCACTGACTGATAACATAAGCAACTATATCTGCTGGACGGAACAAAACATAGTCGTAAAATAGGAGTCATGCCAAAGGAAAAGTCACTGGCTGGAAATGCGTATAACCCACTCCATATCCACTGGAGGGCATGAACTATCCAAACATACTTAAAACTTCTCAAGGATGAAAACCACACCAGTGAAGGAAAAAACTTTAGCAACTCAGAGAAATACAACTTAAGTTAGGAACTAACCAATGCAATAATCCGTCTATGCAAAGAAATAGCCACAGGCTTATATCATTGAGGAAAATCACTCCACCAAGCCTCACTAGTTCGAACAAATTCTGAAATAGGGATTTCCTGAATCCACCCAAGAATAACATCATCGAAGAAGAAATACCAATCTCAAAACCAAGGTCAAAGTCGTGACCACTACCAAAGAACCAACAACTCAAGCTAAAGAGTTTCTAATTTTCCAACTTAAGAAGCGATCACAAGAAAGGCCACTTGCCTCTAACTTTCCAACTCTACTAGGCAAAACTATATCACAATGATAAAGGAGTATCTAATCACCACACTAACAACAGAGCAAATAATCCCAAGGGAACTAACCCAACATACCTATGAGATGAATCCATGATATCTCTACATCAATATCAAAATCGCTATCGGACAAAGAAACAACCACAAATAAAGAACGAACCTCAAACTGGTCTATTTATAAAATAGGTTAATAAGAAGGGATAGCCAAAAAAATGTTCTTCACGCCCAGAAGGCAAGTCTAAGAATCACAAACTCAAAATGGGCAACATAACTAAACTGCCGACTCAAAAACACAAAGAACCATGGAAGGTCAACTTACCTTTGATACCATAATACATCCTCGAAATTAATCTAATACAGCTAACCATGAGGGAAAATAGTCAACCTCGCCATACTCGGGGAAAGAAATCATCAAATCGGACTATATCTACTCAAGCCACCAAATAATATCACATAAAAATAAAAGTCTAACTAGATAACACTAGTCTATACAACTACCTAGCGAGAATCAAATTCATCTTGTAATAACATCAAGTAATATCAATAACCCCACATAGGGGTAGCAATAGCAATGACAATATCACTATCAACCCAAATAAATATCAATATCATGTACCACTCAAGGGACACAACAGGGCTAGTATGCTAAGATAAATGGGACTCAAACCTAAAACCACTCTCAAGGAGAAAAACATCATTATATATCTACTCTATCCACTAATAAAGAAACAAACCACAGAGTAGTAACATAATCATGAATTCAACAATAAGGCACATACTGACCGATATAAATTTATCAAGGCATACAAACAACAATGGGTATGAAAACCTCAATACACATAATAAGAGATAAATGTGAGAAATAAAATCACACCAATTGTGGTAACATCCATAATCATATGCCTGACTAGCATAGGGAAAATAAATCTGAATAGGTCTAAATCAGTCCGTTCGACTGAATTATCAACTGAGGCTCCAAGCGTACCATCTCTAACTAAAGATATCACAACATCACAAGTTAATCTAGCTAAGCTAAATAACTAGAATCTTATGTCAAGGACACACCCTAGACTAGTTGTCGGTTTCTATACAGCCATAGCAATTCCTGAAGCATCAATATAGAGAGAACACAAACTGAGCCAAAATAGCTAGCCAACTGACGCTAAGAGAAATTCACAAAATTATGTCCAAACTTTTAAAATTATAGCCTATCTTAGGAACTCTAGGCTGGCGAGAAATACAGGCTAACTCTAGATGATCACCTATCTCATACCAGAGGCATTCTCTGAAAGAGTGTCTGATCATAACACAACCAAGCAAAGATCCTAGAATACTTTGAGATACTACCTCTCATATTCTATAATAGTCTCCATAGCCTGAAGAACCATACCACACTCCACAAGTCTAATGGGGACTTGTTATAAATCTTTTTTGGTTGCCACTGAGGATTTTCTATATTTATCTCTGACTCTCTAGTTCTATGCTGCACTAAAATTCTAGAAATGCTTGTTGGAGTCTCGTTCACATTTATCGATAATATTGCATCATCCTTTGAGGATAGAATAGAGTCAAAGAATTTGTTTGAGGTTTATAGGAATGCGGACACACGATAAGGAGTCATGAAGTGAATTTTCTAAAATGTCACTGTAGCCTCCTAAAGATAGTTTATGGACGTCTCTGCACCAATCCATAGGACTCTACTAATACTTATCTTCTGTACTAATACACTGATAAAAACTAAGCTCTGATACCAATTTCTCATGACCTGATTTTCTTAAGTTATGATGGCTCCTACCATAACCCACCAGTAGGCAAGCCAACCCATAGTCTGGAACGACTAGTAATGGACCACTCAATAATATAAGGAAAAGAATATGGAATATATAAAATAAAAATCAATACATAGAAGGATCCCAAAACTTGGTGGTATCAGTACAAGAGCTTTTAATATAAAAAGAGTACAAAAGTGAAATATAAATAAAAATACAATAATACAACTTAGAGATTGGTCTAATACATAAGAGAAAGATAAGTAGTGCTCCAAATGTCAGGATCTCACTCTAAGTCTCTAAACCAGAGCTTCTTTGCACGATATACACATCAACGATGATAATCGTACTATGATCTACAGGATGTATGAGTGTAGTATGAGTACCAAATGAATGGTACTCAGTAGGATACTTCCAACAGAGCTCCAAAGATAAAGCAGATATATACATCATATAAACAGAAAGGAAACTACACCCAAGAGTCCAAAACTCATATGGCAAGTAAATGAGATAATAAGGAACAACTATCTTGTTCATGTCCAAGAGTCTAACATAATAAAACTAAGGAAGTATCAGGGTGAACTATCCTATTCAAGCTACATTTAATATACGTCACTAATATACCGTATATCCTAGGTCAATAAATGAATAAAGAATGAAAAAAATATATATATAGTAATATACAAGGCGAAGAAATAACTATAAAACATGAACAATAAAGGAAGGGATATACCGTATTATTCTAGCTTCATATGTCTAGATATATATAGGTATATATATATATATATATATATATAAAGATATTCACATTTTGAGAGCTCATTCTAATAGAATAGGATTTAAATACTATCATACTAGGGGTTCTAATCCATATGGTTAGACATGAAATAATTGTGCATAATAATGCAATCATAAGATAGGAGAGTCTGAAGACATACCTCAAATACCTATACCGGATCAAAAACTAATCTATCATGAGCTAGCCATAATAATTATCATAACAATGATAATAATTATATCAATAACAGTTTGAACAACCAGCTACTCCGGACAACCAAATACCTAGACGATCCTATGTGTACCCCCACCACCTCAGGCTCAGAAGGGTCAATCAATATATAAAACACAAGGCATATTCTTCAACCATATCTATGAAACCATCCTATACCGACTAATAGACATAGGTGCATACTGGTGATATGAAAGGCGCGTGCAGGAAAGAATGCAAAGTATAGAATCAATGTCACAAATCATCATGACTGTCCTCATCAGTTCCATCATTATCATAATCAACCTTCATCTTTGCTGGATCTTAGCATATCATCAATATATCCTCTGGCCTTGTCGGGTATCAACATCATCACAATAGTATTCTCCTGCCTTGTTGGGTATCAATAACATCACAATAGTATACTCCGACCTTATCGAGTATCAATAGCATTACAATAGTATCCTCCGGCCTTGCCGGGTATTAATATCATCACAATTACCATGATCAAATAAGATATACTAAAATAATCATAAAATACTCATACACATAGACATATCACAATAGAATATCTACCTAGTCAATACTTCCCAACTACTCGTTATTAGTTAACCAATGCTTATTATAATAGAATCATTAGTTCACTAGTCATCACATAATATCTAGTGATTAGCCTAAAACCTATCCTTACTCACGAGATAGCAACTAACCACTGTTTGTTAAATAGACAACATCTAACATCTGGTCAAAGGCTCATCACTAAACTAAACCCGCCATTTATCCACCATTTATTATTATCAACTAATCATACTATATCTGTTAATCATTAATAGTAAAAAATTTACCATTTATCATCTAACCATTCTTTATTAACTAACATCCTTCATTAACTAACCATTGTTTACCAACTAATCAACATCATTATTAGCCACGTATCAATCATCGCTAGTTATCATATCTCAAATAAGCAAGGTTCATTAACCAGTATATTAGATTTATAGCCATCAAGTACTATAGCCACCTAAAAGACATCTAGCTACAACTAAGCTTAACCCTTAATAAGAAAGAATAGTTATAAGATCGTATTTCAATTAGAATCACATCAATTACTAATATAATAATCATGAATGTACTAAATCTATGCATGCCATCACCAGTATTTAATTAGTGGAATAGTAAGCATCATATCGCATCTTTCTCCATCCCATACCGAAGAGATGTGTATACAAATATATACATATTCATATTCATAAACTATAATCACATCATTTATAATGATAAATACTTCTCGGATATTAAATCAATATCATAACACGGCTTTTGGCCCACTAATTTTTTGGAATAATCACAACATCATAATCGCGGCCTTAGGCCCATACACATATCCGGGGCACATATCAATAATTATACATATATCCGGGGCACATATCAATAATTATAGTTTTATGTCGTAGAATACCTGTAATCATCTCACATATAGGAGGCATTTCACATACAAGAGGTATAATATCAATAGGCATGTAATCATCTCTCACACTAGAGGTATATCATATCTAAGAGGCATAATATAGATAGATATGTAATTATCTCTCACACAAGAGGTATCTCACATCTAGGTGGCATAATATATATAGACTAGTAATCATTTATAGCATATCATATATCAATAGGTCATACATCATGACTATGAGGAATATCACTTCTCTAGGTTGATTTACATATCCAAGAAGAGCATCATCTCTATAAGTCCAACAATCATGATTATATGAAATAACAAGTCTATAGGTCAATCATCAAGTCTAAGAGAAAATAACATCTCTATAGGTCAATCATTAAGTTTAAGAGGAAATAGCATCTCTATAGGCCACATAACATATCTAGGAGGAATATCATCTCTAAATACCCAATATTACTTCCACAAAGAGTATTATAACCATAACTCAAAAGCCACAATCTGGGAACATCAATACAAGTTACCAAGTTATGAAGTAACCTTATTCTAAGTTTACTAGACTTATCTATGTCTAACATCCGCATTAAGTCTACGAGCTTGGGCCTAAGTGGGCCGACCGAACCTACTTCTAACCTACAATTTCCATAATTAGGCATACTATGCCCCAAACTAGGCTACGGTAACTAGTTTATCTTCTAGATGTCAAGTAAGGCATATTCAAGCCTAGGATAGCAACTTCGACTATAAATAAGGGTATTCAAGTCAACTCTACCCAACTTACAATTTCAAGACTGCCACATTAGCCCAATAACGCTAAATATACAAGCCATGCTTCAAATACAAAAACCATATTTCAAACATAACATTATATCATATCTATGAAATAACTAATATAAACTAAAGAAGGAAGGCAATATGATATAAAAGGGTTATAAACATGTCATCTTATGGGTCCAAAACCCTCATCTAATCCCCAAACATCAATAATCAAGGCCAATTTATCCTACTCATAATCAAGCCTAACATCTATATTCACACGCCACATATATCACACATCATCTATGAAGAAGAGTAGACAGAAGCCTACCTCAAGGAAAAACTACAAAACATCACTTCATACACCTCATTCTCGTCTTCACTTTACAATCCTCATAATGACATCACACTATCGAAACCATAATCTACACATCACGAGTCAAATGATACCCATATTGCACTATTATGCTTCAGGTCCAAAATTGAAACCAAAACCCTAAGTGGGTCTCACATATGGAAAATGAGTTTCCGATACCAACCCAATGTTCACACATGAATAAGAAATCATAACCCTCAAAGAATGGGTGAAAACTAAGCATACTTTGGGCTAAAATCAAGCCCTAAGCTAAATTGGAGTTTTAGGCCCAAACTAAGAAATTCAAGCATAAATTTAAGAAATTCTTACCTTAATCTTGAAGATAATCGCAATACAAGATGATAATCAAGCTCCCAAGTCACCTCCCATGACTAATTTTGAGTTATTACACTCATTTTATGGTTTCTAGGTCTAAATAGTAAAGCAAATATGCCCCAAATGCGTCTTAGGGCCTTTATATAGCCCCTATAGGTATTCAAATATCACAATCATGGTCCTACGGGCCTTGATCGCTCTATTCACAATCACACACACTTGTCCGTGATCGTGGTTGCATCAGATGACAACAAACTAAAAAATAAGTTTTTGACCCTCAAAACTCATTCGAAATCCAAAAAAAATGATCCACTCACAAATTTTAAGTGTAAACCATATTTCAAATCCATTGGAATCATCCAAACATTTATCAAAGATCATTTAGGAAAAAAGTATGGCCCACACCTATAGTTTCATCACTTCTATAAATATCTGCTCAATAGCCCAAAATAAGTCCGGGAGACTTAGGACCTAAACCAAGGGTCTCCCTAACCTAAAATTGATATTCTGGATGTGATGGCAAAGTGATATTTTTAATTTGAGGTTGTTTTGACCAACTATAGGTCCCACACCTATTCTTTTTAATTTTTAACTTTCCAACTAATAAGTCAAAATGAGCTTGGGTACATTGGGACCTGAACCAAAGGTCTACCAAGACTAAATTTTTTACCTGATGGCCATTTGAAACCATCAAAGACTTCAAAATAAGGAATTGGCTCTAAAGAATAAATGAATTGCCCGGTAACTGAATGTCAGTTCCAGCAAATCACAAATGACTTGGGGAAGCTATGGAGAAGCTCAAATGGTAAATATAAGTATAAATATGAAAAATTAATTATAGGGTAATTACAGTTAAGTATTTTACTAAGATTGATCTTTGGTCAGGTTATAATCAGCTAAAGATTAGGAAAGTGGATGTCCCTAAGACTACTTTTCATACTTGATATGGTCATTTTGAGTTCGTGATCATATCTGTTGATTTGACTAATGCCTCAGTGGCATTCATGGATCTTATGAATCAAGTATTCCATTATTTTTGTATTTGCTCATAATTGTATTTATTGATGATATTTTAGTGTATTCTAAGAGTAAGGTGGATCATGCTGATCACTTTCACATAGTATTATAGAACCTTAAAGATCAATAGTTGTATGGTAAATTCTCTAAGTATGAGTTCTTATTAAATATTGTGACCTATCTGGGTCATATTTCTAGTGAGAGGATCATGGTGGATCCACAAAAAGTTGAGACGATTAAGAAGTGGCCTAGAACCATGACTCCAACCAATATTCAAAGCTTCTTAGATTTAGCAGATATTATAGGAGGTTTGTAAAAATTTTCTCTTCTATTGTAGCCCCATTAACTAAGTTGACTCAAAAAAAGGTGAATTTCCTATGGTCTAATACTTGTGAGGGTAGTTTCAAGAAGCTGACAGATAAGTTGACTTTGGCTTTAGTTTTGACTCTACCCGAAGGTACTCATGGCTTTTTTGTTTATTATGATATATCCAGTGTGATACTGGGTTGTGTTTGGATGAAGCCTAGCAAGGTAGTTGCATATTCTTCTAGGTAGTTAAAGGTGCATGAGAAGAATTACTCAATGCATGACTTGGAATTATTGGATGTAGTCTTTGCTTTAAAGATTTGGCATCACTATTTGTATGGGGTTCATGTTGTGCAGTATGTGTTTACTCAGAAGGAGTTAAATCTCAGGCAAAAAAATTTGGGTTCTATCCATTCGATCTTTCACATTTCGATAATGAAAATGTACGTAGGTAATCCTTACTTGGTTTTTTATTTTAAGAGTATTAGTGCCTCGAATACCTTGTTCTATAAGGAGGTCCCGATTGAGATTTTGGATCGGCAAGTCCACCAGTTATAAATGAAAGACGTGGTTTTGGTAAAGGTTCTATCGAGGAAGCAAAAGTGTGAAGAAGCTACATGGGAAGCTGAAGATGACATAAAGTCCAAATTTCCATTCTTATTCTCCATTTTGGATAATCATGCCTGAGGTATGTGTATTCCTTAACATCTTTGTTTTCTGACTTTGTTAAAAGAAATTGTGATTTCCTTAATATCTTTATTTTCTGCGTTTGGTAAAGGTAAGTGAGAGTGGGTATTTCTATGCTAAATTATACCAAAGGATGCCTTGACCCATCATTCAAGGATGAATGATAATAAGGGGGATGAAACACCCTGGATTTTAGGCCCAGAAAAATTCTGAGTTTTTGCACCACTTCCCTGACTACGACTCTCATTACGAGTCGTAGTTTCTCTGTACGGGTCATAGGACCCCAAATATAGGGAGTCCACTGTGGTTACTGAGTGTTCTATTCTAACTATGACTTATAGCTTACAAGTTGTAATGGCTCTATATAAGACATAAGGAGGCAAATCATAGTGTGTCCAGTGTGATTCCCAAATAATATTATCCTGAGTACGAAAGAAGCATCGAGTCGTAGTCAGGTACAAGTCATATGGTACGACTTGTAACTAGACCAGTGTGAATACTTATGGATACTTTCCAGACTACAACTGAGGTTCACGAGTCATGGGGTGACCATGCGAGCTGTAAGATCACCCGTAATGACTAGCAATGATTTTCAGCTTTATTTAAAAAGGGGCACTTTGGTTATTTCCCTTACTCCCCAATTAAAATCCTTGTCTATAAAACACCTTTGGGGCTTTATTCTCATCCCTTAGCAAATAAAAACACATTCTCTCGAACTCTCTAAATTCTCCAATGTCAAGATACTTAGGGTTTTCAAGAAGTTGATCAATTAGAACTTCCAAGGGAAAATTCCCTCCATAATTCTTGATATTTAAGGCATGTGACTCTACCCTTAAAATAGTTTTACTTAAAGCATAAAGTCATATGATTGTTTATGTGGATTTGAACATGGGTTTTGATATGGGTTGAGGATTTTGGGATGAATATTTCTTAAATTGTTTTACCATGATTTATTATACATTGTTCATGCTTTATATATGGTTTTAAACTTGTAGTGTGCATGGGCATGGTGATTAAACTAGGGGATTATGGTTTCCCTAAATTTTGTGAATATTGACAATTGAATTGGTAATATCCCCAACCCAATTTTATGTAAATGGTTTTGAGTATGGGTATAGTTGCAATGAACTACTTTCGAAATAATTGCCTGATGTAAAGAGGTTATTCAAATAAGATGGTTTGATTTAATGAACAAAGAGAGTTGGTGTTCCCCACCTTATATTAATAAACCCAGGGAGTTTTTTTCCCCAAGTTAATGGAATTGAAATGGCATGATATTTTTACCTTGCAAGTATAGTTAGTATGATGCTACCAACTGTGTATGCCTTAAAGTGCATGACGGTTTAATGAATAGGAATATGTTAAAAGTGGTTTAATTGGGCTTAAGAAAGGGATGTCTAGTCGAGCCGTGAAAGTAGATATCCCAAAGAACCAATACGATAAATCGTTATTGCCGATGCAGTGGTCTAAATGATCGAGTGGTTCAAGTCCCCCTTATCATATGATTGGGTGGTTCGAGTCTCCCATGTTAAATAACTAGGTGTTTAAGTCACTTTTAGTATATTCTAGGAGGTTTGAGTCCCCCATGGTGCATATTTTCATATGATTATCCGATAGTTTGTGTGGCTTCATGCACCGAGGCCATTTCTGTTGGGGTAGAGCTGGACCCATAGAGCCCATGGGTGACTCATTGTGACGGTTATGCTAAACACCCAGATTAAGATTTTAAAAAGCATGCTAAGACTTGTTCCCAATCCCAGCATTTTATATAAGTATATTTATATGCATACATATATGTGAACATGTACATTAAGTGGAACTGGATTTTGAATTATTATTACCTTATTATTATCTATGAGTTACGTGTTATTTCTCAAACCACTAACTATCTTCAAATGGTGTATCCCCACACGATACAGGGTCTGAAGGTAAGTCTACTTTTTCTACATAGTGTTAGGCGGATCAGCACGGTTCATCAGTCGATTTTGGTGAAGTGGTGAGCTTCCATTCTCTAAAAGACTTGATCATTCCATCAGTTTTCTTTCATAAATCAGAACTAGAGAGTTCACATTGTCATTGTCAGGGTCAGGGGCATGTCCCAACTTAGATTGTTTTCAAATTAGTAGAGGATTTTTGGATATTATTGTGGGTTGGGTATTGATGTTGACATTCTTAGATATCTTTGAGTTTATTACTTTTCTATTTTGTTATATGTTTGGAATTCAGCCTCTACTAGGCGTTATGCTCCATATTGTCTAGGCAAAAGAGGTGGTCTTCATCCCTTTGTGGACTTGGGATACCCATAATGGGTAGGCCCTAGTTCGTGTCATGACATATAGGCTATGTGAATCTGTCTAGCCTGTAGGCTTTGTATATTTTTCTAGCCTTTAAGCTTTGTATATTTGTCAATCCCATTGGCTTTGATTGACATCTTAGCCCAAAGGCTCCTAGTAATCAATTGTTCCTAAGGTTCTAAATAATTGTCTTGTCCCGATGCTCTAACTAACTGATTAGCTTGAAGGCTCTTAATATCTTCAACATACAAGCTAGACTCAATGTGTATATATCCTAGCATATAAGGCTTATGTATTTGTATTTGAAGGAACCATAATAATTGAATAAAATAAATAAGCAAATGAGCTAAAGTTAGTGGGCAAGTTGTAAGTGGCCTAAACAAGTAATTCTAAGACAGAGCTAACATGAGGTCATTATATATAGAACAAGTCTTGACGAGGGATAAATACACCTAATCAAGTAGCCAATGCAACAACTATGGCTATGAGTAGCTCAATAATAATATACTAGTACTATCGTACTCAGGATCTAAGGAAACATGCGGAGAAGAATGGATAACCTTAACATACCTTTTTTATTTTAAGATGTTATTGGATTGAAAGATGAAGAACATGACGGAATAACTTACCTCAATGAAAAATTTCCATCTTAAAACTTGGAAAATCGCTATCTTAGGACTTTGAAACAAATTTTTTGAGTTAAAACCCCCAAAAAATTCAAAAATATGCTTAAGTTCTTCCAGTTTTTGCTGCAGCGACCCGATTTTCATTGCAGTGATGTTGCTACAATGACCAACTTTTTAGTTTGGATAGTCTTCAATAAAATAATCATAACTTTTTACTTTGGATGTAGATTAGAAAATGGTTGGAGATGTTGAAAGATGACTCAAAGATCTTTCATTTGGTGGGTATTGGGCCCCATAGTACTTTATATTCTAGGAGTAGTGCTCTTTTAAAGTTGAACCTAGTTTTAACATATCTCAAAACTCAATTGGTAAGAACACTTCCAACTTAACTTTATGCTAGAGGTACTGTATGACCTAAGCTCATATTTAATGTACTCCCATACTAAAAGATTGATCCTATAATCTATGACAATAAGGTTCTTATGTCTTTACTGTAGATATTTTTAGTAACGATGGAACAGAGCATTACAAGTATATTGACACACCATATTTTGCAATATCCATATCTAACTTTATCAAACAAATCAATTATCACTAACTATAGAGTCTTAATGCATTAACACCACTTTTGCTACTAACTCATTCCATTTATTTATGATCCTCTAATACGACTAGTTCATTTCCACTTATTACTCAATTGGCATATACGCTTAGTAATAGCCTACCTCACAATCAATACTAACTTCATTTGTGTTTCCCTAATTTCCTTGTTTTATTCATCCAATTACCTTCCTTGAAGGCTCAAGCATGATATCTCTAACCAATCAATATTATAAATATGTTTTCCAACTTATTTCTATTATTTAAATTCAACCTAGCTTACATTGGTGTCAAGCATCTATTATGGAGGCATAAACTTTCATTCCTTGCCTCGTTCTAGTAATTTTGTCCAAAAACTAGGAGGAACCTTTGAGATATGCCTTTTCTAAGTGTACTTGTTCATTCACTTTAATATAGGGTCTTTAAGGCAACCCAAAGAAATTTTAAGAAAGATGCAATATTTTGGTTTAAAACTGGAAAAAATGGGTTTTAAATAATTTGAAGTTTTGTTGTAGACCCTGCTATATCGGTCAGCATGCCACTATAGTGGGGTAATGTTAGCCACTCCTTAAAATTTTTCTACTCGTAATTCATCTAACAAAATTATTTAATAAACCTATTAAAGATTTTGTAAAGGATTTCCATACTTCATGCCCTTCGGGATGTGGATATTATAGTAATGACAAAAGGGGTCATTACAAGAATGATATTAAGTAGTTACTCAAGCACCAACAAGATAAGAGTTTATTGAAATTGAGTATGATTTAAAAGGTGAGCAAGTTTTGGGAGAGAAAGAGGTCCTATCTTAGGCACCACCCAAATTTGTGGCTATTTTAGTGATTCTGGACACCCATATTTATGTACTTTATTTTAAAGGATATTACTTATATTAATACCTTTTTTGATACTCTAGATGATTCTTAGACTAGAATGGGGGTACATACTCCTAATCTGTGTTGATACTAGACCATTAGGGTCTTCTTCTTTGACTTGGGAGTAGTTTACTCATGTTTTCATCTACAGCTTCATCCTTATAGCTTATAG
>NC_061111.1:124685004-124694694 GCF_002878395.1 Capsicum annuum
ATTTCCTATCCTAACCTTGGAAAATTTAGTGGGCTTCAACTCCTTGAATAGGCTCTTGTCATGAGTCATGTGATTAGTGCACCCATTATCAATTAACCAAGAATCTGTTGAGATCTTACTTGAGAAGCATGTTGCAACAAAAAGAAGATCCTTCTCTTCTTGATCAACAACTTGAGCATTTTCTTCCTGTTGTGGGGCTTTACTTTTGCAAATCACCGCCTCATGTCTAAGCTGATTGCATTTCTTACATTTAGCATCAGGTCTCCTCCAACACTTAAATGGTGGATGGCCTTTTCTTCCACAGTGATGGCAAGGGGGAAAGTTTTTCGCACTTCCTCCCTTACCTTTGTTGTTGGTTGATGTTTCTCCTTCACTTTAACGCTTGATTCTTTTTCTTCTTCGAAAATTCATCAACCTGGTGCTTACTGACAAAGCCCCTTCTGTTGTAACATCCTGTCTCATGAGTCTTCTTTGCTCTTGAGCTTTCAAGGAATTGAGCAACTCCATCAAACTAATTTTTGACAAATCCTTAGTATTTTCTAAGGTCGTAATTGTTGCTTCATACCTTTCAGGAACTGTTCCCAGAATCTTCTCAACAATTCTTGGGTCGGCTAGTGTAGAGCCAAGTAGCCTCACTTTATTTGCAATATTAAGAAGTCTATCTGAATACTCCTTCACTGTTTCAGAATCCTTCATTTTTTGCAATTCAAATTCCCTAATTAAGTTTAAAACTTGCATACCTTTTATTCTCTCATCTCCAACATACTCTTCTTTAAGATAATCCCATACTTCTTTAGCAGTTTTCAGAGACATTATTCGTGTGAAAACTGTTGACGATACAGAAGCAAAGAGACATGCCTTGGCCTTCGATTTCCTTGTGTGCTTTAATCTGAGCCATGGTGGGATTATTCGGTAGGGCTGGAACATCGTAATCCTTTTCCACAACTTCCCATAGATCTAAAGCATCCAAGTATGTCTCCATTCGTACTGCCCAAACCTGATAGTTATCTCTATCAAAGACCGGCGGAGCGATTGTGGTGAGAAACTGATATCTGCATCCATGACTTCTCCACCTCAATCACAGATCTCTTAAGATGAAAGCTTTTATACCAAATGTTAGTTTTAAATAGACAAATCACACATAACACTATGCAAACGATATCTAGATTGCTACAGAAAAGAAGCAGGAAAATGAAGATCACTTTGTGCAGAGAGTTTTACTTTCTATCAAAGAGAAGTTACATAAAGTGTTCTTTTTAAAAAACTGAAATAGATAATGGCCCTACTTTAAAGTCATGGTGCTAACCATACTAACTACCTCCTAATAACTTAAAAAAGAAATACAGGAAATAATATAAATAAATACTACAGTCCTAAGGCAACTAATAATGATCATATTAATTACATATGTAACAAGCTTGGTACATATGATTTGTATGCATCAACTTGAGGGGAGTGTTAGAATATGAGTAGGAATAGAAATAATATATAGAATCCTATTTGGAAAAAGATTGTAATGTAGTGTCCTACTTGGAAAAGGATTGGAATGTAGTGTCTTACCTGGAAAAGGATTGGAATGTAGTGTCTATAAATAGGGTCTCAATGTAATAATGTAGGTACAACAATTAAATAATATTTCTCTCCTATATTTCTCACATGGTATCAGAGTCGGGCCCATCTCAAATATTTGTTCACCGATGTTGGGCCCCTATATTATGTTGTCCACGCTCCAGATAACAGATAACGAGGCCTGGGCGTGCAGGGGAGTGTTAAGTATCCCACATCGGAAAAGGGATTAGTAATTGGCCTCCTTATATGAGCTTGGGCAATCCTCCCCTCGTGAGCTAGCTTTTGAGGTTGAGTTAGGCCCAAGATCCATTCTTTACAAGTGCGATTAGTGAAGGAAGCTAAAGAATTCTAAAATTCTTGCCACTTTGTCAATTTCTGTGTCATATGTGTCTTCTTAGTGCCAAATTCCACCCTTGTCCAGGTCAAATTGTAGCCACAGTGGCTAGTTTTTGTTGGCTTAAATTAACTCGGGATGCAATTGTTTCATGGTAGAGTCACCATTCCACTTATTTTCCTAGAATGAGGTCTTTTGCCTATTGTCCACCTTCACTCTTGTTCTATGGTGTAAGATAGGCCACAAATTCCTAATTGCCCTCCACACGGTGTAGTTATATAGAGTGCTTATCATCTTTTTCCTCCACCTATCTCCCACACCATATTTTGGTGTGATGACAACCCTCCAAGGCATGCCTTTCTTATTAGTAAACTTCCAAAGCCACTTCATCATGAGACTTTGATTTTGCTTTCTCAAATTTCTAATTCCCAAGCCTCCTGCTTTCTTGCTCACAATCAATTCCTCCCATTTAACTAAGTGAAACTTCTTCTTGTCTTCGCGTCCTTGTCGAAAAAAAATCCTTCTTTGGGCATCAGTGCTTTTAGCTACACTGGCTGGCATTGGGAATACCGACATCATATAGGAAGGTATTGCATCCAACACACTCTTCACTAGTGTCGATCTACCTCCTAAAGACAAGTATTGAATTTTCCAATTTGTGAGCTTCTTTTCACATTTCTCTGGAACCAACCCCATTCCAGATACCTTTTGATTTACTCTTGGCACCTAAAGGCATGCCTAGGTAAGTTGTAGGGAACTCACCTACCGTACCTCTCAGTTTTGTAGCCAACAACTCTATCTCAGCAACTGTACTGATAGGATAAATGAAGCTTTTTCCCAATTAATATGGAGACATGATACTGCCTCGAAAATGATAAATATGAATGAGAATCAAAACTTGATCTACATCTGTATCACAAAACACCAATATATCATTTGCATATTGGAGGTGAGTTATCTCCAAGTTGTTTAATTTGCCAGCTTGAAATCCCCTGATTCATCCCTTCCCTTTTGCGGTATTGATCAGACTATTCATCCCCTCCATAGCAAATATGAATAGAAATGGGGATAATGGGTCCCCCTGCCTCAAGCCTTTTTGGAAGGAAAAAGTCCACATGGAGATCTGTTAATCAAGATTGAGAACCTCACAGTGCCAATGCAATATTTGATCCAGCTTATCCATCTCTTTCCAAATCCTATTTTTTCCAATATCCGGAGCTGAAGTTCCAGTTCAGAAAGTCATAAGCTTTCTGAATAGCTATTAAACTATCCCTATCTTGTTGCTTCTCTGTCTCGCCTCTACACACTCTTTGGCTATTAACACAGCATCCATGATCTGTCTCCGCTTAATGAATGCCATTTGTTGCCTGTCCACTAAGCCACGTATTACTTTCTTGAGCCGCTCTGCTAAAAGCTTGGCTATGATCTTGTAGATTTTCCTAATAAGACTAATGGGTCTAAAGTCTTTTAGTTCATCAACACCCACTTTTTTTTTGGAATTAGAGCCACAGAAGTTGCATTTAGACTCTTTTCAAAGAAGCTTCTTTCATGAAAATTCTGGATAGTTGCTACTAAATCAACACTGATAACATCCCAATATTGTTTGAAAAAATCCGTAGTAAAGCCATCAAGTCTCGGGGCCTTATCTCCCGAACATGCCTTGATGCTTTCCAAAATCTCATGGGCATCAAAAGGAACCTCTAGCATGGATTTTTCCTCTTTACTGATCTTTAGATAGTTTGTCATTTTCAATTGAGGTCTCTAATCTTCTGTTTCTGTATATAAGTTTTTGTAAAAGGATATTATGTCTTTCTTATTATCCTCAGGATTTTCGATCACCTCTCCTTTTATTTTCAACCCGTCAATTGTATTTACTCTTCTATGTGCATTGGTTGTTTTGTGAAAGAAGCTGGTATTTTTGTCCCCTTTTTTTT
The DNA here is from genome assembly GCF_002878395.1 of Capsicum annuum. Lineage (NCBI taxonomy): Eukaryota > Viridiplantae > Streptophyta > Magnoliopsida > Solanales > Solanaceae > Capsicum > Capsicum annuum. The sequence goes on from NC_061111.1 coordinate 124,688,842, forward strand.
TTGCCAGGTGGCCTTAGACCTCCGTCTCCAAAATATTTCTTCTCTTCTAGCAATTTCTGCAAATTCGTTGGTCAAAGACATTCTTGAGGCAATTTCTTCCTCCTGAAGGATCCTGTGTTCCTGTAATTCCTCTAATTCTGCTAGTTGAGCAACTACACTTTGTTTTTGAATGCCCAAATTTCCTTGAGCCATCTTGCTCCATTCCTTCAATTTAATCTTCAAAGCAAGCCTTTATCCTAGAAACAAGGATAAAATCTGGACTGCCATTGCTACTGAAAGAATCCCACCAGCTTTTCATTTTCTCTTTGAACCCTTCTGTTTGCAGCACTAGTTCTCGAACTTGAAATATGAGTTAGACGCCTCCCAATCTCCACATTGCAGCATGATAGGAGAGTGGTCTGAAGGGGCATTCTTCTTCTGCCTCACAAAATACTAAGGTGTCATCTTCATACTGAAGGTGTGTGATCTCCAAGTTGTTGAAGTCTCATGTTTGGAAACCTAACCTCGGAGAGAGTTTTTCTCCTTTGCGGTGTTAATTAAGTCGCGCATACTCTCCATAGCAATAATGGATAAGAATAGGGTAAAGGATCCCCCTGTCAATAAAGCCATTAAATTTATTGATAAGGATGGAGAACTTCATAATGTTGATGCAATATTTAATCCAACTATTCCACTTGCTCCCGAAGCCCCTTTTTTCTAGTATCTGGATGAGGAAATTCCAGTTTAGGTGATCGTAGGCTTTTTGGATGTCTAGCTTGCAAACAATGTCAGCGTTGCAACTTCTCTTTCTTGACTCTACACATTTATTTGCTATCAATACAACATTTATAATCTGTTTTCCTTCTATAAAAGCCATCTGTTATCTGTCTACTAGCCCATTTATCACCTTTTTCAGTCTTACTGCCAAAATCTTAGCTATAATCTTGATATTCCTCCAGACAAATGAGTCTGAAGTCTGTCAATTCCATTGCTCCCATTTTTTTTTTTTGTTATTAGGGCCACAAAAGTGGAATTGAATCTTTTCTAAGAGAAAATTTGGCTAATAGGCCTCGTCAAGTTTTCAATTAGCAAAATGGCCTGCTTTCATTTTCTCATTTTAAAATAAAATAAAAAAATAACTTTATGGAAGAATAGGATTACAACAACATATTAAAAACTATGGGGCTATTTACAAATATACTTAAAACATAAAACCCTAACCCATTGTTTCTTCGACTTTATCCTTTTTGAAGCTCGTATCTTATTCCTAAATGTTTCGGCTCCGTTCAAATTTGTAAGTTTTCTACTGTCCTTTAATTTTAGTACCATTAAAAAAAAAGTTGTGTATGTATATGTAATCGATCGGATAAAAAGAGATGGATGATTAATATGTCGAATAAAAATATCGATGGTTAATCCGTCGGACTTATTACGATAATCGATCAACTACTGAATAACATAGAAGACCGATGTATAACATCGGTCGGATAAATAATTAATCTGTCAATGTATCGATTGGATCGATAATCAATCGGGCCATATATCTTTCGGATTGATAATCGATTTGTCCATATATCGCTTGGATCGATAATCGATCTGTCGGATCGATAATCGATCTGTCCATTTATCGCTCGAATCGGTAATCGAACTGTCGGATCAATAATCGATTTGTCCATCGCAAATCAGGTTTTGAATTAATTTGTAAAATGTGTAAAAGATTTTGGTGGAAGAGGTTTTGCTTAAATTCTTTAAGTTGGGTGATTTGTGGACTAATTTGTAACTTTTAAAATGTGTAAATAAATTTTAAATGACAAATAAATTAAAATATTCAAAAGTGGATCATTTCCCTAAAAAGAAAAACTTATAGTCTATTTAATTAAAAAGTAGCTTGAAGAGGCCATTTAACAAAGAATCCCCTTTTCTAATTGAAGTTCTAGATAGTTGCTATCAATTCTACCTTTATGATGTCCAGATATTGTTTAAAGAACTCCAATGTAAACCCATATGGACCTGGAGCCTTGTCCCCAGCACAAGCCTTGCCTTCTTAGATTTCTTGAGGTTCAAAAGGGGCCTCCAACATTTTATTTTCTTCTTGAGAAATTTTGGGGCAATTAATCATCTCTAGTTGTGGTCTCCATTCCTCAGATTCTGCATACAAGTTCTCGTAGAAGGACAATTTTTTTTTGCATCTTCTCTGGATCCTCTGTAAGTTCTCATACAAGTTCTTGTGGTGGGGCCCTTCCCCGGACACCGCGCATAGCGGTACCTTTATTGCACCGGGTTGCCCTTTGTTTCTGGATCCTCTGTAACCATCCTCCCACTTCCAGTTTGTCAATGTTGTTGATTCTTCTGTGTGCATTAGCAGTTTTAAGGAAGACACTAATGTCTCCTTCTTTTAACCATATTGCCCTCAACCTCTGTCTCCAAGCAATCTCCACTTTTCTAGCAATCTTTTCAAATTCATTGGTGAGGGCCTCGTTTTTTTTATTTTTTGAGTCAAGGGTAACTTCATTGGTGAGGGCCATTTTGGAAGCTATTTCCTCTTCCTGTAAGATTCTGTGCTCCTAAATTCCTTCTAGTTCTGAAAGCTGTATCAGCACACTCTGCTGCTGTGCTTTAAGGTTCCCCTGAACAGTCTTGCCCTATTCCTTAAATTTTGTTTTTAAAGATTTCATCTTAGTCATAAACACACAATCCTGATTGATGGTGCTATTGAAAGCATCCCGCTGGCTTTTAGTCTTTTCATTGATCCCTTTTGTCTGCAACCACCATTTCTCAAACTTGAAATACGATTTGGAATTTTCCCATTTCCCACACTGAAGCGTAATTGGAGAGTGATCGGAGGTTACTCTCGGAAGCATACTCGGTTTGATGTTCCTGAAGCAGATATCCAAATCCTCTGAAATAAGATTCCTATGCAGTCTAGCAGCTATATTTTGCCTATCCCCTTTTCTCCCTGTGTACAACAACAACAACAAACCCAGTATATTCCCACATAGTAGGGTCTGGGGAGGGTATGATGTACGCAGTCCATACCACTACCTCCGAAGAAGTAGAAAGGCTGTTTCCGATAGACCCCCGGCTCAAGACAATGAATAATAATCAAATCCTTAATAATAAAGCATGAAACAATACGGCATAACATTAATGCGACACTCAAAGATAATATTAGACATGGAAGAGTAAACAACTTCGTAATAGAGCATGAAATAGGATGGCATAGCAATAAATAGTACACCCCCCAAGTAATACCCTACAATGGCGACCCAAACCGACACTAGCCTTCTATCCTAATTCGCGACCTCCAGATCCTTCTATCTAGGGTCATGTCCTCAGTAAGCTGTAACTGATCCATGTCCTGCCTAATTACCTCTCTCTAGTACTTCTTGGGCCTACCCCTACCCCGTCTAAAACCCTCCAAAGCTAGTCTCACACCTACGAACTGGAGCGTTCGTGCTTCTCCTCATCACGTGTTCGAACCATCTCAATCGGACTTCCCACATCTTGTCCTCTACCGAAGTCACTCCAACCTTCTGCTGGATAGTCTCATTCCGAACTCTATTACCCCTAGTTGACCCACACATCCAACGCAACATCCGCATTTCCGCCGCCTTCATTTTTTGAATGTGGGAGTTCTGGACTGGCCAACATTCCGCTCCATATAACATGGCTGGACGGACTGCCATCTTGTAGAATTTGCCTTTAAGCTTTGGCGGCACCTTCTTGTCACACAACACCCCCGATGCGCTTCCGCTTCATCCAACCCGCCCCAATGTGTACTTCCTCTTTTTAGGTCCAAGTCCATTAGTTCCATGTCTTCTATGAACCCTGAAAAATCAGACACCATCAAAAGACCCCCAATAACCCTTATTTCCCCAAAGTTTTCTTCCCACTCCATTCTTTCATTAGGAGCACAAACCCCTTTTAAGTGCCAATCAAACAACTGTTTTTCCCCGTGAAGCTACAAGACACTAGGTACATACCCACAATACTAACCACACCTTTCTTGTCCCTCTTATCCCATATAATGATAAATTCCACCCCTGGTTGCACTGGCCTCTCGTCGGACGAACAATCTCTACCTCCTCCTTAATGGCACATAGTCACGACCTGATTTCTCTGGTCATGATGACGCCTACTATAACCCACCAGTAGGCAAGCCAGCCCGTAGTCTAGAACTAGTAATTGACTACCAAGTGAAATGGAGGAAGAATGCGGAATAAATGAAATTAAAAACAAATACATAAGATAGTCCCAAAACCTGGACAAGAGTTTCCAATGTAATACGATTATAAAATGAAGTACTAAATGAATATACTGATACAACCCATCTCTGAATACAACATAGAGATTAGGCAATGCTCTGGACGCTAGGAGCTCACCCTATGTCTCTGAACCATAGCTGTTCCGTACGACGCACACAACAACGGCGAGAACCCGTACTATGATCTGCAGGCTGCAGAAGTGTAGTATGAGTACCAAACACGCGGTACTCAGTAGGCATTTTTTGACTGAGCTCGAAAGATGATGCAAATATACATAACATGCAAGCAAGAATATGAACTATGCTCAAATATCTAGGGAACTAAGATAGTAAAGCTAAGGAGGCAATAAGGATAAACTATCCTTTTCTGGACATACTGAGGAACCCTAGCAATATATCGTATATCGCTGACCCATATACAAATAAAGAGCAGATGAAGGATATGTAGTAGTATACTAGGCCAAAGAATGTATATAAAACATGAACACATGAAGGAAGGGTAGGATATACGGTAATACCATAGCCACACATATAAATGAATGTACATAAACAAGGCTAGCCCAAAGGTACAACCTAAAGTAGTCATAGCATCTCAAGGCCTCCTAATCATAGTAGGAACTAGTAATAACATAATCAGGATCTCTAATCCATACGTCTAAACATGAGATAATTATCCATAATAAAGCAACCGTAAAGAAAAGAATTAGAATCATACCTTCAATCTCAACATCAGTCCAATAATTATCCTGTCACGAACTAACACAATACAATAACCGGCTAGTCCGGACAAACAATACCTAGTCGGGCCTTTCATAAACCACCATCGACATAAGCTTGGAAGGTTCAACCAACACTTAGTAAACAACAGTCAAAGCCTATACCTATGCAACCCTCTGGAAGCAGCACTCATACCTATACCTATGCAACCCCTCATAAGGCTGATAGATTTAGGCGCATACTGGTGATAGGCAATACGCATGCAAGAATGAATTCCAAGTCCATAATACTATAACCGATCCAAGTGCCATAAAGTAACCCAGAGTATACACCTCCTCCGGCTCGACGGTTCGCAAAGCAGGACTTATGACGACCTCTCTTATCCGACACAACGGCTCACGGACGAAGGAGCCCCTACTGGGTTCAGGAGTACTTGTATACACTGACATGGTCCCAATTCAGGATTTTCAATAACCATCATCATCATCAATCCACCAAGTCCAGTAAGTACATACAAAAATGCATGGGCTAGAACCGTGGCTAGAAGTGCGTAAGTCTGTAAATTCATTGTCCGGGGTAAAATTCAAGACTAAATTATCATAGAAGTGTGGAAAGGGTCGGAATCTCTCTTTACTACGGTAAATAATAGTAGTAAAGCCATGGATCGGAATCTATCTCGGTAAATCTCTAAAACATCATTTTCAATCTCAATGTACATAGGTTATTCATTAAGATGGTACGATCCCCGTTATGAAGAAATCCGTTTTAAAAGTGAAAAGTGGGAATAAATTCCTTTCTGGGAAAAGAGTAGTAAAAATCATATTTTAGTTGGGATTATACCATTTACTGTTTTAACGAGCGTGAAGATACCAAATCTATGCGTGCCATCACCA
>NC_061111.1:124697694-124735003 GCF_002878395.1 Capsicum annuum
TGATACTGCTGGAAATGAAATTTTCAGGGTGAAGATGAAGATGAGAGGAAGGAGTTTTTCCTTTAGTCCAACAGAGAAGGAACAACTTGCTTATTCCATGAAGGCAGATGAAACGGAAATCTGGCACAAGAGACTTGGTCACTGTCATCTACAAGCATTATTGTTACTGAAGAAGAAGGATATGACAAGAGGACTACCAACTCTCATCGATCACTTACCAAGTTGTCAAGCTTGTCAATTTGGTAAGCAGAATAGGAAACCATTTCCCAAAGCATCATGGCGCATTTCTCAAAGGTTGTAATTGATTCACACAGATATTGCAGGACCTCAAAGAACACCGTCCTTTAATGGTAGTCTTTACTATGTTATATTCATCGATGATTATACAAGATTCTGCTGGATTTTTTTCATGAAATACAAATCAGAGATGGCTGAAATATTTTGGAAGTTCAAGAAGATGGTGGAAAATCAAAGTGGTTGCAGAATCCAATCCCAGCGTTCTGATAATGGAAAAGAGTACACTTCTGAAGAATTTAACAAATTCTGTGAGGAAGAGGGTATTTCTCATCAGCTTACTACTCCGTACACTCCGTAACAAAATGGAGTTAGTGAAAGGAGGAACAGGTATATAATGGAGATGACACGGTGCATGTTGCATGAAAAAAAGTTCCCAAAAAGGTTTTGGGCTGAGGCAGCCAATACAGCAGTATTTCTCCAAAATCAACTTCCCACTAAAACATTGGAGAGTAAAACTCCATTTGAGGCTTGGAATGGATTCATACCATCTCTAACCTTCATTAAAGTATTTGGTTGTGTTTGTTTCTTTCATGTGCCGCAGGTTAAAAGAGACAAACTTGATAAAAGGGCCGTCCCGAGAATCTTTGTAGGTTATAGCTCATCCTCCAAAGCCTACAAAATTTATGATCCACAAACAGAGAAGATGATTATCAGTCGAGATGTGCACTTCAATGAGGAAGAGAAATGGGATTGGAAAAACAATCAACTTTCAGTCAAAGCTTCGGAGGAGCAGACATCCGATCAATGGCAAAATGAGTTAGTAGATGATCCTCCTGTTAGAGCTACAAAATTACTTTCTGACATCTACCAACAAAGTAATGTGGCAGTTTGTGAGCCTACAGGGCACAAGGAAGCGCTTCAAGATGAAAAATAGAGAAACACGATGGAGCAGAAGATGCTAATGATCAAGAAAAACAACACTTGGGAGTTAGTTGACAGACCGAAAGATAGGTCATTGGTGTAAAATGGGTATTTAGAACCAAGCTTAATTCTGACGTTTCTATAAACAAATACAAGGCTTGGCTTGTCGTCAACGGATATGCCCAAATATTCGGTGTTGATTACTCGGATACCTTTGCTCCAGTAGCCCAACTAGATATCATTAGAATGTTGCTAGCAATAGCAGCACAAAAGGGTTGGAAAGTGTTCCAACTAGATGTCAAATCTGCTTTTCTAAATGGTGTATTGCAGGAAGAAATCTATGTAGGGCAGCCCGAGGGTTTCAAAGAGCAAGGAAAAGAAGAAAAAGTTTGTCTGCTTAGAAAGGCTCTTTATGGCTTAAAAACAAGCCCCAAGAGCTTGGTATAGCAGGATTGCAGGATTGATGATCACTTGTTGAGTTTGGGGTTTGTTCGAAGTTTGTCTGAAGTTACTCTTTATGTCAAACACAAGGGAACTGATCTGCTTATTGTTTCCCTTTATGTTGATGATCTCTTGATGACAGGAAACAATGTGCGGCTGGTTGAAGAGTTTAAGAAGAAAATGATGCAAGTCTTTGAGATGCCAGACCTAGGACTAATGGCATACTTTCTAGGGATAGAAATCAAGCAAGGTTGCAATGAAATCTTTATCTGCCAAAAGAAGTATGCTAGGGAGATACTGAAGAAATTCCATATGGAAAATTGCAAGGCATGTGCACACCGATGAATCCAAAGGAAAAGTTGAGCAAAGAGGATGGAACTGATAGAGTTGATAAAGGAAACTTCAGAAGCTTGATTGGATGCTTGATGTATCTCACTGCTACACGACCCGATATTCTATTTGTTGTAAGTCTTTTGTCTAGGTTTATGCATTGTGCTACTAAAATGCATTTGTAAGCAGCAAAAAGAATTATAAGATACATCAAAGGTACTGTCGAGTATGGGTCAAATTCAAAAAGTGTGAGAATTTCAAGTTGTATGGATTCTCAGATAGTGATTTGGCCGGATACACTGATAATATGAAAAGTACATCAGGATAGGCATTTTATCTTGGTGTTCCAAAAAGCAGGAAACTGTGGCATAGTCCACGGCAGAGGATGAATTCATTGCAGCAACAGCAGCAACAAATCAAACCTTATGGATGAGAAAAATATTTTCTGATTTGCATATGGAACAAAAGGTTAATACTGAGATTCATGTTGATAATCAAGCTGCAATAGCTATTTCACATAATTCAGTGTTTCACAAGAAGACTAAGCACTTCAACATTAAACTTATTTTCTTGAGGGATGTGCAAAAAAAAGGAGAAGTGATTCTTGTTTATTGCAAATCTGAAGATCAGCTTGCAGATGCATTTACGAAATTCCTTCTTGTCAGCAAGTTTAAGCTCCTAAGGCAGCAACTTGGAATTTGCAGCTCCTAATGCGAGGAGTATTATTAGTTGCTTTAGGATTGCAGTATTTATTTATTTTATTTCCTGTATTTCTTTTTTAAGTTATTAGGAGGTAGTTAGTATGGTTAGCACCATGACTTTAAAGTAGGACCATTATCTATTTCAGTTTTTTAAAAAGAACACTTTATGTAACTTCTCTTTGATAGAAAGTAAAACTCTCTGCACAAGTTTAAACTCTCTGCACAAGTTTCTCTCTCTCAGTGATTCTTCATTCTCCTGCTTCTTTTCTGTAGCAATCTAGATATCGTTTGCATAGTGTTATGTGCGATTTGTCTATTTAAAACTAACAATGATGACTGGTGAGAGATTTGCTGAAGATATTTGCACGTTGATCACTCGATTTCACAAATTTTATAACAATATCTCCTAAAAGTATTTTTTCTCTAAGAAAGTGACAATCAATTTCGATGTGCTTAGTCCTTTTATGATGAACTTGGGTAGTCAATGATAAGACTCTTTGCCCATCTCATGACAAAGTGATGTTTGATTTCCTGATCTCATCATTAAAGGTTCGGACATAACCGTAGGACTAAAACAAAAATAAGCGATGAAAGTCTGTAGAAATTGTACTGAATCACCAAAAAGATAGAGAACGATCTAACAGATCTCACTAGAAAACTGACGAAGGTCATCGGATTAGGGTGCCAATGATCTAAATCCAAAACAAAATTAATGAAAAGGGTCAGAACGACGGCAAAACAAAAATTATATGGGTAGGGTTAAAATGATGGCACGACCCTACTGAAAAAGAAAAATTATATGGGTAGAGTTGGAATGACGGCACGACCTTACTGAAAAAGAGAAATTATATGGGTAGGGTCGGAATGACAGCACGACCCTACTGGAAAATAGAAATTATATGGGTAGGGTCGGAATAACGGCCCTACTAAAAAAGAAAAATAATATAGGTAGGGTCGAAACGGCAGCACGACCCTCTTGAAAAAGAGAAATTATATGGATAGGGTCAAAATCTGACACGACCTTACTGAAAAAAGAAATTATATGGGTAGGGTCGAAATAATGACACGACCCCTGTATAAATCAAACTTAAGGAGTCACCGAAAAGATGCACGGTACTACGCAAATTAGATCTGAGTCAACGGAAACACGCACGGTGTTATGCAACTCAGATATAAAAAAGTAGTTCGAAAAGATGCATGGTGCTACGCAAATCAGATATTAGAAAGTAGTCATGTGAAAGATGCATGGTGATAGATATAAGAAAGTAGTCACCGGAAAGAAGCACGGTGGCCAAATATTTTGGTAACATGATCATTGGCCAAACGGGCAGCATGGGTTATAGCCACCCGCCGGCAGCGGAAGCTCTTTGAATCTCTACCAAGATCGTAGAGGCTCTGTTACCATGTAAAGAATGGATCTTGGGCCTAACTCAACCTCAAAAGCTAGCTCACGATGGGAGGATTGCCCAAGTCCATATAAGAGGTCAATTACCTATTCCTTTTTCGATGTTGGATACTTAACAGCACTGATGAGAAATATTTGTTGATATGGGAGAGAAACAGTCAAGGGCGGTTCTCCGGCAGATCAGTCTACAAGGAGCTTAATATGTATACAGAACAGGAGATCGGCTGGCCATGGAAGAAGATTTGGAAACCTAAGGTGCCTTACAAAGTAAACTGTTTTTTATGGTTACCAACTAAAGACGCAGTTTTGACTCACGAAAATCTTAAAAAAGAGGCTATCAATTGGCATCTAGGGCGTTCATTATGTGGAGAGCAAGCTGAGACAGTAAACCATCTCTTTTTGCATTGCCCGTGGACAAATTAGCTTTGGAGAATGTTCATTTGCCTGAAAGGGATCAAGTAGGTGAAGCCAAGGAGCATTAAGGGAGTTCTAAGTAGTTGAAACACAGAAGGTAATGCGAAAAAGGATGAGGAGAGATAGAAGATTGTCCCGGCATGTATATGGTAGACAATTTGGAGAGAAAGAAACAACAGATGTTTGGAAAATGTGCAGAAAAGCTTGCAGAAGATCAAAATGAACTGTCTAGGCATTTTTTTGTGTAAACTTGATGTATTAGCACAGATAGCAGATATTTTTGATGTGCTAGATTATTTATAGGCACCCGTTTTGGTTGTAGTATACCTAGGGGTGGGCATTCGGTATTTTCAAATTTCGGGTTCGGTAATCGGCATTTGAAAGTAGATACAACATATCATACTTATAAACATCGGTTCGGCACACACACACACACACACATACATACATACACACACATATATATATGTATATATATATATAAATAAATTCAATATTCGGTAAATACTGAATACCAAACGGTATTAATATCTTTTACCAAATCCAATCCCGAATACCAAAATAATAAAGTTTTACTCCCAAATACCATACCAAATACCGAATTACCAAATGCCGAATTACCGAAGACCAATTACAAAATTTTTTGGTTCGATTTGGTAATTCGGTTTTCGGTATTTTATGCCCATCCCTAAGTATACCTGTGGATATATAAAGTAAAGTTACCAGTTTCAAAAAAAAAAAAAAAGAACAAATCAAAATTCTAAGGATGATCTTTGTCATTTTTGAAGGACTACGTATCAATTGGGGGAAGAGTTTCATCTACCCTATCAAAGTGACTGATATTGAAGTCCTTGCTAACATTTTAGGAGGTGGAGTTGGTGAGCTTCCAACTACTTATCTAAGCATGCCATTCAGAGCCAAAAGTAAATCAAAAGGGATCTACGAATGGGGTATTGGAGAAGTGTGAGAAGAGACTCAGCAACTGGAAATGCCAATACTTATCATTGGGCGGCAGATTGACCCTTGTGAATAATGTACTGCCTATATGATGTCTGTCTTTCCCATGCAGCTAATGTGTCTAAAGACATTGATGCTCTGAGGAGGAACTTCTTATGGCAAGGCAGTGAAGATAAGAAGAAATTCCACTTAGTGAAGTGGGAGGAATTAATAAGGAGTAAGAAACAGCGGACTAGGTATAGGAATTTGAAGAAACAAAATCAGAGCCTAATGCTGAAATGGCTATGAAAGTTTGCAAATGAAGATGGCAGGCTTTGGAAGGATGTGATTACTGCCAAGTATGAGACAGCATGGAAGATAAGTGGATGACAAAACAAGTAACCATTCCATATAGTTGCATTGTATGGAGGGCAATTAGAAACCTGTGGCCAATGCTGCAAGCAAGAACCAGAGTGAAGGTGGGTAATGGCATGAAGACATCCTTCTGGGAAGACAAATGGAACGGAAAAGTGGTCATGAAACAAGCTCACCCTGCTCTATTCACGCTTTACCAATTGCAACAGGCTACTGTAGCTACTATGTGGACTGGTCACGGGTGGAATCTCGGCTTAAGAAGACAACTATATGACTGCGAGATTGGAAATGTGACAGAATTGCTCAACTCTTTAACGGCTCACACAAATCTTGACGAGGAAAATAAACAAATATGGCAAGGTGATGGCAAAGGAATCTTCTCGGTCAAGTTTGCATACAAGGCACTTAGTATGACGGGGGACAGGGGGCAGGTGATGACTGGGCTTGGAAGATGATATGGAAACCTAAAGAGCCTTATAAAGTGAACTGCTTCACTTGGCTTTTGGCAAAAGTGGTTGTCCTAACACATGAGAACCTGAACAAGAGAGGCTACCAGTTGGCTTCTAGGTGCTATCTATGTGGAGAACATGCTGAGACAGACAACCACCACTTCTTACACTGCAAATGGACTGATCAACTATGGAGAATGTTTATTAGCCTGAACGGGATCAAGTGGGTAAAACCAAGAAGTATCAAAGGAGTACTCAGTAGCTGGTATAGAGATGGCAATGGCATAAAGGAGGAGAGATGGAAGATTGTCCCAGCGTGCATTTGGTGGTCAGCATGGAAAGAAAGAAACAACAGGAGCTTTGAGAATGTGCAGAACAGTTTACAGGATGTCAAAATGAAGAGCTTGGCTATGTTCTATTTTTGGTGTAAACATAGTTTATTAGCTCAAATAGAAGACATCTTTGGTGTTCTAGATTGTTTATTGGCAACAGTTACAGATTTGAGCTTTGCTAGATTGTAATACTTTTGAGGGGGAACTATACTTTTTAACTGTAGTATACCTGTGGATATATAGAGTAACGGTACCAGTTAAAAAAAAAAAAGGAAGTTGGGAGCGGAAGAAGTAGGCCGAAAAAAAACTAGAGGGAGATGATTAGATAGGATATGGCACAACTTCAGCTTACTGAGGATATCAAGTTACAACGGTAGAAGGTAGCCCAGTATTTTCGCACCTTATGTGGGGGAGGAAGGGGGCTCGCCTCCTCCTTTCAGCTTCTTAGCATAAGTCTTATTATTTAGTAGTTGTGTATTCTACTTCTTCTTTTTTTTGACAAGGTAACTAACAGTTTATAAATCATCAACACAAAGTGTTGGGAGCCAAAATGGAATGTTTACATCAGTGGATCCAAACCCAAAACAATATGCTAGAAACAAAAACCACCTAGACCCTATATTATCTCACAAGAACCCTAGGATGTCTACAATAGATATTGGATCATCTATACACTCTGATTTGCACCAATAACAGAACATAAGAATACAATTCATCTTAATCCTTTGTAAGGAGCTACTAGTATCTTCAAAACATCTAGAATTCCTTTCCTTCAAAATTGTCCACCAAATTGCTACAAGGACAATTCTCCATCTATCTTTCTTTGTGCTGCTATTCCCCTCTGAATTCCAGCTCGTTAGTGCATCAGATGTTCTACCTGGCATTGACTACCTTATACCTCTAAAGCTTGTGAACAAGTGCCATAACTGGCTGGTCATCTTGCAATGTAAAAGCAGATGGTCGGCTGTCTCTGGATTTTCCCCACAAAATAACATCTTGAGCACAAATGAAGTCCCCTTCACCTTAAATTCTCCTGAGTTAAAACTGAGTCATTCACCACCAACCAAATAAAAATGGCTACTTCATATGGAATTTTTACTCTCCATATAAACTTCCATAGCAATAGATTCAGCTGTGATGACAATTGATTCAGATCCTTGTAAGCAGGGCTTAATGTAAAACTGCCTTTACTATGAATACTCTACCTGAGTGTATCTTCCCCTGCCTGTACTCCATTGTATTGATCTAATATGCCATAGAAATTTGCAAATGTGTGTATTTCCCAGTCTTGCATCAGTCTCCTAAAAGTCAAATTCCATCCCTGTGTGGACCAAACTTCATTCAAGGTGGCACTTTGCTGTTGGTTCAAGATAAAAATGCCCAGGTATTAGTAAGCTGATCTTTTGTGCAAATTCGGGCCACAAATTCCGAATTGATTTCCACAAACTAGTTCCATAGAGGCTGGTTACCCCTTTGGTCTACCAAAATCCCTCCTTTCCATATTTAGGCATCACCACAGTAGCCCATAAAATTTGCTCCTCCTTCGGTAATCTCCAGAGCCATATTTCATCAGGAGACTTTTGTTTTGATTCTTCAGATTTCTGATTCCTCGACCACCTAGTTTATTGGAAAGGTTTAAGTTTCCCATTGAACCTGATGGATTCTTTTCCTCTCACCGTTTCCATGCCATAAAAAGTTCCTCCCAAGATTATCCAATCTTTCCTTCACATAACTGGGAAGAGGGAAACAAGACGTCAAATGAGTAGGTAGCACATCTAATACCAAATTAATCATAACCAGCCTTCCTCCGAGAGATATGTACAGAGATTTCCACCTAGCCAGTCTTTTTTTCACATCTTTCCAAAACTCAATTTCGGATGACTTTAGATTTGCTTTTGGCTCCCAGGGATACACAGATGGAAAGCACCCTATCTCCCCACCCAAAATATCTGCCAATTGTTGTATCCCTGACACCTCATTTACCGGAAAAATCTGATTTTCCTCCAATTGACGTGGAGGCCAGAAATTGCTTCAAATAGGAGTAATATAACTCTCAAAACCTTCATATGCTCCTCTACTGCCTCACAAAAAATTAAAGTATCATCTGCATACTGCAAATGTGTAATCTCCACTCTTTCTGGTTGCTCCTTGGCCATTGAAACCTTTTAACCAGCCATTACTCTGTGCTTCACCATCTTATTCAGCCCCTCCATAGCCAGAATGAAGAGGAAAGGAGTCAGAGGGTCACCTTGTCTCAATCCTCTTTGAGAAGGAAAGAAGCCTTCAGGTGATCCATTAATCAGAATTCAATACTTAACTATGCTTATACAAAATTCTATCCATCTAATCTATTTGCCTCCAAACCCCATTTTCTGCAAAATTCCAAGTAAAATGTTCCAATTTAAATGATCATATGCTTTCTCAATATCTAATTTGCACATGATGCCCGGAGCACTTTCCTTTAATCTGGAATCGAGACACACATTAGCAATGAAAACAGCATCTGTAATTTGTCTCCCCCTCAAGAAAGCCATTTGTTGTGTATCTACCAGCTTGTACATCACCTTCTTCAATCTTTCAGTTAGGCTCTTAGATATCAATTTGTATGCACTCACTATAAAGCTGATGGGTCTAAAGTCCTTCAAATCCTTAGCTCCATCCTTCTTAGGAATCAAAGCCACATAAGTGGCATTAAAGCTCTTTTCAAAAAATCACGGGAATGGAAATAATTGACTGTAGCCATGATATCGAACTTGATAATTTCCCAAAATTTGACAAAAAAAACCCATAGTATAACCATCAACACCCGGAGCTTTATCCACTGCATACAATTTTAATCCATCCAGCACCTCCCTCTCTTCAAAAGGTTTCTGCATCTCCTGATTTTCCTTTGGAATAATAGCATGTTCAAAGTTCATGTTATAGGCTAGTGGTCTCCATTCCTCAGTTTCAGAATAAAGATTCTGATAAAAGGAAATAATTTCCTTTTTGATATCAGTCACCTCCTCAATTTCTTCCCCATCAACTACCAAGTTTGTCAATATGATTATTCCTGCTATGAGCATTTGCAATTCTCTGAAAAACTTACTATTCTTATCCCTTTGTTTGATCCACAAAGTTCTAGATCTTTGTCTCCAAGCTACCTCCTCTTCCCTCTTTGCAAATTCTTCAAATTCCATACAAAGATTAGCTTACTTGATTGCCTCTTCTTCATTTAGACTTCTATGTTGTTGAATAAAGTCCAAATCTGCAATCTGGCTAAGTATCAAATTTTTACTATTCTCCAAATTCCCGTAAGTGCTTGCACTCCAGTCTTTGAGCTTACTTTTCAGAGCTTTAGCTTAGTAGCTAAAATATAATCTGGTCTTCCTTCAACTTCAAAAGAGACCCACCAATGTATTCTCTTATTCTTCAATTCTTCAATGTATATTACTATTTGTTGCTTTCTTGATTTGTCTCTTGCTCTGTTGCTGCCATATTTCTCCTGCAAACCTGCTTCAAAAGCCTATCTTTCGAGCCGGAAGTCTATTAGAAACAGCCTCTCTACCCCACAAGGGTAAGGGAAAGGTGTGCACCCACCCCACACCCCACTTGTGGGATTACAATGGGTATGTGGTGGTGGTGTTATAATCAAGACGGCATGAGTTTCATCATAAGAGTAAGAACCCAATCTCAAGAAGATTTAATCCAAAGCTAAACCAAAACACAGAGACTCCACGGGGAAATCTAAACTGCCCACATTTTTTTGATAAAGTCTAAAATGCCTTACATTCAAGCTACAACAGTCCTTAAAGAGAAGGAGAACTCTCTCAAGATTAAAGAGATCATTTCAACTGGAAACAGAAAGTAATAGATGATAAACTTACATTCAAGGCATCCAACAATATCCAAAATCAACTCATCACCAAATATTTTTTCAAGGATCTGGGAACTATTGAGCAAAACTGCAAGAAACCATGAGATCGTAAAACTACTGAAATATAAGTAATAAAGTAATAAACATGTACTGATAAAAAGCACGAAATACTAACTAATTCCTCTAACTATTTTGAAAATGATGTGAAGACTTTCAACATTCTCCAGGTCTTCACAGATCCTGAATAAATCCATCAGCTTTCCGAAAAAATCTTGCTGCATGAACAATAAATATCAACTCAGGTAATTCAGTTGAAGAAACTGAAATCAAGAAGGAATAAATGGCAGAAACAAGTAGCTTTTACTATGGAGAAATACAATGCAAATGACTACTCTTTCATTCTGTTTCTTTTTTTATTTTTTTTGGAAAAGAAGGGGGTTTGCCTTGCATATAGTGAAATAACTTCTTGGGTGCAGGTAAACAAACTTGAATTTGGAACTTGTGTTTTCCAGGAAGATTTTTCCACAATACAAAGAGCTAACTTGTCCTAAGCATCAGTGTTGTCCAATGCATGCTTAAGCCCGAAGCGAACCTCAAAATATGTTGAGCGGCGAACGCTTCGCGTTGCTTAATGTGCACTTCAGTGTCAGCATCAAGGCTCTAAGAAAAAAATTAAGAGGGAACACTAGACAACTGATATTTCACTTTATCATTAAAAAACAACAACAACCCAGTATATTCCCACACAGTGAAGTCTGGGGAGGGTGAAATGTACGCAGTCCATACCGCTACCTCCAAAGAAGTAGAGAGGTTGTTTCCGATAGACCCCCGGCTCAAGAGAGAGAATAGTATAGCAAGGTCGTAATGCTTGCTTTATCATTAAAAAAATATATATATATATATATTCATGCATATATAATTATTAGTCTTGGACCAACATATATATTTGTATATTTTCTCCATTTTCACATTTTTATTAAAGCCCACATTTTATTTGCGTTTAAAGCCGTAATGGACCTTAGAGATTTTTGCGTTTTTTGCGTTTGGTAACACTACTAAGCATTTGAATCTAGAAAATCTGAAAAAGGTTTGGATTTTAGAATGTTGAAATGGTAAAGTCACAAATATCTTTAAAAATAGACCAAGTAAAATACAGATTAATTCCTCGAATAGATCTTTTATACCCGAGAAATCTCCAAGAGACAGTGACGCATGGTTCGAAACTCGATCAGATAATGGGCCCACCCTCTATCCTTATCCACTTAAATATCATGGTCTGGATAATGGGCCCACCCTCTACCCTTATCCACTTAAATATCATGTTTTTGGCTACAATAGGGTCCGAAACAGTGGCATGCATAACCCACAATACACACGTTACTCTCTTACCACTAAACCAAAGCCCTGGGCTTTCTTGAATGAAAATTTGGTGGAGCGGAGACAGCTGATGATTGCATTAGCCCTTTCCCGAGCTGCGTCTAAAGGTGGGATTAGATAGAGACAGGATAGACGAGTATTGAATAGCTACCCAGAATTTGACCGCCACAGAACGTAACCATTTTAGATGGATTTTAAGAATCAATTAGCAGAATATTTCAATATCCCAACTTCTCAAATGAGACAATTTTCTTATCACCCACCATCAGAAGTAAACTGCTTTGCACAAAGTCAAAAGTGATATGAAAATAATTGATTCTAACAAAAGAAAGACACACGTCAGGGGTATTCTGATAAACGTGAAACTGCTGTTAAGCCAAAGTCAACACTCTAAGAGCATTTTGGAAGCCAGTCTTGGCTCTAATTTATAGTTAAGATGAATTGTAATGAATGGAAATTGCAGGTAATGGGAACCTTCCCCCCTTAATGAAGATTCATTGATCCAGCTACAAATTAGCTCACACACAACTGACAACTGAACATTGACAAAGCTTACATCATGCAATATTAGTTCTGTCACATGCAACTGTTCAGCAACGCCACTCTCTACAACTGTCTGCAAAGAAACAATTGAACAGCACACTCAGAGATCCACGATATGATTTGAAATATATTTACTCAAAAGGTGCCTTTCACAACAAAAGCAAACAGGGTTTTACCATTTAGAATTTTGTTATACTGAAATTGGTCAAAAAACTTTCAATTTATTGTCATAGGCTTTTTTTCTTTGGAAGTAATGGGCAAGGCGCGCAGCCCAACTACAGAAGCGCAGAGTAGTGTAGACAATTACTATGGTGAAGACAAGGCTGAAAAGTAACTCAGAAAATATTAGAGGAAATCAGAACTTATAACATATAAGATGCACAAAGCGGGAAAATGGCTAAACCTTTAGTATCAAGGGAAGCGTAGATAGTTCTACTGGAGGCAGTTCCCTCAAATCACTGTTGGCACTATGATATGTCTCATCTGGATAAACCAAAAAGAAAAGAACAGTAAACATATATGTAGTGAACCATTTCAACAAAATTATTTAGAAGATACTAACTTGAAAGCATTAGAAATCTCAAGCAGCAGTAATCCAGGAATGGAACCTTTTTAAAAAGTATTGAATAAGGTTTCCAGGAATGAAAAGATGAGCTAGTTAGCAATACTTTCTATTCTTTGATGTTCCTTAATCCTTACTTCCTTGGGAAGATCCAGACTCTACTGTGCAATTTTCTGGTTTCTTTATATAAGGATGTCTAGGTGAAAAGTGCACAAAGGTAACAATTTGTCCGTATGTTCGACAACAACAATTATGCCGCAGTCCCGAACAAGCTGGGGCCAACTAAATGAATCTTCACTAATCATGTTTCTCCATTTGAAATCATCTCTCGAAACTGTCTGTCCATGTGCTCGAACCAGTTAAAATTTCTGAGTATACTCACTTTCCCAGAGACACTAAGACTCCAATAGTCTAACAACACTATCCACTAATTCCAGTTCACATGACAAAGCATTTTCTAATTTGGGCCCTGATGCCCAACTATGCCAGAATATTAACTTGAATTGCCCAATCTTTAGCATAAGGTATTAGCTAAACTTGCTGTGGTACCTAAAACCATGATATATTCAAGACAAGAACAACAGCAACTGAAACTCTTTTTCGGTCAATCCTTGGTAGTCTTTATTTTTTTATCAAGCAGCCAACCCTTGTTAATATGTCATTTGAAATCTAAATTTAGAGTTTGATTTTGACTTGTGAATTGAAGTCCTGGTGACTAGATGCTACAACTCCAGAAAACAATCTTGTTCCAATTCTGAGCCACGAAAATATTTTGAAAGTCTGGCGTAGCTGGTTCATTTGTTCAACTGAAAAGTACGAATAAACAGCTATGCAGGACAAACACAAAAATGGCCATCCCCAGGTAAGTATAATCTATTACTATGGCCACAATAACTAAGCATCGAAATGCAAAGATACTCTGTCATCTGTTAAGCAAATGGATATGAAATCTTGTTAATATAAGTAGAATGTGGAGACTTACAATTAAGGCTACTGAATTGCATGTTTCTCTGCACACTACAGATGCTGTCCCTACAGTGAGGAAAAGGAAAAGGCAGAAGATGTTATTTAGATTATCATTGTACCACCTCCTGAAAATCTGGAAAATAAACCTCAAGAAAATATATCACAACCAAGAAAAAGAGAGTGAGACGCTAGAAAATTATTTCCAAGACTTGCCATATATAAGAGCAACCAGTGGTCTCCTGAAAACTAAGAGCTAGTTCAGTTGAATACTCTGGATCCCTCCAAGAAATAATTGTATCTGAGGATAAGAAAAAGCTTCCATTAAGAAGCTGCATAACAACAACAAAATCATGAAAACGAAGAATGAAAAATAACAACACTTGAGAATACCTTCTTGCTTACGGTAGATATCCTCTGCACTGATACGGTGCAGGAGCAATGTTTCATGCTCATCTTCATCAGTTACAAGCAAACCTGGTTCTTCCAACCTCTGCATCATAGAATCCAAGTTCCACATATGGGGGTATTCATATATAAGATTTTTAGCCAAGAGAAAACAAAAGGTACCAAGTTCTGGAAATAGTCTTTTTATTATTGTAAGTTCTGGTAATAGTCACCTCTAGATAATCTACAGTTACATGCCCTGTTCCCTGGTCATCCCACTTCCCATCATCATTCAGACGATAGACCTTTACACGCTGCAATAAAAATGACACAAAGTGTAAATTACCAAATAAGCTCATCGCTGATCATACAAAGGAAGAAAGAAATTATTTACATAAAACTTGGTACAGACAGCTAAAGAAAATTCTTTTATAATTCAATTAATCGACAACACCTCAAATCCAAACTAGTTGCAGGCTCGGACTATTCCATTCCAACATTAAATATCTGAGTAAAGTAGATGCTTTGACATCTCTCATAGACAATCAGAATACATTTTTTCCAGAAGAAAAGCAGACAAATCAGAAAACAGAACAATTTATTTGCAAAATTTTTAGCTAGATGATCTGTTGATTAAAATTGAAAACCTCACAGTGCCAATACAATGTTTGATCCAGCTAATCCATCTAAACCCGAACCTTATTTTTTCCGGCATCTGAATGAGAAAGTTCCAATTCAGATAGCCATATGCTTTCTGAATATCCAGCTTGCATACTATCTCTGGTTTGTTGATTTGTTGCTTCTCTCTCTAGCCTCTACATATTCATTGGCAATTAGCACATTAATGAACGCCATTCGTTACCTATCCACTAAACCATGGATCACTTTCTTGAGTCTTTCTACTAGTAACTTAGCTATAATCTTCTAAACTCCCCTGTAAGGCTGATATGTCTACAATCCTTTAGTTCATCAGCTCCCCTTTAGAATCAAAGCCACGGAAGTTGCATTTAGACTCTTTTCAAGGAATCGTCTTTCATGAGAATTTTGAACTGCTGCTACTAGACCACTGATGATGTCCCAGCATTATTTGAAAAACACCATGGAAAAACCGGCAGGGCCTGGAGCCTTGTCCCGAGCATAGGCTTTGATTCTTTCCAGGATCTCCTGAGGTTAAAAAGAGACCTCCAATATGGAGTTTTCCACCTCACTGAACTTGGGGCAATTCACCATATCAAGTTGTGATCTCCGCTCTTTCATTTCTGCATACAGGTTCTCATAGGACACTATTTCTTTCTTAATCTCCTCTGGATTCTCCATCACCACCTCTCCCACTTTCAACCTGCCAATTATAATAGCTCTCTTGTGTGCATTGGCTGTTTTGTGGAAGAAATTGGTACTTTTATCCCCATCTTTTAACCAGATAGTCCTAGACCCTGGCCTCTAGGCTATGTTGCTCGGACTCTTCAAAAATGTCAACAGACGCGTGACAGATTCTCCAAAAGTAATGTATTTTGGAGAAGCTTATACCGGTGCAACATCAAAAGTGAAAAGTCCGCACAACTTCGCCTCTAGGACATCTCTTTTTTCCTGACATCCTATTCACATTCATTGTAAAGTGCAATCTGGAGGCTATTTCCTCCTCCCGTAGGATTTCGTGTTCCTGAATATCTTCCAAATCAGCTAGTTGAGCCGATACGCTCTGCTTCTAAATGTCAAGTTTCCTTGAACTGTCTTCCTCACTCCTCCAGTTTAGTCTTCAGAGCCTTCATTGGCTACTTTAACAAAATCAGGGTGCCATTGTTGTTGAAAGAATCCCAACAACTCTTCATCTTCACTTCAAATCCATCTTTTTGAAGCCATCGGTTCTCAAACTTAAAATAACACTTGGATGCCTCCCAGTCTCCCCACTGCAACATGATAGCAGAGTGATCTGAGGTTATCCTCTATACTAAAGATTGTTTTATGTTTCTAAAACTGTTGTCCAAGTCCTCCGAAATAAGGAATCTGCGAGCCTGCAGTTCAAGTCCTCTGAAATAAGGAATTTGTCTAGCCTATCAGCTATGTCATGTCTATCCGTTTTCTTCCAGGTGTATTTGGCCCCTTTAAGTAAAGAAAATCCATTAGTTCCATATCCTCTATCATAGTCTTGTTGCTTCGTAAGAAAATCCATTAGTGCCATATCCTCGATCATAGTCTTGTTGCTTCTAATACAATTACTTCTCTGATGGGTGTCTAGTTATGTTGACATCTCTACATAGAACCCGGGGACTTGATATGTGCCCTCGCAGCACCTAATTCGCTTCAAGGATTTTTCCCCTTCCGAACTCCATTTGGAGCATAAGCCCTCGTTAAATGCCAATCAAAGTTCTGGCTTTTCCAATTGTAGGAAACAGAGTACATCCCTACATCTCTACCTCTTCCCAAAACCTTTTATCCCACATTATGACAATGCCTCCCCTAGTCCCACTGAATTCCAACTGAACATAATTCACCCACATATTCCCCATACTTAACAATTTCTCTAATGTCCCCCCTCACCTTTGTCTCGTAAAGGTGCACTATATCTGCTTTCTAAGAGTTAAGAATATACCTAACTAATCCCTTCTTTCTAACATAGTTTAGTCCCCTCATATTCCAAGATACAACTTTCAAACTCATTGGTCTTTGATTGGCAAATACCCCCCTTACTTCTAATTTCGTAGCTCCACGACTTACTGGCTACTTCTAACCTTTTCAACTCATTTGACCCCTTCTTCACTGTTAGTTGAATATCTCTGTTCTGCTGCTTATTACCATTATCTTTCTGAATAGCTCCTTCTCCTACCCACCAAATTTTGAACTCAATTTGATGATGTATTCTTGAATCCACTTGGAGGTGTTATCCTCGTGCTCATTCCCCTCTGATGGCAGTTTCATTCTCAATGGAACAACTTCTTCTTCGATGCAGCTCACTACTCCTTGTTCTTTCAATTGCGATGCTAATGTCTTTCCTTCGCCATCTTTTTCTATGCTAATTTTTCTGGAACAAATTGAGTATCTAATCTCTCCACCTCTGCCTGTATAATCTCCAGCTCGTCATTAATTGGCTTCAGCTGAGAAATGTTAGCCAAAAAATCTATCTTCATTATAACTTCTCTTTGGGCTGTTTTAGTTGATTCCGAGGATTGGCATTTTGGGGGCCTGAAGAACTGACCCAAATTCTCTTTAATTTGACCCACTAGAACCCACATTTACCCTTTCCCTTTCATGTGCCCTCCACGTGCTAGTTTATTTGAATTTTCCCCAATCTCCGTTGCACCCACGTGGCTAGATCCCACAACAGTTGTACGCTTCACCATTATAGGTAACTATGTTTGCATGACCTGCTGAATCATAGACTGTAGTTTCTCTTTTCCTTCTCCTGATCGACGCCTCCCCTCGTAGCAGAATTGTATACACAAATACCTCACTGAACACCTCTTATCTCTAGTGAAATCCACCTTCCGTCACCTTTTACCTTAATTCGAGCCCAATGCAAATGGTTCTTCAGTGATGTCTATTCCCGTCTCGATAAAGCCACCGCATTGACCTCTGACAACTGATCGGCTTGAAGATCTTCTGCGACCACATGCTTAATGGAATCCCTAAATTCTGACCCACACCGAATCTGTGTGATTTTTGTTGGCCAACAGCCCATAGTTAGGATCCACCATTCAAGCATCAACTTCGTCTTCTTCCATATCCATGTTCCATTCAGAACATGTTCTGCAATTTCCTTTAGGGAAGCTCAAATAAAAAAGCCCATCGTTCATCACTAAGACATTAACTCTGCCAACTGTTTTTGACGAGTTGAAAGCCCAACTTCGAACTTCATTCAGAGCAGGAAGCTCCTACGTCGAGGTCTAAAATCTTGCAACTAGGCCTCTGCTCAACAGATCACTGTTTGAAATCGACGTGTCTCCTGTGATCTTGATGTTGTTCTTATTTGCCATTATTTGAACTTTTCAAGATGCTTCTGTTGTCCATCTGTTAGTGACACAAGCTTCTTAGAAGGACCAGCAAATTGGCTTGTAGGTGTAGATCAAAGTTGTGCTTCCTCTAAAACATAAATATAAAAAAAAAAAAAGGGCAGCCCGGTGCACTAAAGCTATCGTTATGCGCGGTGTCCGGGGAAGGGCCCCACCACAAGGGTGTATCGTACGCAGTCTTACCTTGCATTTCTGCTAGAGGCTGTTTCCAAGACTTGAACCCGTGACCTCGTGACCTCCTGGTCACATGGCAGCAACTTTACCAGTTACTCTAAAACATAAATAAATTTTGAAATTTTGTGGGCTATATTTCCCCACCCTCCTCTGTAATAACTCTCTGATACAATAAAGGTTGGACTTGTTCTAGCATTGAATAGCATCGAAACTAATGTAT
This sequence comes from Capsicum annuum, assembly GCF_002878395.1. Classification (NCBI taxonomy): domain Eukaryota; kingdom Viridiplantae; phylum Streptophyta; class Magnoliopsida; order Solanales; family Solanaceae; genus Capsicum; species Capsicum annuum. The sequence goes on from NC_061111.1 coordinate 124,716,325, forward strand.
CTCCCATTTTCATTGAACTTGAGAGTACACAAATGTTCTGAGAAGTGGTCCTTGTCCTCCATCTTCTGATTTCCTTCTCCTACCATTTTGATGCTTCAACAAAGACCGATACCAACCACTTCAAGTCCATATGACTAATTCTTAACTCTCCTCATCAAAATAAATTCATGTTGCGCTCAATCCATTCATACCATGTTCCTGCTCCTAAATGGCATTTAGTGATCTCGTATGGCTTAGATCCAGCATTGAGTAACTGTTGTTTCCCCTGATGCATTAACTCTGGTCATCTTGCTGAAAAAGGACCCCCAAGAAAGGAAAAAGCTAAAGATGCGCTAAAAGTCTGATCTGAAAAAGATTGACCTCGTGATTAGTGTGTGAGAGCATTTTTAATCATTTTCTCCGGTTTCAGTTTTTTGTTATTCTAAATTCTAATTAAGACCTTTTGTCAACTTCTTTCTTCTACTCTTCCAATTATTATTGTGAGAAATAAAGGAACATATTATTGAATTGTTGTGTATCTACATTATTACATTGAAATCCTATTTATAGGCACTACATTAGACCCCTTTTCCAACTAGGACGCTGGCATTACAATCCTTTTCCACGTAGGATTCTATATATTATTTGTATTCCTACTCATACTCTAACACTCCCCTCAAACCAGTGCATACAAGTCATATGTACAGAGGACCAGTGAGAGACTTGGTGAAAATACATGCAAGCTGATCACTAGATTTCACAAATTTTATAACAATATCACTGGAAAGTATCTTCTATCTCACAAAGTGGCAATCAATCTCAATGTGCTTAGTCCTCGCATGAAATACCGGATTTGATGCGATAGGAAAAGGCGTTTGGTTATCACACACAACTTCCATTTCATTGATTTCTCCAAATTTAAACTTTCTCAACAACTGTTTAATCCAAACTAGCTCACAAACGGCTACCGCCATTGTTCGATATTCTACTTCTGCACTAGATCGAGCAACCACATTCTTAGGACACCAAATTACCTCCTACTAAAACACAATATTCGAATGTAGAATGTCTATCACAAGGTGATCCTGCCCAAACAGTGTCTCTATATCCAACGATATGCTCATGACCAAGATCCTCGAAGAGTAGTCCTTTACCTGGAACGAACTCTATCACACAATGCGAACAACTGCATCCCAATAACTATCACAATGAGAATCCATAAACTGACTTACAACACTCACGGGATAGGAAATGTCATGTATAGTAACAGTGAGATGATTCAACTTACCAACTAGATGCCTATATCTTCTCGGATCATTAATTGGGTCCCCCTATCCTATTAGAGTTTAGTATTCGGATCCATAGGAGTATCAATAGGTTTACATCCGATCATTCCTGTCTCCTCGAGAATGCCTACGGCATACTTACGTTGCGGAATAACAATACCTGATCTGGACTGAGCAACTTCAATACCTAAAAAGTACTTCATTCTCCCGAGGTCTTTAGTCTTTAGTCTGAAAATGTTAAAAGAGGTGTTGCTTCATACTAATGAGATACCATTTTGATCATTGCTGGTAATAACAATATCATCAACGTAAACCACCAAATAAATACATAGATTTGGAGCAAAATGTCGATAAAATACAAAGTGATCTGCTTCACTACGAATCACTGTTACCAAAGGCGCGCTTAAGCCCTAAAGCGAGGCTCAAAACGTGTTGAGCGCTTCGCCTCGCTTTATGTGCGTTCACTGCCGACATCAAGTTTCTAAGGTATAATTTTTTCTTGCCAATGAGTCTCTTCTGAAGAGGCGACATTAACCAGTTGATATTTCACTTCACTATAATTGTTTTTCAATTTCTTTGTTCATATATTTACTGTTCATGCTTGTAATTATTAGTGCTTGACTAAACCTAAATATTTTGTACTTTTTCTCCCTTTGCGTCTTTTTCCATTAAAGCCCACACTTTTATTTGCTATTCAAGCCCCAACAGACCTTAAAGTTTTTTTGCATTCGCTTTTGATAACGCTACTACAAATCATGCCAAACTTTTGAATTACTATGCTCGAGGAGATTGTTTTAGAACATAACGTGACCGATGCAATTGAACACACCAGACTAGACTCCCAGAGCAACAAACTAGGTAGTTGCTCCATCTAAACTTCCTCCTCAAGGTCACCATGGAGACTAGCGTTCTTAATATCCAACTAAAAAGAGACTATTGTCAAACAACAGCCATGGGTAGAAAAAGACAAACAAATATTATTTTAGCCAAGGGAGAGAAAGTATCACTATAGTGATGCCCAAATATCTAAGTGTACCCCTTGGCAACAAGGCAAGTCTTAAATCGATCAATTTAGTCGTCCGCTGCATAAATCCAATGACAAACAATGATTGATTTACCTGAAGGAAGAGAAACAAGCTCCTAAGTACCACTCGTATGTAAAGCAGACATCTCATCAACCATAGCCTATCGTTATCCTGTATGAGAAAGTGCTTCTTTTGTGGACTTAGGGATAGAGACAGAGGACAAAGATGATATAAAGGCATAACGGGTTATGATAGACGATGATAACTTTAAAGGATATAATGAGGGCTAGTATTACAAGTGGATCGTATACCTTTTCGAAATGCAATCAAAGGAGACAAGTCTGTAGTACATGTAGGGTCAAGTGCAAGACGGGAATCATCTGAGCCTGATGTTGTACGTGGACGATGATGATAAGTAACGAGAGGTGCCTAGGTGGCACCGTAGATGGAGTTGTAGAAGGTATTGTAGATTTCTTAAAAGTCGGTGCAGGTAAGACTGGTGACACTATGGATGGAAATGCAAACGTAATGGTAGGATCCTCAAAAGTCGATATAGCTAAGACCTCAAACATGTTGGGATGATCAGGATCAGAAGAAAATGTAAAGTAATGCTGAGACTCAAAGAATGTGAAATCTGACATAAGGTACCGACGAAGATTAGGTGAGTAGCAACGGTATCCCTTTTGTACTTGAGAATAACCAAGTATGACACATTTGAGAGCATAAGGTGTTAATTTATATGAACAAAACATGTACTCACAAAGACACGAGGGGAAGAGAGTGTAGAGGTGACTGAGGAAACAATATTGAATAACGAATTTGATTTTGAAAGGAAGATTAGGCATCTGATTAATTAAATAACAAGATAAGATAATTGCAGCGCCCCAAAAACACAACAAAACATGGAATTGAAAGAATAGTGCGAGCAATCTAAATGAGATGCCCATTCTTCCTCTATACTACTCCATTTTCTTGAGGGGTATACGAACAGAAAGTCTGACGAATAATTCCTTCATGAGTCATAAATTGTTGAAATTGGGAGGGCATATCTTCTAAGACGTTATCACAACGAAAGGTACGAATAGAGACACTGAATTGACTTTGTATTTCAACACAATAACTCTTGAATATAGGAAACAATTCAGAGCAATCTTTCATTAAGAAAATCCAAGTACATCTTGAATAATCATCAATGAAGCTAACAAAATAACGAATGTAGACCAAGGAAAATATACACTCTAAACGATTCTCAGTACTACGTTGAAAGGTAGTTCAAGTGTGTTTCCCAAATTGGCATGACTCGCAATCTAATGTGGATTGACTAGACAAACTAGGCACCATCTTTTGTAGTTTGAACAAACTAGAATCTCCTAAACGTTTGTGAATTACATTCGGAGAAGCTATAATTGGACATGTTATGGAGTTAGGAGAGGTAAGGTAGTAGAGGCCTTGTGATTCATATCCTACACCAATGGTTTGTCCCATACTAGGGTCATGGATGATAAAAGAGTCCTCAAGAAATAGTACGCCACAATTTAGGGCACGAGTCAAACGACTGGCCGATGCAAGATTAAAAAGACAACCAGGGATATCAAGAACAGAATTTAAAATGACAAAGGATAGGGGAGTAGCTTGTCCAACTCTTTTTGCTTTGGTTTGGTTACCATTGGCTAAACTAAAAGCAGAAGAGACTGTGAATAAACAATATTTGATAGAAGTGATTTATCACCAAAAATATGATTAGAAGCGCCAGAGTCCACAACCTATGATCCAAAGGTAGGAGATTGTGCAATTGAGGCTACTAGTAGAGATATCTTCTTACTTTCTCGAAAGGGAAAATACTCATTATATTCCTTTTTAGATAAATACACCTATTGATTACCTATGGTGTTAGACTAAGCAACATGAGCATTTTTAGATGGTCGAACATAAAATAATAACATGTCACGAGTATGTCCAAGCCTATTACAATAACTACATTTAGGTCGAGAATTGCATATGTTACGAGTGTGGCCAAGCCTTTTACAATAACTACACCTAGGTCGAGATCTTCCAAACGACTTCCCTCTAGTCGATTCTTCATGAAATGTGACGTTTGATTTTCTAATCTCCTTTGCTCATTGAGGGTTCGGACTTGATCATAAGACTAAACTAAGCAAAAAATTTGGAAATATGTTGCCGAATCTGAAAAAACAAATGTTGATATCATCAAAAAATTAGATCTAATTGCCAAAAGATGCTTAAAATAAGAATATAATTATATAGTCAACCTCAAAATAAAGAGGCGATTCTACTGGAAAAAAGAAATTGCCGAAAAAGTGGTCAGAAAACGTTGCATGTGTCGGCGCATGAATCTGACGCGCTCACATATTCTTCTGGTAGCACGTGAAGGTGTATGGTACAACTGTTTCTGGCGAGTCAGTCTGTAACAACCTAAAAATTTGATGAAATATGTGAAATTTGTGATTTTGTGTGATTTGACTGTTTTATCCCTCTCCGTAGTTGCATTATGATATTTCTGGGGTGCGAGAGTGATTGGCATGATTTTCGATGAATTTTGGAATCATTTATGCAATATTGTCGTTTTTTATGGCTTCGAGAGCCTTATTTTGGATGTATGTGGATATCTTTTGATTCGTGCGACGGATGGCTAAACGGACTACGCCAGCAGCTCCGGAATATCGATTTTAGGCTAGATAGACCTTTGGTTCGGGTCCCGATGCACCCGAGCTTATTTTGACCTATTGGTTGGAAAGTTGGAAAATTGGAAATATGGGTGTGGGACCCACATTTGAGCGAAAAGACCTCGGATGAAAAATCCGACTTCCCCAACAAATCTGGAATGTTGATTTTAGGGTGTTAGCATGTTTGGTATGATTTTACGGCTTTTAAATCTCATTTCGACCCTCGGTTTGGAAAATTGTGATTTCGGATTTCGGGGGTCAATTTTGTGAAAATGACATTTTTTGAAAAATCTGGTATCGTCATCGCGTCCGGAACTTCGAATTTAGTATGGTTGCATAGCTCGTTTGTGTATATAGGACTCTGAACGAATCCCGAGCACCCCGTCGAAGTTCGATCAACCAACAAAAAAATGCTATTGCAGATTTTCTGCAATAAATAGCAGTTTTTTTCACCCTTTTGACCCATTTTGCTCATTTTCATCTTGATTCTTGAGAGCTAAACCCTAAAATACTGCGGGAGCTTAAAAGTAAAGTTTGTGGGAGCTTGGGAAACTAGATTAACACCCATTTCTTGGTTTTATCACGGATTTAAGGTAAGAATTCACCCATTTCTTAGTAATTTCTTAACTAATTTCTCCAAATCCCAAAAATCTTAGGGCTTGATTCTAAACCCCATTTTCACTCATTTTCACTTGAATAATATTTTTATCTTATAATTACTAGTTTTCATCAATTTAACCTTCAAAACAACTCCGATTCTAGATTTTAACCCAGATTTCAAAGATTATACCCGGTAAAGCTCAAAAATGATTTTTCTTCGATTTGAACCTCATTTTTTTACTCAATTTAACTTGGATTTTCAGCTGTAGGTTCCTAAAAATATGAGAAACATATTTTTGAAGTAAAGTTTCGATTTTTCCCTTGTTTTTCGGAAACCCATTTTGACCCCGAACTAAAAGTAGTCAATATGGGTGTTGTTGGTTTTGTTTTGACGCATAGATTTCACATTTGATGTTTTTAGTAGAGTTCGGGATTGTTCATGAAAAGTAAGGTCGCGGGTTCAACTGTAGCAGACCGATTTCGACTTTAGAGGTAGGTTATGGCTTAATTCTTCAGACTGGGCAGGATAGTAAATGATGATACAGAATTCATGTTAAGGGTGGGAACTAATCATGAAAAATGACTATCTATGTGTTGTGCCCGTGTGAGGGCCTATATGTAATGTATTGTCGAAATTGAGATATTATGTGATATGTTTGACCGTGTGGGGTCCTATGTGATATTGATAGCCTTGAATACATGTGAATAATTGTATTGTGTTGTTTAATGTGGTACCATTGGTGTATTGTGATTATATCATACTTTATTGGCATATGAGACAGGTGGACATTCATGGATGAAACGAAAATAATAAGTGGATATTGGCTCATGTGGTTGTGGGAATGTATCATTGTGGTTGGTTGTGGAAGTATATCATGTGATTGGTTGTGGAAATACTATTGTGATTGGTTGTGAGCATTACATCTTCATATCATACTCATTCATGAAACATTGGTACCACCGTGGCAACATCTGAGAAACACTGGCAACACCTTTTTAAAAAAAATATTATAACACCTTATAAAACCCTTTCCGAGGGATATGCCGGAAAGGAGATATGAGATATGTGGATTGTATATGGGTTGACGAACCCCCCATGTTTCCTACGTTGGGAAGCTTTAGCTCCGTAGGTGTATACGGGGATTGTGCGACGATTTTGGAGGTTGTGCGACGACCTCGTGCATCATCATCATCATCATATACATTACACTTTATTGTATTTATGTCGTGTTGTAGTGCCTTATTGACTTGTCATCTATGTATTTGTCTTACCTTCCTTTACTTGTATTTGATGATCTTGTACCTACATGTTCTCTCTTGTTCTATTTATATGTGACATAATGTATACTTGTGTTCAATATCTTGATGTGTTGTTGTAATATGTGAGATATATTAAAATTGTTAGTGCAAGCGGTGCGGGCTACCGTTGTGGGACATTTTCTGATTGCAGGTGACGTGCCCTTAGTGTATATTTTGTATGCTTTATTTACTACTTTGCTTGGTCGGCCTATGATACCTACTGAGTACAAGTGGACTGTACTCATGCCTACTGCGCCCTTACAGTGCAAGTCTTAGTTCGAGTGTGCCTCAATTTGATTGACTCGGGAGATTGTTGAAGCTTTCAAGGTAGCGGATTGGATTTTCATGCGTCCGAAGTTCACCTCTATCTTTCTATAGTTGCTATGTCTTTATTAGTATTCGAAGATAGTTATTATTCCTTTGTGGCAATTTTTTTTTATGCATTTGACTCTTGAATTGTATTAGTAGTTCTTATACTATTGACACCTGGTTTTGGGCATGATTGGCGTTTTGGATAAGTTCTTTCCGCACTGTTATGATTACTTATATGGTTCGGGTTTATTCTAGAAGCCTTATCATGGGATATTTCTGTCTTTTATTCTTTTCATATCAGTTTGGGTGATAGGCTTACTTGTCAAGGTACGCCGCGACAAGTGCCATCATGACCCTCGTTTTTGGGTCGTGACAGGCTCGCTTGCCGGGAAGTTTCAAACCTAATGGTGGTGTTTGTTTTTGAAGAACACAAATGGAAAAGATTATTTATTTGGGCAGCTACTTAGGTCACCCAAAAATTGCACAATGACGATTGACGGTTGATTTTGCTAGAATAATGCGATATTTTTTCTCACAAATGCTCTGATACCATGTGAGAAATAAAGAAGAAAAATATTATTGAATTATTGTTTATCTAATTATTACATTGAGACCCTATTTATAGACACCAAATTAGACTCCTTTTCCAACTAGGATACTGACATTGCAATACTTTTTCAAGTAGAATTTTACATATTATTCATATTCCTACTCATTCTAACAATTATGTCATAGACAATTATGAAAACAAAAAATTACATAAAATGTAAACTTCCAGATGCCTAGTACTAAGGTAGAACCAATTCCAATACCAGTTACACCATTTTAGGCAAAAGGTGCTAATCTTCTTTCCATGCCTCTTCTTTTCAACTCCACCATTTCTTTGAGTTTGAAGAGATCAATTAGTGATTTTTCATATCAAGGCTCAATCCAATAAAGTGTACCATCTACCAATTAACCATATACCCCTTTCTTTTTGCATTGAGATTACAATGTTATTCCTTTTTTCCTTTTCATTAATGTTGGAACTGTTAAATTGTCCACATCAAATGTGTGCAATTTGTTCCTAATTAACAAGTTACAAGCCCTCTAAACAAGTCATCATATGTGAACCGCATCTAATAAGGAGTCAAAATAGATTTTCGATACAAGCACAAATGACACGGGATTTCACCTTCCGACAGAAACCTTCTATTAAGGGCACCAATATCCAATTCTCGAAGAAACCGTTCCACTGAAAATTAACTTATGACATTAGCTCATTGAAGTTGGCAATTCATCGTAGTTTACAACATTTAAACCTATGGACAAGCTATGCAAGCTCACAAGCTAAGCTCGTGCTTCAGAATCAACCCAAAGGAACAATTTTTACCAAACTAAATTAACCAGATAGAGCTTAATGAAAGGTGTAATGCAAAAACTTTAAATTTAAAAAAAAAATAAGTTTTAAGTACGAAGGTGAACTGAACTAACCTGCATCGAATTGCTGGTGCTAGAAGCCTTCTCTTGAGCACCCATTGATGCTTTTAGATATTGAAGAAACCCCAAGTTAAGTTATACTTTAATGATAGGTAGAATTAGGGTTTTGAGTTGAAGAAAAAAACGTATAGCGGAGAACCAAATTCAGTTATGAATTTGGATCAGTTAAAACCTAACCACCAGTTATATCATATCAGCGAATATTCGGAACTCCTTTTCCTGTCGATCTTTTGAACTTATAATAAACTTCTCTTCCTCTCGACTCTTGTGTTCCTACTCAACTTTTGGAAATGCAACATACTGACAAACTGATTACAAGTGCATTTCAATCATTTTATAGATGTCATTAATGCCCTTCGCCTCCAGTGAAAATCACGGAAACTGCCACTAACGGGGAATTCTTTCGCTTCAAGGAGGGAAAATTTACGCGCTTTCTTTCTGCTATCCGGATTCGAGGGACAAATTTGGCCGCCCCGTTATCGACTCATTTTAGGAAATTTTTTAATTTAGTAGTTGTTTTGGTTGGAAACAAGTTTAATTAATTTTAGAATTAACTATTTTAAAATTAATTATTCCTCTATTGGATAATTTATTTCATTACTAACATAAATGGTAGAATGACTAATTTCTTAACTAACTAATACCTCCAATCAAACATGAATAAAATAATTTTATATTTTATTTCGAAACTATTATAACTTATACATCGCACTGAATAACCTCATAATCTTTTTTTTATTTCAATACTAGTTTCACAGGCCTAAGGCCTCTAGATATAAAAATACTAAAAATTACACAAATACACAACTTATATTTTCAATATTATAAAAAATCTCAACTCCCTAAACATATTATAGAAATCCCAACATATACACAAAATGTTCTGTATATATCGGCAATATTATGTATATTAATAGGGAGAGAGGGTAAAGTAATTAAAAAAAGTAGGAGAGGATGTAATTACTTCCAAAAGAATTGGTATTTGTGTTATTTATCCATAAAAATAAGGGGAAAGGACATGGATTGACCATTTTAAAACAAAAAAATGGCCCACAATTTGAAAATGTGGACAATTGAAGCCAGTCGGCCCAATTTATTTTTCTTTTTAATCCATTTGGCCCAATTTATAACAATTGGAGTCAATCGATCGCATGCAGTCTCTATACCCAATTGATACACTTTTATATCATGTTGATACACTTTTATACTACGTTGATATACTTTCTAAAAAAACAGGGAAGGGATCCTTAAAGGAAATTGCATGTCATGGACCCCAATATGGGTGGCATTAGATATTTAACCCTAAATAAAAATATTTTTGAAGAATAGTCTTTCTTACTTTTTCATACTAAAAGTATCATTTTGTCCCTCTATACCTCAAATATATTTTTAAACTTTTCATACTCATTTATCTTTCAAATTTTATTTTTTATTATTTCTACTTTTTTATTTTTTCTTTACTTTTATTATTCTACTTTTTTTTCACTTTTAAAGTTTTCCTTTAAATTTATTGTTCTGTTTTTTATTATTTTCAGTTTTTATTTTTTTCTTTAACTTTATTTTCATGTTTTAATTTATTTGTCTCAACCTTTATTTTTTTTCTCTTTTCCTTTTTTCTCAACCATTATCTATTTCTTCATTTTTTTCTCTTTTTTTAATTTATTTGTCTTTAACCTTTATTTGGAGTTTTTCTTATTTCTCTTTTTTTTTTCTCAGATATTCATTCTCTTTGTTCATCTTTTTTCCTCATTTCTCAAATACTCTTTCTTTTGCTCCTCTTTCTCTTCATCCGATTTCAATCAAATAGACTCATGATATTGATCATCAACCATTGGATCACGACTTGATTCACCTTGGAGATTATCCTCATTTTTTTTTCTCTTGATCCTCTTTTACATCATGGTATAAGAGCTATTAACTATTAATATGGTCTAAGTTAAGATAATTGAGGAGAAAAATTAAGAAAGTTAGTAGGAGTAACAGTGGTGGTGGTGGTGATAGATAATGAATTGCCCAAGAAATTGAGTCATAATCATCAATTGTATCTGAATGCATCAACTATGTCTGGAGTTATATTGATTTTTATTCAATTAGCGAGATAAAAAAACAATTGTGTGGATTAAATCGATGAGAATTGTCATACTTGGAAGAAACAAGTTGGGATTCATCTATTGCACATGTAGGAAAGAAAGCTTCGACCCACAAATCTCTCATTTCTCAAAGATGTACTGCTCAAATGTTTAATGTTTGGCTCTTGTGTTGTGGATTCGAAGGAGTGGTTTTATTCACTTACAACTTGTGGTCGACCTTTGAATGACACGGTATTATTACTTGTTATCCTAATCTATATTTGTAATGTGCTTTTGACTTGTCCTTTGTTTTGTTCCTCCCTTTCTTCTAGTAGGCCAAACATACTGACAGTATTTCTTGTTTGGTTATTTGTAATGGTTATATTTATTCTGGTTCTTGGGATACAAGCTTAAAAAAATTATTTTTATGTGTATGTTATAGACGATGAACGTCTTGGTGAAAATTCAGCTTCTGTTAATATTGATCAGTACTTTTGTTTGGGTTTATTAGGAAGTGCTAAAGTTTGTTGTTTTGGGTTTTTATTGTTTGTTTGGTTGTTTTGCATGGAAGTTTGATGTCTTATCCTTTATTCTTGTCGTTTACTTCATTAGTAGAGCTAGGGGCCAGAGTTAAGTAGAGGTTGTGCATTGCCGAAAATTCATGTCATATTATAAGGTCAAAAACTGTTTTTATGTGTATATTGTAGATGATGAACACCCTTAATGAAAATCTACTTTCACTAATATTGGTCAGTAGTTTGGATTGGCTAATATCTACCTGCTACCTTTGTAACTTTGGTGTAAAATTGTAACTTTTCTATTCACTAGCAGAGCCAGATGTATAGTTAGAGGGGCGAAAGAGGGTCATTCGGATCAACAACAACATACCAAGTGTAATTCCATAAGCTACAAGTGGGGTCTGGGGAGGGTTGAGTGTATATACCCCTACCTTGTGCAGGTAGAAGGGGTCAGCTGGACCCCCTTTGTCAAACATTTATATTGTATACGTATATATAAGGTCAAAAATTCTCTTTGTTGTGTATACACTGAAAATGATGAAAAAACGGCCTTCACCCCTTTGAACGATATTATTTTAGTAGTTGATTGTTTAAATATCTAGTTTCAACTTTGTAACTTTGGTGTAAAGCTGTAAACTTTTCTATATGTTCAATTCTTGGAGTTCTATTTCCTCTTGCTTATTCTATGCTCTAGTCAGACTTTTTCTTTTAAATCATTCAGCTGGGTAAATATATGTACAGAATTGGCTACCCTAAAATATCAAAGGAATTCTGAAAAAGGTTGAATGTTGACTTAGGCTAGGTGTCTATAAATCACGAGTAAGTAAAAGAGAGTGAATTTTTTCCTTTGAAACTGAATAAACTATCTAGAAATGCTTTGATGTGGTTTATTGCAAAGTAAACAATGGAATTAAACTTACAGTTAAGGAATGATGCATCGATTATGTACCCAAGCAAAGGTATTTGAATAGTTGAAAGAGTAAGAGAAAAAGGTACATGATTCTTGTCATACCTGAAATGCACAATTACAAAAGTTAAGCCACTTTACGTATCATGAGTCTATAATTGTATCAATAACCACCCATATTAGAATAGGGCTTATAGTGGGATAAGTTAGAAGAGAAGCAGTGTTGTGGCACAGTATGAGATGTACCTATGTCAGCTTTGATCGGCCTTTTAAAGTATTCTTCCTTTCTTTTACAGCTAAAATACTTTCGGTGGTAAAAAACCAACATCTTTTGCTTTGCACACTCTTGATCGGCAACTCCTTAGCAATGAAGGTTTGTGTACCAATACTTATTTGGCAATAGTTATTCTTTTATTACCCCTGCCGGCTTATTTATTACTTTTCTCATTTTTCGTTGTAGTTTCTTCCTATATTCTTAGACAAGCTTATACCATCATGGGTAGCAATACTGGTATTTGTTACACTGATTCTCATGTTTGGAGAGTTGGTCTATTCTATTCATCAACTTAACCTTTCAGCTTGTTAGCTGTGGAATTTGCTCGGCTCTTGTCCTCTAACTAGGTTCATCGCTTTTACATTTGCAGATAATTCCTCAATCAATCTGTACTCACTATGGATTGACAGTTGGAGCCACTGTAGCACCCATTGTTCAACTTCTTCTCTGGTTATTCTTCCTCATTGCTTATCCAATTAGTAAGGTATAAAGCATAACAATCACATTCTATAATTTACTCATGTAGAGTTGTTAAGTTTCTATGTTTTGCTACCAGAGAGAGAGAGATGCTTCACCAACCGTGTGTTCAGTTGCCACCTTGTACTCGCAATCCGAGTTAGATGACAGGGTTTAAGAAATAAAACTACATGAACCCATCAACAGCTCATAAGATAGATTTGTACTCATATACGCTACGGCGGTTAATTTGTATGATTTGTTCCTTTTCTGTAGCTTAGAAGGAAATGGAAAGAATGCAACATAAAGTTGAATGGAGAGTTCCTTGGTTATGTTCTCCCTCCGATTGGATTTATTTATCACATTTTGACGTGGCACGCCTATTAAGAAAACAATGATTGGTATAGTGAGTTTACAATATTACCGCTATCAATTGATGTTTATTAATAGGTATTGAAAATGATTTCGAGAATAAGTAATTAATGCTAAGGGTAAAACATGAAATTTTTTGTTTTATTTTTTCTTGATTTGTCAAAAATGACGAGTAAAAATGAAAATCAAATTAGGAAAATAGTGACAAGTAAATCCGAACAGAAGGAGAAAATTAGTAATAATATCACAGTTACTCCATTTTCCTATCTCTATTTATTTTTTGTTATTACTATAAATGAGAAACTTCTCATGCTAATAATTTGATATGTAAAATATCCATCAGTTTCTTTATTAAGATACACGGATATTCATCTTTAGAATTGAGAAAAAAATAAAACCTCATGTAGCAATTTAAGAAAATTTCCCAGTGCTACTTTTTGTTGTTAAGGATCTTATAGTTGGCTTGATAAAGAAAAGGTATCTTAACTTCATCCTTGATTTTTCTTCTAGGTCTTGGATTGGATGTTAGGCAAGGGGCACGCTGCCCTTCTGCGGAGAGCTGAGCTAAAAACATTTGTGGATTTCCATGGCAATGAGTTAATCTGTTCAGTATTTCTCAAATTTTAATGCTAATCTAAGCAAGTGTAAATATATCTTTGGACATACAATATTTTTGTATATATGCATGAATACAATCCACTTACACGACCAAGTTTATCTTACTAAGATTAGGTGTTATAATTAGTTGAACCTCGTTTTCAATTCATTATGTTCCTTTTATTGTATGCCTCAGCTTGTTTACTTCTTATTGTTATGACAGGCTGGAAAAGGAGGGGATTTGACACATGATGAAATAACAATAATTGCTGGAGCACATGAGTTAACAGAAAAAACTGCAAAAAGATGCAATGACTTCAATATCAAAGGCTTTTTCTCTTGATCTGTACAGAACACTTAACTTGTGGGTTTATAAGTTGTTGTTCAATTTTATTCAAGCTTTCATAAACTTTTTATTTGCAGTTTATGTTCCACGAGAAAAATCTGAACTTGGACACTGGATTTTGGGAGTTTTTGACTTTACTGATTGGTGCATATATGTAGACGACTACAACCGTACCAGGCGCGGTGATAAAGTTGTTCAAAAAGTGATGTTACCTTACCAAACATTGATACCGTATTTTCTGAAAAAGGTCAATTTCTATCTTGAGAAGGGCATTGCCAAATCTGAAAATGACACTTTGTCGATAAAAATGGTTGATGAGCTGCCACAACAAACTCAATGGTATCTCATTGCATTCATTTTTTAAATGTTTATTTCACTTCTTTTTTTGTTGTTTTCCATATATTCACGTAATATATTTCTTTTGTATCACAGTGATTGTGGAGCATTTGTTTGGGCGTCTGCTGAATATGTCATTCATGGTAGAGATATTCCTAAAGAGATTGACATTAGTCAGGTTTGCATGAGTTATGGAACTCTGTTGTGGGATTATGGAAAGAGAAAACTAGAAGCTGGTATAAAAGACAACACTATAGAAAAAGTTGGCAGATTATTTGGAAAGGAAAAGAGAAAGAGGACACACCAGAAGTAGTAGTTTAGTTTTGTAGTTATTGAAACTCACCGCACATGATGGATTTTTAGCTATTTTTATGCGATTATGTAAATTTTAAACCGTCTTTTCAAATTGAATCGGCTATTTTTTATGCGATAACTTAAAGTATACAATGTAAAATCTCTACTGATTCATTTGTTGGTATCTTTGTATATTTATGTTTTATTATCGAAGAATATTTTTTGCCTTTCCTTGTGGCAAGTCTTGCCCCTGAAGCAAGAGTTATTGAGTATCTTTTAAATTAGTAAACAATGTGGCGGGGCTAATTCATGCCCATGAGGTATAACTTATTCTTATAGGGGCTATCTTATCATTAAATATGTGTAACTGCTATATGAGTATTTTGATCATTATTATTAATACTCATCGCTTTCTCAATTTAATATTAGCATTTATAACCTAGAGAGAGAATACATACGCATCACTTCACCTTAACAATTTCTCCTCATTGTTCATCTCCATCTCTCCAATAACATGTATCCACCATAGTCTTATCTAAAGAGAAGTTGCTTGTGATCAGCTAGGTAACAAAAATATAAAAATATATATACTTGTTATGTATAATTTAGAAATTTCTTGTGATCAGCTAGGCATAAAAAATACACATACTTGTTATGTGTAGTTCAGAAAGTCTTATGCTAAAGAGAAGTTGCTTGTGATCAGCTAGGCACCAAAAATACATATACTTGTAATCTTATTTCAGAAGGTGCTTATGATCAGCTAGGCACCAAAAATACATATACTTGTTATACATATACTTGTTATGTGTAGTTCAGAATGTGTTGGTAATCAGCTAGGCACCAAAAATACATATACTTGTTTATGTGTAGTTCAGAAAGTCTTATGCTAAAGAGAAGTTGTTTGTGATCAGCTAGGCACCAAAAATACATATAATTGTTATGTGCAGTTCGGAAGGGAGATGGAATATATACATTTATCTTGTGAACCAGACGATTTACGATGTTTATTACTGTCAATGCCAGCTCTTCATAGTCTTTCTGTAAAAGAAAATCAACAAAGCTTATTCTGCAAGTTGAAAGAAGTTACGAAGCATAAACCAGCTGAAGATATTAAGAAATGGAACCATGTTTTGTCATTGTCGGATTTGCAGGTGTCTGTTCTAGCTGCAAGTCTTATCCAAAAGCTCTCATTGAAAGCGAGAACGTTATCCACAACTAGCTGTGGCAGCTGCAACCATAATAGAAGGATAAAGTTTCACGTTCATCAATGTAGATCAAAGCTCAGACAGAGAAATTATCCCAATTTTATGACTAGTATAGCTATCTATTTCATAGATCGTTAAGGGTATCACTGCATGTACAGATTCACAACAATAAAGAGCTTATAATGACAATCAAACCTATAATCCACCAAATTAAACTACACAAGAACAAAAGCTACACAGGTTGAACCTAACTAGGTACACTGTATTGGAAGGGAGGGCTTGACCTGCATTCCCCAACTTAGAGAGAGAAACCAATTAATTGATTTAAGAGAACTGACAATTACACCAGTAACATCTAGATTGACTACAACATTGCCATGTGCTTTGTGAAGTGACAAAAAATTGCATGCAATAGAATGCAAGTAGATGAAGAGAAGTAAAACTTGAAACTACTGTAGGTACACAGTAATCATCAAGTAATTATTTTGGTTTTCATCAAGTAATTATTGGTCTTACTGTAATGATATTTTACAAGTATACATCTAATGATAGAATTACCTTTTTACTCGTGGTTCTTTTGAGTCATTACTCCAAAGTAAATTATTGGTTTACACAAGGAGTTCATTTTAGAAAGTGGAAGCAATACAACGCTTCAATTATCAACCACCTTTCCTTATAAAAAGTTTGAGATAAGCTAGTGGCTCATAGTCCAATAAAGATCTGCCAAGTTATTACACACTAAGCGAGTGTCAACTCTTGCCTATAGGGCATAACTTATTTCTTTGGGGCTTAAGTCTTGCCTCTAGAGCAAGTGTTGTAGATCATCTGCCGAATCATTGTAAAATAAGCTACTGTCAACTCTTGCCCATGGGGCACAACTTATTCTGCATCTTGCCTTCAAGGCAAATTTTAAAGTGTATCCCGTGGAATTATTCACATCGCATCTCTTGGGGGTATGGTCCTTCCCCGAATCCTGTTAATATGATATATTTTTACACATCAATATATAACAAAATTTAACATGCTAAGTAATTTTTATAAAAAATCAATAAGAAGTATTGAGTTAAATACTTCACCACAAGTTTAAACTTCAAATAAATAAGAAGACATTCGTTATTGAAAGTCAAAAGTACTTGTTACTAACTAAAATAGGGGATCAAAAAATCCTATTATAACAATTATTTTGATCCAACTTCTCGGATAAAAAGTAAAACTAATCATGTTTTCTTATTTTTCTTTTTGTATCTTCTTGCATATGGATAAAGGATAGGAGTGTGGTGACAATTTGATCTGTTATGCCCGGATTTTTTACATCTCAAACATCTATAATTATTTCTTGAAAATTCTGTTCTGCAAGGATATCTGGATGTTTGTCTTCTCCCAAGCAGAACCTCCTTATCTGGGGGGTTTGTGATCAGATCCTTTATGCTATCTAGGATAATCCATGATGTTATGCTTCCAACTGGTAGGATTTCTCCCTGGTATGTTTGTAGTTAAGACTGTCTTGAGAACTAATGAGAATAATAGCTAGACTTGTTCATATGTCTACTGTTTATCGCTGCAATTGCATGAGTGCATGGTATCTCATCTGTTCAAAATACCAAGCATTGATAAGTCCTACTCTTCAGGTCTATAATATATTCATTTTTTTCTTCTCTTACAACAAATCTTGTTGCATCAATGGGGTCCACCTGTAAATAAAATAATAAATAAATGATAACTTATAGTGAAACATCTAGTATATAAGCAGAATCAGGTATACAGAGCAATCAACCATACACAGGGGATGAATCTTGAGGCAACCAAAAAACAGCTACAATCAAGCATATAACATCAAATCACAATCTAATATTGAACTAATCGAAAATCTAATAATAAATGACCAGTAATAAGGAGTCACAATTAAGGTTCTATTTTAAAATAGAAGAGAAGGGCTAATATAGGGGATAATTAAAGTTTTGATGCTTGGCTTGGTCAGGGAAAGTGCAGGAGAAGGATCTGTCATCCAAGGAATGAGCTTTCAAAGTCAAATTCCCTATATTATATAGAAAATACAGAACCTTGCTCAGGAACAACAACTGATTTAATAGTGATGCTTCCAACATATGAGCAGGAAAATCAGCTACAAATAAACTGACATAAACAGATATTGTATCTAACCTAGGAGTAGAATCAACTATAATAGTGAAACATATAGTAAATGAGCAGAATCAGCCATACAAAGCAATCAAACATACATAGGGGACGAATCTTGAGACAACCAAAAAATGGCTATAATAAAGCATACAACATCAAATCACAAACGATCACATGGCTATAAGTAGAAGTAATGGAATAGAAACAACAAAACATATATTTTGCGCGCGAATCTCAAGGAAATAAAAAAACTAATAATAAATCACAAATAACAGTAAACCAGGTATATATAATCTGCAATTAAAAAATAGTAACAGTATATTTTTCTATTATTAAAATATAATTTCAATTACTTACTTTCAATTTCAAGGCGACTTGAATCTTGTCAGTCACCTCCACTTTCGCCCAACCTGTGATGTCATGAAAGTTGCCTTGCACTTCCATTTTTTTTCATAAAACCAACTTTGTAACTTGTTCTGAATGTAATTGATCAGTCCCAGTATTG
>NC_061111.1:124738003-124796881 GCF_002878395.1 Capsicum annuum
AACATCTAGATTGACTACAACATTGCCATGTGCTTTGTGAAGTGACAAAAAATTACATGCAATAGAATGTAAGTAGATGAAGAGAAGTGAAACTTGAAACTACTGTAGGTACACAGTAACTATCAAGTAATTATTTTGATTTTCATCAAGTAATTATTGGTCTTACTGCGGTGATATTTTACAAGTATACATCTGATGATAGAATTACCTTTCTACTTGTGGTTCTTATTAGTCATTACTCTAAAGTAAATTATTAATTCATACTTCACAACATCAAATGCAGTATGGAAGAGGTTACTTTGCTGGTTAAATAGTACTCAACCACTATCTGATATATGAGTTGCAGTGTGTGATTGGATTAAGCAGAGAACTAAAGGCAAGAGACACACAACCCAAGTATGAAAGCTGGTATATACTGAATTTATATATGTAGTTTGGCATGAGAGAAATGCAAGGTTGTCCAACAAACTGTGACAACTAGAGAAGCTTGCAAGAAAGGTAGCTTTGTAGTTTGTGTTCAAGCTATAGAAACAATAAAACTTGTTTTTGTACCACCTTGACCTTATATGTTTGGCCTTTCCAAAAAACATTGCGATCAATGTTAACTCCTATATTAACAACCTTTCCCTCCAAGACCAAACCCTCACAACTACTCAAACATAATTATAATCGCAATAACAAACTCCCCACAACCTGTTCGACACAATTCCTCATCATCTTCTAATGCTAATTATACCACTAGTTTGTAATACTTGGAACTAATTTCTTGTACTACCTTAACCTTATACGTTTGGCCTTCTCAAAATCTGTTGCGATCAACATTAACTCCCATATTAACGGCCTTTCCCTCCAAGACCGACCCTCCTCAACTACTCAAACACAATTATAACTGCAATAACAAACTCCCCACAACCTGTTCGATACAATTTCTCAATGGTAAATATGTTACTACAATAACAACATATCTCAACTTCAGCTTACGTTCACCTCCCTAAAAATTAAATCAATATGTTAATTATATAATGAGCTAAAATTACCACAATGCGTCAATAAGCTAAAATTACCACAATGAATTTAGATGATGAAATTCATACCTGAAAAACCCTTACGGCTAAAGTCGACTGCAAATGTTTGAAAGTCAATACTGGAATTTGGAAGAAAGAGATTTAATAGCGAATACTTTGGAGCTCAATTCTGGAATTTGGAAGAAACGGGTTATTCTCAAATATATGCTGAAGTTGGAAGAAAGAGATTTAACGGCCTGCTGGAGGGTCTTTTCGTCCAAGAAAATATGCCTTAACAAGTTAAGGCTATTTTAACAAAGCTTTTTTATTTGGGGCTAAAATTTGAAAGCCACCCTAATTTGGGTCTATATTTGAGAATAAAACGGATCCTTATACCCAGTAGATACTCTTTCATAACACATTGATACATTTTTATAACAAAAGAGAAGGGGGACCTATGTGCATATGCAATGTCCATATACCCAACCGATGCTCTTTTATACTAGACTGATACACTTTTATACCACATTGATATAGTATATATACTACATAAATACACCTTTTACAGAGAAAATATGTGCAAGAATATACAATAGTCATACCAAATTGATACAGTACATATACCATATTCATACACCTTTCAAATGGATGGATAGAAATTTGTGCATGTTTTTGTATACATATAGCACATTCATACACCTCCGTATTTTATCATTATTGAAACTAAAACTGAAGCTAAAGTCATTATTTTGTATCAATTTTGACCAAATTTACAATGAAAAAAATCATGGGAAGCTAATTGAATTCAGATTTTTGAATATTTTATACAAAATTTGTGGAATGAGAGAAGTAAATTGGAGTATTGAAAAAGGTAAAGGAATGGCAGTTTAAGAGTTTGAATGGAAATAAAATTATGAATGAAAAGGAAAGAAAGAAAGTGAAATGATATGCTCAAAGTCAGTCATCTTAAAGAAAATTTGGTGGTGAAGTTCTTGTGTGCAATTCTTTCTAAAAAGATCCAAAATGACGCAAATTTTCAAAATCACAATAAAAAAATTTTTTTGCACCAATTTGTTGGGAACCGTACAGCAAAATGAGCATTCAATAGGTGAATTTTGAAGTCGCAGTGAGAGATTGAAAGAATTTTGCGGTAAAAAGAATGAGAGAAAAGAGGGAAGAAAAAAAATGATGAAATGGTACACGACTTACATTGGAAGTGGCTATTTACTAGGTATTTAATTGTGAATGTTGTTTGGGTGATATTATTTTAGTTTTAAGTGTCATTTTTATCCTTTCCCCATAAAATAACAACAACAACAACAACACACCCGCTGTATTCCGACAATGTCGATTTTGGAGAAAGCAAAGTATACGCAGTCAATCCAATTACTACCTCAGATGAAGTAGAGAAGTTGTTTCTGATAGACCCCCCCAACTCATGACAAATAACAGTATAACAAGCAGAAAACATAAAAACAAACAACAAAGTGGGATAACACACCACTAGATAATAAAAGAAATATGACATCCACAGAGTAGTACTCTGAACTATCTATCCGAAATTCCAAACATCATTAAAACACTACGAATAAGAAACTACAAACAACATGCATAACACCATGACTACAGGTATCTCGACAACCAAAGCACTCCCCTTACTACTAAGGACGGAATCGATCTACTAACCCTCTGCCTTAATTCACGTCATCCACATGGTCATATCAAGGGTCATGTTCTCTTAAAGCTGTAACCGTTTCATGTCATGCCTAATCACTTTCCACAAGATATAAAAATAATAATTTAAATTTTAAAAATCATATTTTATTGTAATTGACATAATCTAATGACCGACATATTCAATAATATTTTTTTGATAAATTTCATGATTATTAAGGTACTTAATCAAATAATTATATACTTTTAAATAAAAATTTATTAATGTGGAAGAAAGAATTATCGGAGAGTTAAAATATATTAAAAAGTCATATGTAATTCAACATTTTATAAAATAACATGTTTTAAAATATATTAATAATTATAATTCGACGAAGATCACAAAATAGAAAAATATAGACATTCTTATAAATTTATAGGTATGTAATTTCTTAGTTATAGATAAAAAATATATTTTAATATTTATTGAATTTTATTTCCATTGATAATTTTATGTGGGAAAAGTTTTTAAAAAAATTATTTTTTTCATCTAATACAAAATAATATTTCAATGACTTTAAGTAAAGATAAATATAATTACAATCTTAATTTAGAGGCTTTACAAAAATTAACTCAATAATGATCTATAAGGATATTAAATAATAATAAAATTATATTTATAAATTATTTCATTCCGTCCATTTACTTGTCGTGTTTGATTTTTACATGACCCTTAAAAGTACATCGATCCTTCATATTTTAATTGTTGGTTTATCATTTTTTTCATGTCCACTAAGAAAAATAATAACTATAATGCACCATTTATTATTTTTTAAGTTGCCTTACTTATTACATGTTATTTAAGAATTGAACAATACTAAAAGAACTATAAGAGTGTAGTTGAAAATTATTGCAAATTTTAATTTTGTATTAGAAGTTATTTTTAATTTTTTTTAAGATAAACTGATTGTTAATTCAATATGAAGTGAGCAAAAATTAAAAGGTAAATTAATGGCAGGAAAAGACTAGTTAGAAACACACAAGTGAGCATGGTTTAACAAAAAAATAAGTGGAAAAATGAAAATAGTTAACAAAAAAGACACCTTTAGTTGTCATGTATGTGTAATGACCCAATTTTATTTTGGCGATTTATGTGAAATATTTATTTCTGTGTGATTTAACCATCCCCTTGTGGTTGCATTGTGGTATTTCTGATGTGTGGGGATGATTGATAGGGTTCCTAGTGTATTTCGGTGTGGTTTATGCAAGATTATAATTTTTGACGATTTTAAAGGCTTATTAGTTGACTTCGGTCAACATCTTTTTGACCACTGCGATAGATGGCAAAACGAATTACACCAGTAGATCTGAAATATTAATTTTAGGTAGGTAACATGGTTGGTATAATTTCTTGACTTTCATATCTCATTTCGTTCCTTAGTTCAGAAAGTTGCGAAATTGAATTTTGAGGGTCTATTTGTGAAAACATCGATTTTTTCAAAAATCAGATATCGCCATTGAGTCTGTAGCGTCAACTTTGGTGGGTTAGAATATTTTATTTGCTTACTTGGAATTCCAGATGAATCTCGAGGGGTCCGTTAAGACCTGGAATTTTCCAAGTCTTTAGATGGTGCACCACTCAACTGGTGCATCGCTTTTCTTTTCTTTGACTTTTATCATTTAAAGCTTGTTTAAACTCAGATTTAAAAGTGAAATTTGGGTATTTTGGCACCGAAGGCCCAAATTAGTATTTCGATTCCAACCCTAGTTTTAACCCATTTTCACTTAGATTTTCTCCTATGTGTTCCTTTAATCTTAATAAATATATTTTTGGACTAGAATTCTGGTTTTACTCTTTTTTTTTTGAAAAAAATCATTTCAGGGGTCCATTTTGACCCTGATTCCAAAGTGGGTAACATGGACATCGTTGACTTTCTTTCGATGCTTAGATTTGATATCTATGTGTTTTCACTGATTTTGGGTCCATTCATGCAGTGAAAGCTCGGTGTTAAAGACTTATTATACTGGTATTGACATTTGAGGCAGATTATGGCTTAACTATCTTCAGACTGGGTTGGGTAGTT
This sequence comes from Capsicum annuum, assembly GCF_002878395.1. Classification (NCBI taxonomy): domain Eukaryota; kingdom Viridiplantae; phylum Streptophyta; class Magnoliopsida; order Solanales; family Solanaceae; genus Capsicum; species Capsicum annuum. Next base: position 124,742,745 of record NC_061111.1, read on the forward strand.
AATGATAATGTAAAAGTATGCTATGGGTATGGAGTTGTACATAAAAAATGTATTTAGGTAATTTATGTGCCTGTTTGGGGACCTATATGGATAACATTTGATGATTTTAGGACATTATTTTCAATGTGTGAACTGTGGGGTTTTATATGATTTGTTGGCCTGATATTGATATATGTATGTTTGGTTGCACTCTTTTTGGTGGAAAAAAGCCTTGATTTTAGGATTCATGTGGTATAAATGCCATTTTATTACATGTTTTACTTGATGGTTCCTGGATTATATTGGATCATGGATGGTTGGTTGATTTGAGTAGATATTTGCTCACATGGTTGGTATATTGGTTGGATATTGGATATTCTCATTTTCACTGGTTGTGAGCATTACATCCTCATATCATATTCATTTATAAAACATTGGTACTACCAGAAATACTAAAAATATTAGAAACACTGGTTTTTTCTAACAAAAAATGTGACATTTTTAAAAATCCTTTGTCGATGTATGTGTCGAAGAGGAGTTATGGATAGTGATTGTATATGGGTGGATGAACCCCTCATAGATCCTACCTGAAAGCACAACTCGATAAATTTATACGGAGGTTGTGCGATGACCTCGTGCATCACATCATCATTATCTTTATTGCATTTCATATATTGTGCTTATTTTGTGATTGTATTTCTGTTCTTAATTTGATATCTATCCATTTGTTCTATCTTCTTATACTTGTATTTGGTGTACATGCATATTTGTTCTCCATTCCCCTACTTGTATTTGTTATATGTGTATATAGTAGAACTGTTAGTTGAGATGGTGCGGGCTACCATTTGAGACAATTTATGATTGCAGGTGACGTGCCCATAGTTTGCGTTTATATGCTTTACTAGTCACTAATAGCCCGTGCAAGGCACGGGCCCAACAAATATTTTTATAAAATTTATTTTAATTATTGTGATTTATAGTATTTTTTACATATTTTTTAAAAATATATAACCGATTATTTCTTTTAGATATTTTAAGTTGTTAACTATTGTAATTGATAATACGTTTCATGTAATTTTCAAATGCTTAGATTACCATAATAATTAATTATAGGTGATATAATAAAATTATGATCGAAGCCGCGAAGCAGACATGTCTTAATGACTCACAATGACTAATTTGAAATGATATAGCAAAATTACTATAAAAAATACTTGTGAAAATTTTTAAATGGTCATTGTAATTAATTAGGAGTGACATAGTAAAATCACGATTGAAATAGTGAAGCAAATACGTCTAATTAGAACTGATATAACAAAACTACTATACAAAAATACTTGGGTGAAGCAGCTGAAGCAGACATGTCATAAATAACTATTTTACTTTTTTATTAAATATTATTAATTTTTTAATACATAAATAACTTATAATAATTAATTAGAGATGATATAATAAAATCACGAAGGAAGAAGCTTATGAAGCAGGTAGGATCAATAATTTATAACAATTAATTAGAGATCACATAGTAAAATTACGAAGAAAGCAACTCATGAAGCAGGCAGGAGAAACAGGATATTGACGGAGACCTGCCTACTTCTCTTGCCTTTAGCCTCTTATTAGATAGTAATTTTCTATTTTACTCAGTCGTGCGATGATACCTATTGAGTACAAGTGGACCGTACTCACCCCTACTGCACCCTTTTAGGGCAGATCCTGGTACGAGTGATAGCTGATTCAGGCAGTATTTGGAGTATATTCGATGTACCAGACTTTCTATGCATTAGGAGTTGGCCTACTACATCTTCTTGTCTATTTCATGTCTTAGTAGTATTCAGAGACAGATTGTTGATCCTTTTTGGACTATTATTGTATCTTAGATATTCGAGATGTATTTAGTAGTTCTTATATTGTGACACCAGGTTTGGAATTTAATTTGGTATCTTGGATTGTATTTTTGTTGTTATCATGCTTGTATGGTTCGGCTTTGCTCTAGAAGTCTTGCCTTGGGTTCTTAGTATTGACTTCCCTTTTTATATTAGTTTGCATAATAGGATTACTTGTCAAGGCTTACCGCGACAAGTATCATTATGACCCTTGATTTTTGGGTCATGACAAATTAGTATCAGAGCAACCAGGTTTTCGTTGGTCTCGTCAGTGTAAGGACAGGGTATCTAGTAAAGTCTCGTGGATTGGTATGTAGACGTCCATATTTATTTTTGAGAGGCTATGAGATACCTTTAGGAAGCTCCATTATTTTTGTTCCTTATCATGCGAATTCTTTCATACCTTGTGTTTTAAGTATATTTCACTCCTTTTACACAGATGGTGAGGACTAGATCCAGTGAGGCTAGATATGTGGATCCATTATATTATGAGAGAGCCTAATTTAGTGGGTGAATTGTGATTCATAGATGGGCATGAGGATCTACCCCGTCTGGAGGTAGCACTAGGGGACTCTTTCTAAGCTTCAAGTTAGAGTTATGGGACCTACTCTAGTCGCACAGAATTTTTCTAACCCAGTTTTAGAGGCGTTGTTAATTCGATTGTTGACCCATTTGAAGAGTGCTCCTGTGAGTGCACCTGGTGTTCCTCTAGCTTCGAGTATGATACCTTCATTTATGCTAGAGTCTTTTTATGGTGTTCCTCTAGTCTTAAGTGTGGATCCTCCTATTGTACCGATATCTGTTTATGGTACTCCAAAGGCTTTGAATACTATTCCTCCTTCAGTGCTTGTATGTGAGTTTAAGATCTGGAGTTCAACCTTCTTCTATGTTGCCTCCCCATGTGGGTTCTCAGCCGGCCAGATTTACTCTGGCTCCTATTATTGCGAGTTTAATTATGTCTTCTAAGGATTAGACGAGGATTGAGATATTCACTTATTTGGGTCCTTCTAGGTTCAGTGGTATTAGGGTGAGGATGTCGATGATTTCATGACTGATTGTCGTGAAAAGTTGCATAACCTTGGTTTGCTTGAGTCACATGGGGTGGCTTATACTACATATCAGTTAAGAGAAACAACCACAGATTGGTGGAGGTCACTTGTTGGTTCCCAACCTCTTGGTCCACTATAGATGACTTGGGAACAACTTACTGTGGCCTTTTTGGACAGGTTTGTGCCTTTCAGTTTGAGGAATCAAAAGAAAGATGAGTTTGATCACCTAGAGCAGGGCTTTATGATTGTTGTGGAGTATGAGGTACGTTTTCATGCTTTATTAAGATATTCATATGTTAGTATTGCCACCGAGTCTGAGAAGATTCAGAAGTTCGTTAAGGGGTTGGATATTTTGCTTCAGCTTTCTGTGACTTAGCTAGTAGTGTTAGGGCATCATTTCAGAGTATAGTATATCATGCTCAGATGACTAAGTTTATTTTTTGAGTGTTTCAGGGATACGCCAAGAGGGTGCATTATCAGGGCGTATTTAAAGGTCACACTACTCGAGGTAGAGATTCTAGAGGCTTCCATGGGTATCTTGGTAGACTAGTGCAGGCAACATTAAAGAGTTCAGGTAGAGGGTCTTCTGGTTCAACATCTTTGGGTAGTCGCCTTAGCTCAACCATACCTCTTTCTATTGAGTCGGTTCGCAGGGTTTGCTTTGTGTGTGATAAGGTTGGTCATTTGGACAAGGACTATCCTTGTTGTGTTTTTAGGGCTACTTTATATCGGCTGCGAGAGGGAGATATTTTACTAGGAGTGTGAGAGGCAAAGGAGTGGTACTCGTGGTGGTGGTCGTGGGACTACCAAGTTAAATTGTGGACGTGGTCAATGCTATGCTATACCTGTTGGGTTAGAGGTACAAAAACTCTGATGCTGTTATCACAAGTATAATCCCTGTTTGTTTTAGATCTGCATCTATGTTATTTGATTTAGGATTGGCTTTTTCCTATGTGTCTGTATATTTTGCTTTAGGTTTTAATTTTGTTTGTGAGCCGCTTCATGTTTTTATCCAAGTATCTGCCCCTATAGAAAGTTCTTTAGTGGGTGATCGGGTGTACCAAACTTAGGTTGTTACTTTTACTGGGCATGAGACTTAGATAAATTTGATTGTCTTAAATATGGTAGATTTTGATGTCATCCTGGGTATGGATTGGTTATCTCCTTATCAAGTTATCCTAGATTGTTATGCTAAGATTATGACCTTAGCTTTGTGGGGTTTTCCAAGGATAGCTTTGAAAAGTGTGCTTATTCGGGTTCCAAGAGAGTTATATCTTTCTTTCACGCTCGTTGTTTGGTTGAGAGGGGGTGCTTATCTTATTTGGCTTATATTCGTGATACTAGTGTTGTTTCCCTTTATTTTTTGGATTTTGTTCTTATTATCCGTGAGTTCATTGATTTATTCCATGTAAATATGCCTGATATACCTATGGATTGTGATATTGATTTTGCTATTGATGTTGAGCCAGGCACCAAGCCTATTTCTATTTTTTATTATCGAATGGTCCTAACAAAACTGAAGGAATTGAAGTCTCTATTGCAGGAGTTATTGGATAAGGGATTTGACCAACCTAGTGTATCACCTTAGGGTGCACATATCTTATTTGTGAAGAAAAAGGATGGGTCTATGTGTATGTGTATTCATTATCGATAATTAAATAAGGTGATGGTTAAGAATAAGTATTATCTTCCTTGTATTGATGATTTGTTTGATCATCTTTAAGGTGATTTGGTGTTTTCAAAGATTGATTTAAGGTTTAGGTATCACTATTTGAGGATTAGAGCTCAGATATTCCGAAGACAACTTTTAAGACTTGGTGTGGTCATTATGAGTTCTTGGTCATGTCCTTTTGGTTGACTAATTTCCCAACCATGTTCATGAAGTTGATGAGCTGGGTATTTCGATTGTATCTTATTGTTTTGGTCATTATATTTATTAAAGATATCTTAGTTTATTCCAAGTGTGAGGCCGATCATGAGGATCATTTGCGGATTATGCTTCAGATATTGAGGGATGAGAAGCTGTATGCTAAGTTCTCCAATTGTGAGTTTTGGTTGGAGTCAGTTTTTTTCTTGGGTCACGTGGTAACCAATGACGGTATTATGGTCAATGTGGCACTGAATGCAGTGTTTCGTGATTGGGCTAGGCCTACTTCCCCTACTGAGATTTAGAGTTTTATTAGTTTGGAAGATTACTTTCTATGCTTTTTGAGAGTCTTTCATCTATTACAGCTTAATTGACCAAGTTGACTAGAAAGAAGATTTTCTTTCTATAGTCCAATTCTTGTGAGACGAGCTTTCAAAAGCTAAAGAATTTGTTAAAATCAACTCTTATATTGACCTTGCCCAAAGAGGGTGCTGGTCTTACCATCTTTTGTGATGCTTCAGGTATTGGGTTAGGTATGGTGTTGATGTAGGAGGGTAAGGTGATTGTGTATGCAACTCGTCATTTGAAACCCCATGAGAGGAATTACCTAACCCATGATTTGGAGTTATACGCAATTGTTTTTGCTTTACTTCTTCACGCAATGAGATCTTAATATAAGGCAACTCCGCTCGTTAGATTTGCTTAAGGATTATGACTTGACTATTTTCTATCATCCAGGCAAGGCTAATATGGTTGCGGATGCCTTGAGCCAGAAGTCATCTAGAATGGGTAGTTTGGCATATATTTTGACCCAAAAGAGGCCTTTGACCTTAGAGGTTCAGTTTCTAGTTCACTAGATAGTTAGGCTTAATGTTTTGACACCTGGATATGTTTTGGCATTTGTGGAGGCCAGATCTTCCTTGTTGGAGCAGATTCAGGCTTATCTGTTTGATGATGTAGGATTAAGAGTGATTCGAGATAAGGTGTTGAGTGGTTAGGCCAAAGAAGCCTCACTTGATTCAGATAGTATTTTAAGGATTGAGGCCAAGTTTGTGTGCCGCGAGTGGATGATTGGATTAGATTGATTTTGGAGTAGACTCATTATTCTAGGTATTTCATTCATCCAAGAGTGACTAAGATGTATCATGATTTTAGGCAGCATTATTGGTGGGGTGGTATGGGGAAGGATGTCGTAGATTTGGTGAGAAAGTGCATCTTCATGGTGTGCCAGCGTCCATTATCTTAAATCAAGATCCAATGTTCACATCTCTCTTTTGGAAGACTTTTCAGGAGGATTTGGGTGGGTTGCTTTTAGTACAACCTTTTACCCCCAGACCGATGGTCAGTCGGAGTGGACTATTTATGTTTTGGAGGATTTATTCTGCACTTGTGTTATGGACTTTGGAGGTTAGTGGGAGCAATATCTATCTTTAGCAAAGTTTGCATATAATAATAGCTACCATTCCAGCATTGAGATGGATCTTTTTGAGGCTTTATGTAGTAATCATGGTCGCTTTCCAGCTGGTTGGTTTATGGTATCCGAGCTTAGACCTTAAGGTACATACTTGCTTCATGAGTCTTTTTATAGAGTTCATATCATTCAGGATAGACTTCGAGTGGCTCAGAGTAGGCAGAAGTTTTATGTGGATCGTAGACTTCGTGCCTTGATATTCAGTGTTGGTGATTGTTTTTTTCTTTGTGTTTCATCCATGAACGGTGTGATGAAGTTTGGGAAGAGGGGCAAGCTTAGCCCCAAGTATATTGGATCTTTTGAGATCCTTCGGGCTATTGGGGATGTGGCTTATGAGTTAGCATTGCCCCCAAATGTATCCGTTTTTCATCTAGTTTTTTATGTTCCTATGCTTAGTAGTTACATTACAGATTGTCTCATGTCATTCATTGGGATTAAATTCAGTTAGATAAGTAATGAGTGGCAAATTTACCACTTATTGACATCCAAATCCTTGCACTATTTTGACTAAAACAGTGTAAATGAGACTAATGAGTAATTCTCCATTTGAATGTAATAATTTCCAGTTATTGTGATTTTGCAGGACCTCTATTAAAAATGAAGGAAAATTTAGCTGAAAGGGAAAGAAAAGAGGAAAAAAGGAGCAAAAGGTAGAGATCAGAAGACCCTCAGTTACCGCGATCGGGATTCTCTGAATTTTTAACCGCGGTCAAGCAATTAGAGATCAGATTACTCTCAGTTATCGTAATCACCGTAGCATGATGGCGATCCAAAGAACAAGATCATGATAGGGCGGAAAAAGTTCAAGGGCAAATTTATAATATTTGGCAAATGTGGAATTGGGGCTTAAATGGGGTTTTTTAGCTCATCTTTTATCCATTTTTTATCCATCATCATTTTTTTCATCTTAGGGAGACTACTATACTAATCTTGAGCTAAGATGACATTAGAGTAGCTCCTAAATGTAGGATTAGCAAATTTTCATTGAAGATTTGTTGAAATTTAAAGTTTGGGTTTGCATTCTCTTTATCTTTCATGAATGAATTTGGTGAAAATCTTGGTATATCTTTATTTACTATCTTCATGAGTAGATAATTCTTCCTCTTGGGTTATGCTTGAATAGGTTATGAGTTGTGCTTGGGTGTTGTTTATTCATCTATCTAATTAGCTATTTGTTGTGAGTTTAATTTGCTTTTACCCCATACTTGAACTAAGAATTGTGGGTGAAAACCCTAATTATTTAGTATCTCATACCATCCTTGAAAGAGTGGTATTGGGTGAAGCGTATTTGCAAACAATAACTTGAGTTAGCTTGTGGGATGGCATAATCTTAGAAATAAAGGTATTATATGAGTTAACTCATTTGATAGTATCATCGTAGAAATAAGAATGCTAATTGAGGTATTGGATTGGTTATTTGGCCACATTTGTGAGGTGTTTGAAAGAAACCATGAATGAAATTTAATGTTTTATTGAAAGATTGACGCTAATATCTCTAAATCTATCATACCCATGACTATAGCTAAATTTGGATAAATTTTCAATTACCCATGCATGAGTTTGCACCTAGAATGACATGACCCCAAGATCAATTCCTAATTGATTACACTCTAATGATTTTTAGCCTCGAGTTAGTCTTCTAGAAGTCCTAAAATTATTATACTTTTGAAAACATTCAAAAAAAAAAAACAAAATGTTTGTATCCCATATTTGAATTTAGCAAGTAATTTTTATTTCGAACTTACTCGATCACCATTCACATTATTCCTCGTGGATTCGACCCCAACTCAAAGTTGGGTAATCATATTTGACAACGATCGTCCTTCACCCAAAAAATAGTATAAGTGAGCATGATCAAAATAGCGTCGTTGACGGGGAACAATGTGGCGTATTGAGTTAGTTTGAAATTTTAGCTTACTTGTTTGGATTTAAGCTTGTGAATATTTGTTTGTGATTTTCTTTTGTTTGTTGTGTTAAATTTTATTTTTACTTGTCACTTTGGCATCTTGGAATGAATATGAATTCGGTGGTTTCAAATCTTATCTTAATGATCCATGTCCATATTGTGGTGGACCTCACTTTTGGCAAAATTACAAATATGCTCCCCGAAAAGAGATGTGTGCACCGTCTCGATCCTATTGGGAGTATGATTGTTCTTTATGTGGCGATTGAGATGGACATTGGTGTGATTGTCCAAATGCCCCCTCCCCTAGTTATGCTATAAAAAATATCAGTTTTTTATGAGTTTGATAGGTCTCATGATATGATAAATGAAGAACAACATGCTGGATATAATGGTGTTGAAGTAATGCTTCTAACTATCTATGATCGGGTGACTGCAAGGGGGAGGGGGGAATATGAATCTCTTGCATCAATCCACGACAGCATTTAGAAAGAAAAGTGAAAAGAAAGAAGAAGTGGGTGAGGAGATCGATCTTTCAAGCACCATGAATATGCCCAATCTTCAAAATAAGGTTGATAAGGAAAATATATCAATCCATGTGGTTGATGGTGAGCTTGATGTCCAATAATTCTTGGTGATATGCCAACAAACTGAACCAAAAATAGTGACAAATGCCAAAATTGAGCAAACGGTACTAGAGTCGAAATAAAAATCCAAGCAAATCCTTTGTGAAGGTTCTAGTTCATTTTCGGGTGAGAACTTCAAGTAGAATACGACTCCAAAATTGGGAAAACGACCCCATTCCAACCACTTTTTGACATTATGCTTGGTAGATATGATGAAAGTCAAACCACCCGAGTAAATGACAAATTTGGGAGATAAGGTACAAAATTCTTATCTTTTAGAGTTTGTAATTCCAAAAGGGCATGATGACGTCTCTCACTTGAAGGCCAATAAGTGCAAAGTCCAATGTTTGACAAGTAATTTTTTGATGTTCTCACCTATATCCAATGAGCCCACTTGGAAGTTTGATGTGAAGTTGGGTAAAAGGTTTAAGTCTTCAAAGTGGAGAGATAGATTATGTATTGTTGTGACCTTACTTTACCCGACCTTGAAGATGTGTTGATCAAAAGTTGGGTAAAAGATTCAAATCTTCTAAATGGAGACATAAATGATAGTCAAAAGATGTCGTGCTGCGACTTTAACTAAGGCGCTTTTTTGGAGGCAACTCAAGGAATTTTTCTTGATGTTTTTGGTTCAATTTTTAGCTTGTTATTGGGTGTTTGCAGGTGATAGCATAAGTTAGAAAAGGTATATCAAGAATGAAACCCCAGATAAGTATATTGAACTTTTATTTTTATCATTTTCCTCTCTTAAACAAGCACACAAGGTATGATCCTTAGTTAAATTCTCCTTAAATTACAAATGATAATCACATTCCATGGTTTTTTTTGGTCTAAATTTAATTTATTTGAGCTTAATTTGGTTATTGGATTGAAATTTTTTGAATGTGTGCCTTGTTTCAAATGCTTAATTGCAAAATTCTTGCTTCCATACTCTAGTGCACACCTTGTGTTTGACAAAGCACCTACTTGTAGTTTTTTTGCTTAATTGAGTGTGGGTGATTTAATTGGGTTAGTATGATTACAAATGGTGTGTTTGGTGATGAATTGGTGCATTGAGTTTGTTCACATGTGTTGATTATTCTATTTTTTTAAGCTTTTACCTTTCATGCTCACCATATGTTTGTTAAAATGTCAATAAGAGAAGAACACCTTATATGCTTGCAAAGGTTAATGTGAACTTTCTTGGCGCGTTATGTGATTATTTTTGGAGCATAGTTTTGAGTCCAATTGGTCTTAAATGATGGATAACTGGTGGTTTTTGGTTAAAATTATTGATGAAGGCTGTGTCCATGATTTGATAGATCAATGTGCTTATCATAGCAACCCCGGGTGAAGTCTTAGTAACTCGAGAGATATGAATGCACGTCTTGCCCTATGATAGATTGGGTGACGCCATTCTTAAGGGTATAAGGTTGTTTGTGTTTTTATTGATGTCATGAGTGTTTCATGAGCTGAATGGATGATATGTGAAGTTGTGAGGAAAGAATCCTATGAAGTATAATGATAATGTTGCCTTGCATTCACCCAAGTTGTTATTTAATTATTTAGGAAGAGGCAAAAGTTCGAAAATCCTTTCAAAATGTCATTGACAAGAAATGAAATGATTTTGAGAAAAGACCCAAAATATAGTTTTCTTTTTGAAACAGATCAAGGATGTTTTTTAGCTTTTTTTTGAGTGATACCATTAAACTCAATTTTTGGATCTCTCTTTACAAGGATGAGTCCTTGACTTAGAGTAACTTATTAAGCTCAAATTCCTCAAATTGGTTTGGAGACTTACTTTTTGCTCTATGAATATGATGCCATGTGTGATGACATTTTTGAAATAATTCTTATACATATGTGTAATCTAGAACTTGCCCCGAGTGTGTTCAAAGAGAAATCCTAGAAAAGCTTGGTTTGGAGGATGACCCGAGGCCATTTTTGACCCATCATATAGCCAAGTCTCACCTTAACATTGTTTCCTAGTTAACCCCTTTGAGCTTTTTTACCCATTTTTCTTTCTTTTGTAATGCTAACCATGTTAAAATATTTAAGCCCTTTCTAAAATCTCTCTTTTGGTACGTAACCTGTTTTGCTGCATTGCATGATTTGAAGAAATAAAATATAGGCGAAAGCCTAAGTTTAGGGGGTTTGTGTAAGGGTGGTTTACTCCTCCAAGTTTGGGGGAATGAGTGTGATGTGATAAGATGAGCGAAGAAAGGTGTAAGGTGGTAAATTCATGTGCTTAAGAGACAAGAGACATACTTGATGGCAAAGTTCTATAGCCTAGCCTATAGAATATGAATAGAAATGAGACGAATAAGAGAGAAGGGGTCTAAGAAGATCTTAAAGTTTGAAAGCCTTTTGAAAAAGTTAAAGAAATGATTAAAGAAAATGAAGGCTTTGAATTATTTGGTATATTCTAGTAAAAAAGGTTGGGAAATATGGGAAATGATTTGAAGGAGAATAAGGTGGATAATTTGGAAATTTTGGGGTAGAAAGGGTTAAGTGATTTCATTTAAGGAGGTCTTTTAGTTACTTGATTCATATATATTCCTTTACGCACCTTAAAACTTTATCTTGACCCGCAAGACCTTGGTGAATCCAAACTAGGTAAGTCTACACTAGTGGAGAAAAACACAAAGGGCAAACCTATGATTCTACTCATTGTACTTAAATTTCTTTGGAGATCAAGTGTGAATTCTTTCATTATTTAAGCTTATTTAGAAATTTAAATGTCTTGTATATGTAGAGCTAACTCTTGTGTGTGAGCCACATCGATAATGTTTGGGTAGAGGGTGAAATCTTACTAGCAGTTTAGGTAAATGGGTGAGGTAAGCTGCATTGTAAAGATTGAGACAATCTTTGAAGATTTTGTGTTTCCTGTTAAGAGGCTTTGTTTATTTGAAAGGTTCATTTGATACAAACTTGCATCCTTGCTTCATAAATATGTGATTATTGGAAAATTTTGGTTTACTTGTTGCCATGACATGTTTGGAAATTCTTTGTAGAGCTTTGTTAGCTTATTCCTTTAATATAGTTTTTTTTTGGGTGGATTTGAGCTAAATACCCTTTATCACTAAACTATTCTTGCTTGCTCGAGGACAAACAATAGTTTAAGTTTGGGGGTGTTGATTAGTGGCAAATTTAGCACTCATTGGCATCCAAATTCTTGCACTATTTTGACTAAAATCATGTAAATAAGACTAATTCTCCATTTGAATGTAATAATTTCCATTTTTTGTGATCTTGTAGGACCTCTGTTGAAAATGAAGGAAAATCAAGTTGAAAGGGAAAAAAAAGAGGCAAAAAGGAGCAAAAGCTGGAGATTAGGAGGCCCTTAGTTACTGCGATCGCGATCCACAGATTCCCAATCGCGGTCAAGCAATCAGAGATCAGATGACTCTCTGTTATCGCGATCGCAATAAGGCAGAAAAATTTTTGGGGCAAAATTATAATATTTGGCAAATGTGGAATTGGGGCTCAAATAGGGATTTTTAGCTCATCTTTAATCCATTATCAATTTTTCATCTTAGGGACTCTATTTTACTAATCTTGAGCTAAGAAGACATTAGAGTAGATCCTAAATGAAGGATTAGCAAATTTTCGTTGAAGATTTATTGAAATTTAAAGTTTGGGTTTGCATTCTCTTTATCTCTCACGAATGAATTTAGTGGAAATTTTGGTATATCCTTATTTACTATCTTTATGAGTAGATAATTCTTCCTCTTGGGGTTATGCTTGAATAGTTTATGAGTAGTGCTTGGGTGTTGTTATTCATCTATCTAATTAGCTATTTATTGTGAGTTTTGCTTTTACCCCATACGTGAACTAAGAATTGTGGGTGAAAGCCCCAATTATTTTGGATCTCATACCATCCTTGAAAGAGGGGTATTGGGTGAAGGGTATTTGCAAACTATAACTTGAGTTAGCTTGTGGGATGCCATCATCTTAGAAATAAGGGTGTTGTTTGAGTTAAATCATTTGGTAGTGTAATGCCCCGCACTTTCCTAAGCTGGAAAATGAACCGTTGTTCGTATATACAAAAACCCCAATTTTGTAAACCATATTTGGGCACCTAAATCACCAAGAGTGCCCTAGTTATAAGAGAGCTTATGATGTGTTAGATGTGGTTATATGAGTCACTTAAGGTAGTACAAGCTAACAATTTTGAAATCCATCAAGTTTTAGTATTTGAATTCGCAAGGGTCATCTTTGAATGAGCACAACTTGATAAATGTATGGTATTTTTTCATATTTCTACCCACAAAATTATAGAGAATTGAATTAGCTTTCCAACGATACCAATTTCATCAAAATCCGACACCCGAGCTAGGAGTTATGGCTTTGTGAAGTAGAGTTCGTCGCCTAACCAATCACATATGGCCACTGGAAAGCATATGCGGCGCCTATGTAAACATAGACGATAGTATATGGGGCGCCTATGTAAATATAGGCGATAGCATATGCAGTGCCTATGTATTAATTTCAAGCGACTTAAACACTCCGTTTTGCGTTATTTCAAGGATAAATAAACCTTTTAACATTCCTTACACGTTCCAAAACATAACCTTACGAATTTAACTGCTCCTAAACACATCATAACCCTATTATCAGTCTAAGTTCATCATCCAAAAGAACTAAAGGAGAAAAACAACTAGGGTTGCACAATCAACGTTGCGGGTTCAATCTTTCAACGAATCTGTTACCATAAAGGTATGTGAGGTTCTCAACAAGAGCCTTCTTTCGTTCTTGTGCCCAAATTGATGTTTACGTTTACAAATATACATGATTTTATAGGCTTTACTATGAATTTGAGATGGAAACTTATATATTCTATTTTGTTCAAGAAACTATGATATTTTGATGCCTTAAAGTTGAATACCATGAACTTTGATGATAATATCATGTTTAAAGTTAAAATTTTAGGTTTTGTATGAATTATATATGGTTGTTACATAAAGTATGAATCTTGAAGTATTTTGCTCAAGTGTTGATATATGGGATTTAAACCCTCTTTGAGATTATGATCTTTGGTGAAGTAATGTGTTATACATATCTTGATATTTGAATGATTTGACCTTTTGGTCTTGAAAGAGTTATTTTTGAACTCGAATGAGAAAAGAAATCCACATGTTGATTTTATTTTGAAAAAGGGGTAGCATGACGGCTCCCGATATGAATTGTTGAATTGTGCTGTTGTGGGTTTTCTTTTGAAATTATTTGAGCTAAGTTCAAGAGTAGTCTTTAGCACCGAGTGGGAGGTATAGCTGTGATTGGTACTTTCCTAGAACTACGTGCCCCCGTAGGATGTGAGCCTAAGGCTGCTTGACATAGTGATCACTAGTGAACCAAAGGTTAAGGTCCTACTCCAATGGCGGACAGCTCTCCCCAACGTGGGTTGGATGTTGGACTCCATGTAGCTCACATGGTTTATGTTGGTTGTAAGAGGCTCCCAGTGTGTATGTGTATTCTTATGTCTGAGATGAAAAGTGAAATGATTTGAAAGTTGAGTTGTGAAAGTTATTATTTTTTTTGAAAAGTTTTAATAATTTTATATTATCCAAGAGGGATTTCATTATGAGGTTTGATCATCTAATGAATTGGAAAGTGATTGAGAATTTATATGATGACTCGCATATTTTATTACACTCTCTAATGATTACAGTGATCTTATTCGAGTGATGTGAGTCTTTCATTACATCATGCATGTCTTCTATAAATGTTTATGATATTGATTTTTTAGATTTCCATGCACCCCCATATGCTTGGTCCATTTCTATGGTACTAACCCACATCTTCGGATGTGGGCTACATTTTCTCGGAACATAGGTTCAGGTGCTCAGTCCCAGGCTCGACAGTGACTTTTTGGGCATGCTGTTCTACATCCTCTATTGTGGTGAGTCCTCATGATCCGAGGACGTGACATCCAGATTTCTATTTCATTGAACGTAGTACTTTTGATACCGAGCATGAGTCAGTTGGGGTATGTCCCAATGACTCTCTGATGTTGTTGACTTTTAGAGGCTTGTTAGACTAGACTAGATGTTTGGAGTTGTCATGAGACATAGTATTTTGTTACTTTCCGCACTATTTTCGTCTTGATTTATGATATCATGGAGAATATTTTGAGGTTTGTATGTTGTAATCCGGTTGATAAGCGATGAATGATGTGAATACGGCTCAAAGGGTTAGTTTGAGGTTACTTGTATCCTTAAGCACCGTGTGACGCCTTGGGACCCATTTTCGGGGCGTTACAGGTAGTATCATCTTAGAAATAAAGGTGCTAATTTAGGTATTTTATTGGTTATTTGGCCACATTCGTGAGGTGTTCAAAAGAACCCATGAATGAAATTTAGTGTTTTATTAAAAAATTGACGCTAATACCTCTAGATCTAGCCTACCCATGACTATAGCTAAATTTAGATAAATTTTCAATTACCTATGCATGGGTTTGCACCTAGAATGACATGACCCCAAGATCCGTTCCTAATTGATTCACTATAATTATTTTTAACCTCGATTTAGTCTTCTAGAAATCCTAAAATTGTTAATTATTTTTAACCTCAATTTAGTCTTCTAGAAGTCCTAAAATTGTTATACTTTTGAAAATGTTCAAAAACCCTCAAAATGTTTGTATTCCATATTTGAATTTAGCAAGTAACTTTTATTTTGAACTTACTCAATCACCATTCACATTGTTCCTCGTGGATTCGACCCCGACTCAAAGTTGGAATTATCTTTGACAACGATCGTCCTACACTAAAACAACGAGCTTAATCAATGAGTAGTTATCTTTTTTAAGGCGTCTATCTCTATTCTAGCTTGGGATGTTAGATAGTTGCATTTTAGAGATATTCCAGTGATTAAGGTCTAGTGGAGACTCGACCTGTGGATGAGTCTACTTGAGAGGTTAAGTCCTATATGCGTGGTATTTATCTCCAACTTTTTGTGAATTCAAGTATTTCTCTTGCCTTTAGTTCATGGATAAACTAGATTCTTTGTGGTGGATAAAGTAATGACCTGATTTTTTGATAATTTATGTGAAATATTTATTTTTGTATGATCTGACTATTTTACCCCTCCTCATAGTTGCATTGTGGTATTTCTGGGGTAAGGAAATGATTAGCACGATTCCTAATGCATATCAGTGTGACTAATGCGGGAGGTGATTGGCATGATTCCTAATGCATATCAGTGTGATTAATACGGTATTGTGATTTTTAGGTCTTAAAGGCTTATTAGTTGACTTCAATCAATATTTTTTTATTTTTGCATTGGATGGCAAAACGAACCATGCCAGCAGATTCGAAACGTTGATTTTAGGTTGGTACCATGGTTGATGTGGTTTTTCAGCTTTTATATCTCATTTTGATCCTCGATATAGAATGTTGCAAAATTGGGTTTTGGGGGTCAATTTTGTAAAAATGATGTTTTTATGAAAATTCGATATCACTATTTAGTTTGTAGCGTTGAATTTTGTGAGGTAGCATAGTTTATTTATGTACTCGAGATTTCGTATAAATCCTAAGGGGTCCGCGAAGACTTGGATTTCTCCAAGTCTCCAGTTGGTGCACTCTCTAAAGAGATGCTTTGGCCACTTAAGGGACTTGGCTTGACAAACAAAGTGTCGCCTAATCGACACTAGGCTGGCTTAAGCGATGGCCTTGTTGCTTAAGCGACACTGGCATGCCAGATGCCTGTTGCTTAAGTAACAGCCAAGTTGCTTGGGTGGTGAGGTGGTCTTCACTTAAGCGACTCTTGGTTGCTTAAGCAACCAGGTAATCTCTCAAGCGATGTCTGGATGGATTACATCCCCATTTTCTACATTCTTTTACCATTTTTGATACTTAGAGCTGAGGTTCGAGTTTTTGGGCATTTTCTTTCATTTTTAAGCTTAGGTGAGCTCCAAATCTCTATTTTAATTATTTTCTTCAATTGTTATTATTTAAATTTTGTTTAAACTCGAATTTAAAGGTGAAATTTGGATATTTTGTCTCGGAAGGCCCAAAATAGCATTTCTTTGATTCAAACTCTTATTTCAACCCCTTTTTACTTGGGTTTTCTCCTATGAGTTCTTTTAATCTTGGAAAATATATTTTTGGACTAAAATTTTGGTTTTACCCTTCTTTTTTGGAAAACCCAGTTTGGAGGTCTATTTTTACCCCAAATCGAAAGTGGCAATATGGGTATCGTTGATTTTTTTGACACGTAGGTTCTATACTTGTGTTTTTTAGCTAGTTCCGTGTCCGCGCGTGAAGTGAAAGCTTGGTGTTAAAGTCTTATTGTACTGGTATTGGCATTTGAGTTAGGTTATGGCTTAAAATTCTTCAAACAAGATTGGGTAGTTAATAATAATGTAAAAACATGTTATGAGTATGGGGTTGTATCATGAAAAATGTGTCTAGGTGATTTATGTGCCCGTGTGGGGGCTTATGTGGATAACATTTGATGATTTTGTGACATTATTTGCTATGTATGACCATGCGGGGTTTTAATGATGTTGTTGGCCTGGTATTGATATATGTATGTTTGGTTGCACTCGTTTTGGTGGAAAAAAACCTAGATTTTGGGATTCATGTGGTATCAATGATATTTTATCAATGTTTTTTCTTGCATATTTCACTTGATGGTTTCTAGATTATATTAGATCTTGGACTGTTGATTGATTTGAGTGAATTTTGGGTCACATGGTTGGTATATTGGTTGGATATTGGATATTATCATTTTGATTGGTTGTAAGCATTACATCCTCATGTCATATTCATTCGTGAAATATTGGTACCACCGTAGAAATATTGGGAATACTAGAAAGTCTTCTTTTTCTGACAAAAAATGTGACATTTTTAAAAATCCTCTGTCGATTTATGTGCTTGAGTGGAGTTATGGATATTGATTGTATATAGATTGACGAACCCCCATCGGTCCTATCTAGAAGCACAACTTGGTAGGTGTATACAGAGGTTGTGTGACGACCTCGTGCATTACATCATCATCATCTTCATTGCACTCTATATATTGTGTTTATTCTGTGATTGTATTTCTGTTCTTAACTTGATATCTATCCATTTGTTCTATCTTTTTATACTTGTATTTGGTGTACATATGTATATTTATTCTCCTTTACATACCTATATTTGTTATATGTGTATATAGTAGTATTGTTAGTATAGATAGTGTGGAGTACCATTTGGGATATTTCTGATTACAAGTGACGTACCCATAGTTTGTGTTTATATGCTTTATTTTCTACTTTACTCAGTCAGATACCTACTTAGTATAAGTGGTCCATGCTCACCCCTACTGCTCCCTTTCAATGACGATCTAGGTACGACTGCACCACACGGATAGCTTATTCAAGCGACATTTGGAGTATATTTGAGGTAGCGGATTCCTATGCTTTAGGAGTTGGCCTACTACCTCTTTCTGTCTATTTAATGTCTTAGTAGTATTGAAAGACAAATTTTCGATCCTTTTTGGACTATTATTGTATCTTAGACATTCAATATGTATTTAGTAGTTCTTACACTGTGACACCAGGTTTTAGGATTTAGTTTGGTATCTTTTATTGTATTTTTCCTATTGTCATGCTTGTGTAGTTCGGCTTCGCTCTAGAAGCCTTGCCTTAGGTTTTTAGTATTGACTTTCCTTTTTATATTAGTTTGGGTGATAGGCTTACTTGTTAAGGCTTATCACAACAAGTTCTATCATGATCTTTGGCTCTTGGGTCGTGACATGTGATATCTTAATTCATTTCACCAAAATGTGAAATACCTAAAATATCTTTATGGAGACTACAAAAATTTGAGATCCCCCTTTATATTTAGTAGTAAAGTAGTATATTATTATTTGTGTTGAAGAATCATCTTCTGCAGCTTTATCGCAATGTAATAATCCTCCAAGTTGTTTCCTTCATTTCCAAGCTTTTTCGATGTTTAGAGCTTTCCCACAGCTGCCGAAACACCCTAGATTTGGGACCCTTAGAAAATTTCTTAGATTTCTGGTTTCTGGTCTAGGTAAGACTAGGGGGTACAGGTCGTATGCTAGGGTACGGTTGGTGAGGTTGGTCGTACACTAACCAGTGATGGTTGGTGGGTTGGATTGGTTTCTGAAATGGGTACGATTTGGGTTAGTACGAGTCGTATGGTTAGATACGGGGCATATGGTTAGGTTTTCCTTCGCTTAATCTGAGACTTAGTAAAATAACTTGGATCTGAGTAAGAGTGGCTCACCATGGGTCATAAGATAAGGTATGTCGTATTGTCCCACTCGTATGTTGGATAGTCTCAACTCCTTTTAGTTCTGTTATGGGTACGAAATGAGGGTACTAATCGTATCCTTAGATATGGTTTGTCTTGCATGGTCGTATGTTGACCAGTGTGGGGGGTCTAGGATACAAGTAGCGGATACAACTAGTATTGGAGGCTACGACTAGTATGGTGAATTCGTACCCACCTGGGGAGATTTTATGTAGTTAAGTTGGGGGTAATTTGGACATTTTCCCTCTTAACCCATTATAACCCCATGACTTATATCACACTTGGGAGGTTATTAGCCCTATTATTCTAATCTAAAACACTTAAAAACACTCTCTAATCATCTCTAAGGTTTTTGGGTAAAACAAGGCTAGAGTTTCACTAAGGTGATCAAATTGGGGCTTGTGTTAGTGATTTCTCCCCCATCATCTTCTCAATTTAAGGCAAAATACTTTTTCCTCATTGTTAGTTCCAACTAAAGGCATATTTTTACAATGTTTTCATGACATGATTATTGTATGGTTTTAGGGTTTTCAAATATATATTGGGGTTTTGGTATTAAATGCTTGGTTATGGTTTTTCCATGTTTTAATTATGTTTTTACATGCTTTAATGGTGTTTTGGACAATTGGTTGCATGAAAATGGTTAATTGGTAATTAGATTTGGTTTTGGAAACACTATGTCCCTAACATGTTTGATAAAATGTCTATGATAATGCTTTTACTATATTATTGGACTTTTATTGGAACTATTGCATGGTATGGTTTAGTAATGGAACCCTAAATGGTATAAATGGTTTGGAATGGTTAAATGGAATGGTTTGATGGTCATGTTTATGGTTAATTGAACTCCTTGTGGGGTACATTGGAATCCCCTAAGTAAACATGGTAATGAACAACTTGTGGGGTACATAAGATTCCCCAAACAAATATAATAATGGAACACTTGTAGGGTATATAGGGCTCCTCCAAGTTAACTTGGTAAATGGGTACATGGTAATCCCTTGACCTCTTAAGGTTTGGCTAAGACAATACTTGCAAGTTATAGTCGGTATGACTATACCACTATTAATAGCCTTGGTTAATAATAAATGAAATAATGGATTGGTTGGTTGGAAATGATTTTAACTGCGCAATAATGGCGGGGTGTGATAGCTAACCGTGAAGGTGGAAGTCCAATGGACGAACACTAGAAACTCATGTTTGTCGGCATGATGGGCTGGTTATGGCGACCATATATGATATTCATGAGGTACACGGAAATCCTCTAAATACACTGTACCCATGTATCATGGAGAGCAAAGGGTACTTGGGAATCCCCTACCCTTATGGTATCTTTGATTCGTGCGGCTACACACATCGGGGATTGTTCAGGGGGTTACACTGGACCTATATAGCCCATGGGTGGTTCTAGGATGGTTAAGTTTCACATACCGAGGTTAATGGTTTTAAATGCATGCTAAACTCAGTTCTCTTTCTTGGCATGATTATATATATATGTATGATTTATATGCATATGGTTGGTTTAATTGGTTTTAATGGATAGCATTATCTTATCCTTATCCTGATTTCATGCTAGCGTACACCTGCTAACCTGTCTTCAGGAGGCTGTATCCCCACGCTATGCAAGAACAAACCATTCCACTCCTCCTACATAATATTCGGACTTTGGTATCGGCTACCGAATTAAAGTGGTGAGCTTCCATATTCCGAAAGGCTCCATTTCATGTTCATAGATATTTTGACATGCTTAAGTTTATTTATGGATATTGGTTTTTGCTATGGTTGGGGGCATGTCCCAACCGAATATTAGTTTTCTTTTGTAGAACGCCCTGAGACCACTCCTAGACGTCACCGGTGCTTAGGACCACAAGTGATCCCAAGTTAACCCTTGTACTGGCATATTGCTTGAGCTACTGATTTAAATACATAAAAACTAGAAGTGATAAACGGAAGAGAAGTATTTAGTTGAACATGATTACTACAATACTATTTAAACGAATTATAACTCTGGTTATACAAAATAAAACTGGAATCAAATACATCAACTCTACTAACTATCTATGAAGCCTCTATTAATATTGACTATAGGTAGCTAGGACATAACCCCCAGCTATCCCTAATTAATACAACCGAATAAAGAAACCAAGATGCTACTCGAACTATGATTGACTCGAGCCTTTAAATCAAAAGGACTCATCACGGGCTGACTGGAAACTGCACACTGTTTGATTATGATTTATGAACTACAACTGGTACCTATATGAAACAATATAGCACATAGACATATATGTGGATCATACTTTTGGAATGTACTGAGTATGTGGGGTGAATGCATAAGCAAAAACAATAACTGAATATATTCATAGAATTTCAAATAATGCATGGTAAGTGTAGATGACTCACCTTGAGCTTGAATAAAACAAAGGGTTGTAAAATCATAAACATGAGTAATGAAGCATAAGGATAAACTTTGGGAGCCATAACACTTCGTTCTAAAAGTTTTACTTTTTAACCATGCGAGCTATAATTTCTTTTACTCTAATTTTCCATAGAGAAATGCTCAACTCACGCGAATGAACTATATTTAAAACATACTAACTTCATTCTTGGACAATTCCCCTTTACATAGCCTATCCTTAACTTTCTCTATCTTCAGTAATCATCGCCATAGACTTACACTTTCCCCCACAAACATACCTGTCTCATTAAACACCTAACCTATATCATATTTCTAAGCTTACATTTTCCCCTAAACCATGAGAATTAAAATCATACCAAAAGATTGAACATTATCTATCCGTAACTCCTTAACTTAGCTATTAAGAACACCATGTACTATATAACTAGCTTTCTTCCCGTTTAGCAAGTCAAGGGTACTACTAACCACACACAATCTTTAATAATCTTAGAAAATAATTCAACCCCCATATCACCTTGGGTACATATCTAAATCATACCTACAACATCATACTTAATCTCAAATCAATGATCTTAAATTCCTGCATGCACTATTTCAAGACTACTAGTTCACCTCTATGTAACTAGAATCACTAACCAAGCAATCATTATTTCCACCTTGATGATCATCCACTGTTCAAACTTAGTGTCTAGTGCTAGGCCTGATTAACAACACAACTTCACATACTATTCTCGCTTGAAAGCTATAAAATAAAACACCAAGAAACACTAGTCCACTAGAACCTTATAACAACAGTAATCAATCATAATCCTATGGTATACCTTATTAAAATTCGTTAGCACATATTCCTTCTACACATTACGACTATTTACCCATCTATACACCTAAATTACTTTCATAGCTCTATAAGTTTTAACTAAACTCCTTTTGCAACCTCAAGGGAAGCCAAAATTAATAATACTCAACCACCAAATGCTTTATTAATATCGTATACTTTCTTAACACAATAAATACCATCAATAACTATTTTCCTACTTCCAGCAAATAATAATTCACCTTAACTTATAACTCCTCTCTACCTTCCTCCAAGGAAACAGTACCATACCCATTACCCCTAAGCTAACACACAAGGACATATCACCTCACTACTACCTCGATCGTATGCAAAAGTTCATCTATATACATTCAATCAATCGCCATCACCACCTTTCTTATCACTATACTTCTATACCCATACTTTCAGCTATAAGAAATTTATACTACTTATGAATCATAACACTCTAGGTTATAATATCCCTCTAATGCAAACTCTATTTAACAATCTGGGTTCATATTATCTCTCTCATGCGCACTACTTGGATTAAAAGGGTTAATGAGGAATCTGAACACATAACATATTCTGTTTTTAACTGCATAACTCATA
Organism: Capsicum annuum; assembly: GCF_002878395.1. Taxonomy (NCBI): domain Eukaryota; kingdom Viridiplantae; phylum Streptophyta; class Magnoliopsida; order Solanales; family Solanaceae; genus Capsicum; species Capsicum annuum. The sequence continues at coordinate 124,765,606 of NC_061111.1, forward strand.
TAGATGAGACATAAGCTTTCAACTTAGTTTGTGGAAGCTGAGAATATCATGGACTATAATTTTTAGATTGGTTTACATATCTGCAATTATTTGCATCCTTCTGGTAACAATTCTGGAAATCTTTGTACAACCATGTTACATTATGTTAAACTGGTTGTCATGGATAAAGTTGCCGTAGTTGTGTGAGGTGAAGTTAGCCATGTGAAAGCCTCATTGTTTGCCAATTAACCGACTATTGTAAGTGCTTGGTTATTATTTTCAGTACCGAAGCTCCTCGATTACAAAGTTTTTTTGTGTATATTATATTAAATTAGTTGGATGTTAAAGGTATGTTTGAAATCCCTTTAGTGCTATATAATATTTGGTTTCGAAGAAGATCATGTTTAGTTTCTTGGGCAGTTATTCTTATATTCTCTTATTCGATGTATAAACCAGGCACAAGAGGCCAATGAAACTACCACGTTTAAAGACCACAATCTCAACTTTGTCTTTTAATTGCGTCGATCTTGGTATAAAGAACTTATAAGGTGATAAACCTTTGTCTAGTTATTTTTGTTGATGTCTTTATATTCATAGAATGACCTACTTTATTCTCACGGTTCTCATACAAATTGATATACACTATCAGTTTCTGGAAGCTGAATATATCACGGTCTATAGTTTTTTGATTAGTCTACTTATCTGCAATCAGTGCATCATTCTAGTAACAATTATGGTAATCTTTGTACATCCATGTTACATTGTGTTAAACTGGTTGTCATGGATAAAGTTTTCGTAGTTATGTGAGGTGAAGTTAGTCGTGTGGAAGCCTCATTATTTGCCAATTAACCGACTATTGTAAGTGCTTGGTTATTATTTTCAATACTGAAGCTCCTCGGTTATAAAGTTTTTTGGTGTACATTGTATTAAATTGGATGGATATCAAAGGTATGTTTGAAATCCTTTTAGTGCTATAACATATAACATATCTGGTTACGAAGAAGATCATGTATAGTTCCTTAACTTTTGCAATTATTTCCCTAGGAGTTCTTACATTCTCTTATTCAATGTATAAACCAGACACAAGAGACCGATAAAACTATCATGTTTGAAGACCTCATCTCAGCTTTGTCTTGCAATTGCATCGATCTCGGAATAAAGAACTTATAAGGTGATAAACCTTTGTCTAGTTCTTTTATTAGTGTCTTTTTTTATTATTATAATAGACCTTGCCTGGGGCTTTCACCTCCCACGATGGTTAGGGGTTGAGCCATATACCACCAAGCCTTATCATAAATGAATAGAGCAAAAGAAATACAAAAAGTGAAAGATAGACCTTACCTCCAATCCTATGGTGGTTCAAAGTCAACCAGCCTACTAAGGTCAGTCGACTTATTCCCAATACTAGGATGAAAACCTAGATCTATACACTTAGAAGAGAGAATTCCTCTAAGTACAATGTAATTAGGGAATGCATAAATAAGGGAGACTCTCCCCTTACAAGAAAAGAAAAAATCACAAAGAAACAAAAATAGCTTCATAAAAAGGGATAAACCTATGATTATATAGCCTAGCTGTAGAAACAAGATACGAATATACGAGAAGTCTATTTATATGCACTAGACTTGAGTTACCACCCCAGCTAGTACAGTTGACACAACTTCTCAAGGTAGTTCTTTGATCTTCTTCAATTTTCTTCTTTTAAAGTTGATCAAGCTAATTTTGTCGAGAATAAAATGCCCTCTTATTTCTTTAGGAAGTTGTTGTACATTAAAATAATGTTGAGGTGTAATTTTCTTTGTAGAAGACTTAGTACCTCAGCAGAAGATCATGAGATCATCTACAAAGATGAGATGAATGAGATTATGTTCCTTGCACTTAGGTTAGAACCTAAAATCAGGTAGTTCAAACCTAATTCCTTTTATATGCTTAAACCTTTTCTCTTTTGGATCATTCACATTTCTAGAGATTTTTATCCTATGCTTAGTTTAGGATTTTTGTATTTACTTGGAGCTTGGAGCAAATTTGTACTAATCTTGAGATAAGAAGACATTAGGGTGACTCCTAAGTGAAGAATTGACAAATCCCATTGAGGATTCATTGGAATTTAAAGTGTGGTTTGCATTATCTTTATTTTTCACGAATCTATTTGATGGAAACTTTTGTCTATTTTTGTTTATTATCTTTATGAGTTGCTAATTCTTCCTCTTGGGATTATGTTAGAATAGGGTGTAATTTGTGTGGTTTATAATGTATTTGTGTAGATTCTAATTTGTTGATGATGAGTTTCACTATTGCTTGGTTTAATTAGTTGGGATTTGTGGGTGAAAACCCCAAACACCCAAAATAGATTTGCGGGTGAAAACTCCAAACTTTTGAAAGATCACATCATCCTTGAAAGAGGGAGGTGGATGAACTTTTGGAACCCATGGCATCCTTGAAAGAAGGAGGTGGATGAACTTTTGGAACCCATGGCATCCTTGAAAGAGGGTAATGGGGTACAAAGTAACAGTGGATAGTAATAGTTTACAATTTTTTTTCTATTTTAGAAATAAGGGTGAATAGAGAGTAGGCTATATTTTGGGCATCTTCCTAGAAATAGAGATGCCCAGTTGAGGTATTGGGTGGCTTTAATTAACACACTCGTTAGGTACTTGAAAGGGTCAAAGAGTGACATTTTTGAGACTTTGTTGACAAACTAGCCTCAAGGACTTTCAACCTAGCCTATCACATCATTAACGATTAGAATTTGCACCGAATCATCATGTTCCCATGCATAACTTGCCCCTAGGAAAGCATAATCCCAAGATCTGTTTCTAATTGATTACGCTCTAATTATTCTTAGTCTCGAATTAATCCTTTAAAAGCTCAAGAATTGATCTTACACTTTTGAGAACATTCAAAATCCCTCAAAATATTTGTATAATATGTTTGAATTTAGCAAGTGATTTGAATTTCGAACTTATTTAATAGCCACTCACATTGTTACTCGTGGATTCGATCCCGACTCAAATTTGTGTAATTATATTAACAACGATCTTCTTGCACTTAAATTGACGTGTAAGTTGAGCGTTATCGGGATCCTTTTGTCTTAAGCCTCTCTTCCCTTTGAAATAACCATACCCCTCTCCATTCACTTTAATAGAGAAGCTTCTAGTTGTTACACAAGCCATTATCAACCTCCTGCATTTGTTAGGAATACCATAGCCAATCAGCATGTCATTAATGAACTCCCATTATATCATGTCATATGTCTTTCTAAGATCTATCTTCATTAAACACCTAGATATGGCTTTCCTTCTATAATGTCTTAGCTAATCTTGACAAATAAGTACATTTTGAAAATAGTGATCTATCCTTCATAAAGGCAGCTTGGTTTGGATTGACAATACTGGGCAATACCTGTGATAGCCTCTGACAAAGCATCTTTGAAATGCACTTGTACAGTACATTACAACAGGAGATTGGACTATAATGGCTAGCATTTTTAGGCCTAGCAACCTTTGGAATCAGTGTAATCATAGTAGTATTTAGTTGAGTCAGCATTTTACCTTTCCTTAAAAAAGTAAAGTAAAACAATAGTGATTTCATCTACCACTATACTCCATACAGGCTTAAAATATCACCAAAGTCATTTGGTCTTGGACATTTTTTGTTGTTTATACTGAAAAATATAGCTCTCTTCACATCCCCTGGTGTATATTCTTGAATTAAAAGACATTGTTGTTCTGTTGTTAGCACTGGACCAACAACAACATACCGAATATACTCTCAGCAAGTGAGATCTGAAAAGGGTAAGTGCACGCAGTCCATAACACTACCTCAGAGGTGAGATAGAGAGGTTATTTTTGATAAATTCCCGATTCAAGATAAAATAATCTAGAAAAAGGAATAGTAAAAGGACAAGATACAATAGAAATTGTCACACCCAATGATATCATAGATATGATTCACCAAGTAATACAACAAACGATACAACATTCTGAAATAGTACAAGTACTATTGCTACTAACACGATTAACAAAGTCCTCCTATATACTGGCATTGACACACTCATTTCTACTATCTTTCTACCCTAATCTGTCTCTTCCATATCTTCTTATCTAGGATCATGTCCTCGATAAGCTGAAGCTGCTTTATAACATGTCTACTCACCTCCCTTCAATATTTCTCCGGTTAGAAAGAAAAGAAAAGAGAGATAGCTGGAGATGAGGTCGACAAGTTTGATAACCCACCAAAAATGTGTCGCTGGAAAAAAGGCGACATGGCGGTGGTAAGAGATAAAGTCGTCGAATATCCTAGTCGCCAGAGAGAGATGAAAACGACGTCAAAATGAGGAGGGTTTTGAGGATGAAGAGGCGGCATAACAGTATCTAATTACAGTGTAGTAACTTGTGGCGCCAGACACGCTGGGGGAAGTGGAATGGCGGACAATCGACAGTTTGTTTTTGTCCATGTGTATGTGAGAGAGATGATGATGCGCCGGCTTAGATCCCAAGAACAAAAGGTCCTCGTTGTTGGCACTGGACCATTCCTTAAAACTTTGATCTTGCTTTGATATTCCCTAGCTCATCTAGCATATGTTGATAATATTTGACAAATACTGTTGCAATGTCCTCCTGAGAATTCTTCACTTCACCCGAGTCATTTTTTATATAAGTCATTGATTGCATTAACTTCTTTTGTTTACGAATAGAGAAAAAATACTTTGTACACTCATTCCCATATTTAGTCCAGTTAGCTTTGCTTCTTTGCAGAAGAAAAGAATGAGGTAACGAAGAGGATTTCTTGAATTTCTTCCTTAGCACCTGTTCATTCTCCTATGCAAGAGTATCCAGTGGTTTGTGCTGCAACATTGACTGTTCTTTCCTCATTTCCTCCCTATCATCCTGTACGTCCTACAAAATATTGATATAGTTTTCTTTGTGGAGTTCTCTAAAAGATCTTTTTAGCAGCTTTAATTTCCTTACCACCCTAAACGTGTTATAGCCATCAACGGTCTCTCACTTCCTCAACTATACAGTGTGCTTGACAACTTGGCATTTTATCCTACCATTCTTCATTTACAAATACCCAATCTATTTTGAAATAAACTCTATTGGTGTTATGTTTATCAATCAAGTGTAATGACAGCCTGGCCAGGTTGTTCATACAACTCACATTCTTCCAAACATCCACAACTTCACAAAGAGTGATAGGATTCCTACCAATTTTGTGATCTTGATGTAGGACTGGATTAAATTCTCCAAGTAGCAACCATGGTTCTACACAACCTCTTCCTATTTGATTCAAGTAATTCCATAATGACTTCCGCTCCTCCTTAGTATTAAAAGCATACACAAATGTAGCCTTAAAATGGATTTGCAGGAGTAGAAATTTGACACTGCATGTCATGTCTCAAATTGGACACTGCGTTAAGTGTGTATATACGTATGTACATGCATTTGTATATTTTTGTATTTCACCACTCTCTTACTCCATTTATTTCATATTACTTGACCTTGTTGACATGTCACTTTTCTTGCACACTGTTTGGATGATTGTTTTTCATGGTATGGTATGATTACTAGAAGAACTATATTTGTTTTGATTGTTCCTTAAAATATGTGGTACGGTATAATTTAATTTCATGATTTGATAACTATATGAAAACTTCCATCTTATGTAACCACCGATTTGGTGGTGTCCCATGATTTACTTTTTTTCCCTAATTATGCTCTTACTTAATATATATATAATATTATTTTACCCTCTATTCTATACTCTATTATTTAACTCCACCTCTTACCCCTACCCCACCCCACCAACCCCCACCCCTTGAGAAAAATATTTTTTATTTTCTAAATTTATATTTTAAATTTTTTTTAAAATTTATGCTTATCCCACCCCCTACCCCTCAATCCATTTTTTTAAAAAAATTATTTTTTAGAAATTTTAAAACTTTTTCTTACCCCAACCTCACCCACCACCTACCAACATTAATTTTTTATTTGTTAAATTTATTTTTTAAAAAAGTTTCAAAAAAAATTTCTTACCCCCGTACCCCCTCCCCACCCCCCAAATATTTTTTTTAAAAATAAAATTATAATTATTTTCTTTCCCTACCCTTTATCCTATCCGTTCTCATTTTTTTGTGTTGAATATATAAAAATATTTTTAGAAAATATTTTTTTATTTGTGTAACGAACACAAGAAAATAAGTAAGAAATAATTTATTTTTTTAGAATTTTTTTAGATTTCATATCGAACACACCCGTAGCATACACAAAATATGCATTAAAATTTTGCACTTGTCGTAGATGGTCACGTCTCAAAACACCAAAAGAAAATGAAATTTATTACTGTAAAAAATGAATTCGATTACATTTAGTTTGATCTACTCTTTTATTGATTTTGTTAGACTTTACATGAATTTTAACTTTATATATTTACATGGCATAATTTATGAGAAACTAGCAAGAAGAAAAATATTTTACTAACAATTATTGATAAATATAACATTTATAATAATTAAGGGCATTTTAGTAATCTTACCAGTTACGATACAGTACCATACCGTCAAACTAAACAATAAAACTGTTATTAAACAACAGTGAACGATATAGTCCATCGAAACATTGTACTGTAATGTATTGAACAGTATAATACCATAGCATACAATATCATACATTATGAAACCATGACAAATCACCATCCAAACAAATACTTAAGAATTTTTAATTAGAGATGCATTTTACTAAACTAATCTTATTAGTGATGCTTTGGTACTTTGAATTTGACTACTATTACTTTATGTAGTTATTTAATAATAAAGATAAACAAAAAAAATATAATTATTTTTTAAAAAATATAATTATTTTTTTTGAATTCATAAATTGGACAATAAAGCAAAATAATTATTTTTAGTATGAAGGTCAAATAATATAAAATGGAGGGGATATTTTCTATTTTCTACATAAATAAACAATATTACATAAATTATAATTTAAAACCTAAATAAATATAATCTTTAAAAATTTGGCCTTTATTTATATCAACTATTTTGTAAAATCTGCATTGAAATATATTTATAAAGTTGATATTATCTGTAATTTTCACTTGGATAAATAAATATTAGAGTTTTGATTAGTTTTAATAAATAATTTTTTGTATTATACTAATTTAATTCATAGAAATATCATTAACTTATATACTTAATTAGTATCTCTCACTTTTTTCGCCCAGAAAATATTGTTTATATTTTTTGTAATAAAATGTTACATGAATATTTTTTTAAAATGAAAATATCATGATTTTAAAGAAGTAAAAAATGGTTAATAATGAAAGGGTACAATAGATATTTTAAAATTTTAATTACGACAAACGGGAAGTATGATTCAAAATTGAAGGGGGGGGGGGGGTTGATTTTAAAACAAAGTTTGGGGTGAAAATGATTTTCACCAAATTATTAATATTACCCTTTTATAATTATGATTTTTTAAGGAGTAATGTAAAAAGAAAAGTGATCAATCAATATGAGATAGATGTAGTAATAATAAAATAAATATTAGTACTTTTTCCGTCCTAATTAAGTGATCTTTTTAGTATTGGACATCTCTTAAGAAAATACTCATTTCTAGAAGATAAAAAATATTTTTACTAATTTATCTTTAATAAATATTTTGAAAAAAATTAACTCCTTAAGAGTTTCTTAAAACCATTTTTATTTAAAGAAAGATAAAATTAAAAAATATTATTAATATATTTTTAATTATTTAATGAAACTTATTTAGAAATAAAATAAAAAGGTCAAAAGTGCAAGAACAATGGGAGTAATATGATTAATAAACAATTTGTATAGGTCCAAAATAAGAAAGAGAAAATTGGGTTGCGCAGTTGCCATGACGTGGAGCTCACAATGGTGATGGCTAGTACTTTTGTGATGACGCGCAGCACCCAATAGCCTCTCTCCAAGTCAGCAACAAAACGTTACCGGACAATTCGAGTCACCATCTTTTGTCACACTCTCCAACACAAAACTTGATATGCAACTGCTTCCGCCATTAACCAGTTAAGTTCATCTGCCTGTATAAATAAATTACCTCATTCCACCACTGAAACCCAGAGAGAGAGAGAGATTGAAAACTTTTACCTCAATTTTGAAAGCATCTGTTCTTCCGTGAAATTGAGTGGTCTTTGATCATTTATTAGGAAGAAGGAAAACATGTTTCTGGTGGATTGGTTCTATGGAGTGTTAGCATCACTAGGGTTGTGGCAGAAGGATGCAAAAATCTTATTTTTAGGCCTTGATAATGCTGGCAAAACCACCTTGCTTCATATGTTGAAAGATGAGGTTCTTTTTCTACTTCTTCATTTTTATTTTCACTCCTTTCCTTTTACCATCTATCAAAGAAGAACCAAGAGCAAATTAGAAGTAGATGACTATATAGGTGATACCCCCTCTGTTCCAATTTATGTGGCGCAACTGAAAGAGTCAATCTAAGTCTTTCCGTGATCGAGATTTTTTTTTTTGTCTTTTAATTGTTGTGATTTGTAATACTTTTTTACCTATATATAAATTTTATTTCAAAAAACTTGAGAGCCTTTTTGTGCTTTTGTTCGAATTCACGGATAAAGATTCGAACTATCAAACATAAACAGAGGAGTATTGATTAGTTGACATAAGCTTAGTTGTTACATCACGTAGGTGTTCCTCAAGATCCTTTTAATGTGCTTAGAGACATAATAACTATGAGTTCTAAGAATTTTTTGAAGTTTTATAGAACCAAATGGGTGTTAATAGATGGAACTGTTGAAAGTTGCTTTAAGAATGCGACTGTTTTTTTCTTTTTTCTCCCGCAATTTTTTTACGTACAATCCTAGTTAAATTAGGAGTCCTATCTTTGGTAGGAAACTGATTAGTTATTCCAATTTTGGTAGAAATAGGTTGTTTCTTTATCTCATTTTTAGTTGTAATAGCAACTATTTAAGTTAGCTAAGTTGATGATCAATATAGATGATCTTTCAATAAGAAAATAATCACTCTCTGCATAATCTCTTCCTCAAACTCCATCTCTATTTCTGCGGCCAGCTTTAAATTGAATTCCTGCTTATTTCTCTTTAACGGTTTTAAACCAACAATTGGTATCAGAGCTTTAATCTTAAGGGACCTGTGAGTTTTTGCATCAATCTGATCCAGTGGATACCATGAACGGAGAAACAAATTTTTCTTCAATGGCACCACCAACTTTCGATGTAAAAAGTTATCAAATCTGGGCAGTTAGAATGCGGATATATCTACAAGCTTTGGATCTCTGGGAAGCTGTTAAAGATGAATACGAGATACCTCCCTTGCCGGACAATCCCACGGTGGCGTAGATTAAAACTCACAAGGAGAGGAAAATGAGGAAATCAAAGGCAATGACGTGCTTATTACTGCAGTTTCATCTAATATCTTAATTCGTATCATGTATCTGCAATCAGCGAAAGAGATATGGGATTATCTCAAGATTGAGTATGAAGGAGATGAAAGGAGAGGGATGCAAGTGATGAATCTGGTACGTGAGTTTGAGCTGCAAAGGATGAAATAAAGTGAAACCATAAAGGAGTACTCTGACAGACTTCTTAATTTAGCAAATCGCATCAGATTATTGGGTTCCACTTTCAATGATTCAAGGATCGTTGAAAAAATCCTAGTAAAGGTATCTGAAAGATTTGAGGCTACCATAACAACCTTAGAAAATACTAAGAACTTGTCTAAGATCACACTTGCAGAGCTCTTAAGTGCTTTTCAAGCGCAAGAGCAACGGCATGTTATGAGACAAGGAGGAGCTGTCGAAGGTGCCTTACCAGCCAAGCATCACGATGATGGATGTTCTATGAAGAAGAAGAAAAATAAGTACCAACCAACTGATGAAGAAGGTGCAACGCACAACAACAAAAACAAAACAGGTAGTTTCCAAACTACCCTCCTTGTAAGCATTGCGGCAAGCTCGGACATGCATCTTTCAAGTTTGGGAAAGGCCTGATGCTAAGTGCACTAAGTGCAATCAGCTTGGGCATGAAGCGATCATCTGTAAGAACAGAACTCAGTAGCAAGATGCAGAGGCTCGAGTTGTTGATGAACAGGAAGAAGATCAACTCTTTGTCGCATCATGTTTAACAAGCAGTGTCTCAAGCGAGTCGTGGCTGATCGATAGCAGATGCACAAATCATATGACTTGCGATAAAGATATTTTTAAAGATTTGAGGCCTACTAAAGTTACAAATGTTAAAATCGGCCATGGTGGTTATATTCCAGCAAAAGGAATGGGAACCATTACAATTGAAACACAATCGGGCATTAAAACAATTTCTGATGTTCTTTATGTACCCGATTTGGACCAGAACTTGTTAAGTGTTGGTCAGTTATTAGAAAAAGGTTTCAAATTGTATTTCGAAGATAAACATTGCTTGATCAAGGAAGCATCTGTACAATACCTATTTAAAGTCAAAATGAGAGACAGAAGTTTCTCATTAAGTCCATTAGAAGAAGAGCGTGGATTTCACCAGTTGTGTGTGGAGCCACCTCTGCTAAAAGAAGACATTCCACCTGATGATGAAGGTTGGCTTTGTCCTGGTTGCGATTGCAAAGTTGACTGCAGTGACTTACTTAATGATCGTCAAGGAACAGATCTTTCCATCACTGATAGCTGGGAGAGAGTATATCCCAAGGAAGCTGCTGCTGCGTCTGGGGAGAAACTAGATGATATTTCTGGACTTCTATCGGATGACTCGAAGGATGATGACTACAACCCTGAAAATCCAGATGTAAATAAAAAAAATAATTCCGAAGCTGAGAAAGCGTTCATGACGGAAGGAAAGGTTGCTACGGATCCCGTTGCCATTGATGCACCAGGAGGGTTACTTTTTGAATGGTGGTTCGTGTTTTGGGACATTGTCATAGCACGGACAAATGAAAAATATTCTGAAGCAATAGCGTACATAGAGATGCAGCAGATGAAAGCAAGAGAGCATCAACAACAACTACAGATCCAGCAGATGCAACTCATGCAACAACGAAATGCCCATTTACAGCGAAGGGATCAAAATCCCTCCCTTGGTGGTCCTATAAATGCTATAAATGCTATAAACCCTGAAGGCATGATGGGGCAACCATCTGCCAATGTTTTGGCCATGAAAATGTACAAGGAACAAATGAAGCACCCTCATTCCTTGGACTCAAAGACAGCTTCACCTCTTATCGATCCCAGTAGAATTACTCTTCTTAAGTCTGCATCTAATCATGCAGTTGGTCCAAGGTAATTCGGGGAGCATGTCTGCAGCATTGCAGCAAATGCAAGGGCGCCCTCAGATGACAGCGGATATTAAAACGGATGTTAACTTGAGTGGTTCTCAAAAATCTTTACCCATGGATCCTTCATCAATTTATGGTCAGGCCATTCTACAGTCGAAGTTAGGACTCGGTGGTGCAGGCTTGAATCAAGGTGTTACTGGTTTACCATTGAAAGGCTGGCCGTTAACTGGAATTGACCATTTGAGGCCAAGTATAGGTTTGCAGGTGCAAACGCCCAATATACAGAACCAAAATCAATTTCTTTTGGCATCACAACAACAGCAAGCTCTTGCACAGGCTCGAGCACAAGGACAATCAACAACAGATGTCACTCCTTGCAATAGGACTTCTAAGAAGCTTCTAAGGCAAAGAATTGGTGTTTGCATTTCATAAAGCAAGGAGGAGTGTTGAAAGTTGCTTTAAGAATGCAACTGTTTTTTTCTTTTTTCTCCGGCAGTTTTTTTACATACAATCCTAGTTAAATTAGGAGTCTATCTTTGGTAGGAAACTAATTAGTTATTCTAATTTTGGTAGAAATAGGTTGTTTCTTTATCCTATTTTTAGTTGTAATGGCAACTATTTAAGTTGCTAAGTTGATGATCAATATAGATGGTTTTTCAACAAGAAAATAATCACTCTCTGCATAATCTCTTCCTCAAACTCCATCTCTATTTGTGCGGCCAGCTTTAAATTGAATTCCTGTGTTATTTCCCTTTTAGCGGTTTTAAACCAACAGGAACAAATCTCTACTTCTACACACAAAAAAAAAATGCTTGTTTGTTGTGAATGGCGAACTATATACTTGCATCTGAACGGAATGAATACAGAAGATTCATATAACTGACCTCAACTAGCTTCCAGTGGAGTGGAGTCTATTGTTGATATGTGTATATGTGGAGTTGATTTTGAGTACATGGTGTTTATTGATGGAGATAGTAAATGTATTGTATGCTTAACAGCTTAAGAGGTTGAGTTATTGAAACCAGTTAAAATGTTTTATTGGTGTTACTATTTTGCTTATAAGGATGATGCTTTGTTGCTGACAACATTCATGTTAAAATTGCTGCAGAGATTGGTTCAGCATCAACCTACACAGTACCCCACATCAGAAGAGTTGAGTATAGGGAATATTAAGTTTAAGGCTTTTGATCTAGGAGGACACCAGATTGCTAGAAGAGTCTGGAGAGACTACTATGCCAAGGTGAACAATTATATGGTTAAGAGCAGCTGTTTACTCATTCCAAAACGGTCACTTGCAACTTATGCGTTATGTACACTTGTATCACATTGATCATTTCGGAAATACTACCTTTGTTGAGCTTTTGGAGGATGGTGCAATTGCAACATTTTGGTTTTAATCAGGGTCAATCCTGTGCATCAGTAACTCCATGTCTTTTTTGGAAAATCAGTATTGACATGAGTGCTATGCAAATCTGTTGTAACTACTTTCAAAATTTGCGTTTCCCATACTTAACAGCTGTTTGACAAGCAAGTTTTCTCGTTTGCAGGTGGACGCTGTTGTTTATCTAGTCGATGCATATGACAGAGAGAGGTTCCCAGAGTCAAAGAAGGAACTGGATGGGCTTCTGTCAGATGAGTCGTTGGCAAATGTCCCATTTCTCATTTTGGGAAACAAGATTGATATACCATATGCTGCTTCAGAAGATGAGCTGCGTTATCACTTGGGCCTAACTGGGGTGACCACTGGTAAGGGCAACGTCAACCTTGCCGATACTAATGTCCGTCCAATCGAGGTTTTTATGTGCAGCATTGTGCGCAAGATGGGATATGGTGAGGGCTTCAAGTGGATGTCACAATACATCAAGTAGAGTTTACCACAAAGAACTTGTTGGCGAAGTTCATCTTTTGATCCCAACCAGTTGGTGGGCAAGAACAAAGAACAACTACCAATCAGGAAGGTAGCATGTCGGGTTACATTGTATTGGGATAAAAGCTACAGCTTTGCACTAGCTTCTTTCTATTTTTACCTTTACTCTTTCTGATAGAAACTTTGTACAGGGAAAGCACAAAAACGAAAAAAGGGCAGTCCAATCATTATCAATCTATTCCCCTGTTCTTTTACCTTGCAATATTTGGCTCATATCTTGGTAATAAAGTCGGGCGTTGTCAACTCTCTTCTTAGGGTAAATATGCAACAGATTCCCGGCGTTTATAGAATAGTAAAAGTTAGGCCATTTATACCACTTAAAACACATGACACTCGATTATTATATTAATGCTTTTAGTGCCTTCGAGAAATTACTGACACCAGTTTTCAGCTTAATCATTGAGTGATAGTTCAATAGGAAACTCACACTCTTACTAGTTCAAGTATGAAACTGAAAAAAAATTGAGATAGTTTTAAAAGTGTACTTTTAACCCTCTTAACTCTAAAAATATAGAGATGTGCAATTTATTCACATGCCTTATTATAACCATGGTTAGTTAAGTTGTTAAGATTGAATAAGAGTTGGAAAAAATTTAGACATATTCATAAATTGTAGATTTTTCACGTTTATGGTAAAAACACTAACTTAAAAAATTCAAATAGAAAACTTCAACTTCAAATCAGATGATGTCCAAACGGGACTTTTAACCTCCCCCAGCCACAGATACAACACGTCACTTTTACTCCTCTAGAAGGTAATTGCGAGTGCCAACCCCACGCTAAACTAAAACATCTGGAGGGTCGAAACTGAGATGATAACGCAATCTACCAATTTACAATATCTCTACCAATGTACAAGTCGGTTTGCAAAATAAGCACACATAACTATTTTTCTCAGTAGCTATCACAGCTTTTTTGGGAAGGGGGGTTGTTTGCCTTGGTTACTGATAATACAACTGTAGCTCCAAATACTTCAGGGAAGTTACTTGTTCCTTATCTTCTTAAACTATTTGGATATCAGGATTGAAAAGCCTTTCGTATTCCAGCTGCAACACAACAAACAGTGGTAAATGTGAAGTGATGAAAAAAATAACAATTTGAAGTTTGTCGCCCCAATTTATCAAAAGAATTTAATAAGTGCGAGCTCCCTTACCGTAGCATTATTATGTTCCAACTTCATCCTCCTATATTCTTCTTGTGCTCGCTTTGAACGAAACATGGCCTGAACTCGTACGACAGACCTTTCAACACGCTCTTCAGCTTGTTTCCTACTGGCGCGGAAGAAGTCCTCCTCCACATCAGCATCAGGCTTGATATTATCCACTGCTTCACTAGATTGAACCTGAAGACCACGAAACCCTTTTCTCTTCAAACGCCATCGCAAGACTGCCTTTTCAAGCACCCCAACAGACCAAATTATCTTGCGATACTGCCTCCGGACTTGGAAACCACGGAACACGGCCTGCATAAACCAGAGTTGGGTTCCACTTTCAATTTGTCCTGTCTACTTTATAAAACTATTTACCTTTATCCCTTCCCCACCCCCTACCCGGAAAAAAGAAGACACACCAGTCTATGTAATAGACCGCGCAGTATCAACAGAATAGCATCACGTAGCATATTGAAAAGAAAGAGCACCCTTTGCAGGTTTATTGCACTATTCGAGATTTGAGGAAAATAATGTGGAGACAAGAAGGTATAATCTCTTCTGTCAATTCATGAAACACAATGCCCACCTCACATCAGTGAGCAGATCACTTGAAAACTAAAGAAAAATGAAACATAGTACTAACTTGGATCAACCAGACAAGAAACAGTTTAAACTTCAGATCTTTTGAAAGAAGAGGTGGCTTGAATTATTCAGCCAAACTAATGAGAAAAGCAACTTACTTGAATTCTGATCGCATGACGCCGCATGGTAAGAAATTCTTTCCGCATTTTCCAAGTTCGGAACCTATATTGGATTCGTGCAGCAGCAGCAAGTTTTTTTCGTGATTCATAATTGCGGAAAGCATGCTGAATCTTCATAGCAGCAACTATATTACGTGCTTCTATTTCTGGATTTGAAGATTCGACAGCTTTGGTCTGTACTTTGAACGAATGTTCTCTGAATGCAGCCTGTATACGCGCAGCGGCATCAGCAGCAGTACGATAAGCTGCCAAAGTATCTTTTAGATACAGGTCCTCCTCCGTGAAGTTTCCAGGGTTTATGGGTTCAGTAGCGGTCTGCAGTGAACCACTAACATTTCCAGCCAAAGTCATATCCTTAAAGTGTGCAACTAAAGCCTTCTCAGCAAGATAAGCCCCCAAACCTTCGAAACCATTTTTAGATGCAAGATCAGCAGCAGTGGATCCATCAGGGTTCTCTGAATTGGGGTCAGTGACCAAATTTGGTTTTGCACCAGCAGATAGAAGGGTTGCCACCATTTTCTCCCTGATAGTCCAAACTCAAAATATAAGCAGCCAGTATGCTTGAAAATTAGAAATATTCAAAAATAAATTTTCCCTAGTTATGTCTTCATTCCTTAAAAGCAATTCCTTTTTTTGGTTGGGGGAGGAGGGAAGAAGGAAGAAAGGGGGTCGTGTGGTTCAGACATTTGGTGGCCAGCAGTAAAAAATATACTCAAAAATGGCAGAAGCTCCATGACTTTTTTTTTCAACCAGTGGTCTTAAAAGTGTGAGTGCAAAAAAAACAACAATCTCCATGAGATTTGAAGCAAAAGCAAGAAGTAAAGCACATGCTTTCTTCTTCTTCTTTTTTTCTATAAACCCCAATTTGCGGAAATCAAACAAGGCTTAAGATACATGAATTTAGTACTACAATAATTAAATTGCAATTAAGTAACTAATTTTAACATCCAATATATAGTAAAGCCAATATATACAATAACCCCTCGCTTCATATCGCTTCATCACTTTAAGTGACGAACCGTTGGTTTTTAAAAACACTATTTTAAACAATGAAATAATAATGATTTCAAAATTCCTCAGCTGCACTGCGGATTACCTTCCATAATGTGCAGCCCAATGAAGAGCTGTCCAACCATACTTGTCCCGGTAATCCAATGATAAGCCGGACCAGGTAAATGGATATACAGCCCAAGTATAACCTAGGATAGCACACAAATGGATAACTCCTTGACCTTGCTCATCCCGCTCTGATTTCTTACACCCTTCAATAACTCTTTCCAACAGCCATTCATGAAATTTGGTTTGCAAAGACAGCTCAAACAAGCAGTCTTTTGCATGTATGAAAGGGACTTTCCTGTTTTCAATTGATTTGATCAAATATTCCCAATTATCAGTAATGTGGGCACATTTTCGAACAAATCTCTTTGCATCTTTCAGAGAATCTTGGTGCACTTTACTCGAAAAAATGCTTAGGCTCTTAGACGTAGAGAAGAGCAAATGAGCTAGCCTCATTTGAAATCTAAATTCATCCCAATTAGACTGGTCCTCCAGAGGAGCTGTCCATTTATGTGCTGAAGGAGCTCGGAACTCAAAGGGCATTACTTGACTGATCGGTGTGCTACCATCAAAACTCAAATATAGATTTACCAGTCCAGGGGCTTGAGGCGAAATTACACAACGATATACCCCACACTGCACAAATTCTGCAGGAAAACAAACATCTGCACATACACAGACCAAATTTGACTTTGCCAGTTCTGATTGTCTTCCTGGAAAATGCCCAATCACTAAGATCTGCAATGATCAAGACAAATATTAAATGTTGAGATCATACATAAAAAGATTTTGCACATCTTGGTAACTCTCACCTCCACGCAGAACCTGGCTACTGCAAGATTCATATCTAAAAGTTTCAAGGAGTGAATTTTCTCTCCGATAACTTAAGTGCACTCAATTCACAAAAACAATCATTAGCAAAAGCATGCAAAGCTGAACAAGTTATTTGTTTATTTAATTACATTTTGATAAGCAAGCCAGATCTTATTTTCACCTAAATGTTATGTTATGCCAAACCATGACATGTCTAATGAAGTACTGATATTCCACTAATACAATGAGATCGATAATTTTTTCTTTTTAATTTCATATATGAATGCTAATAGAACTTTAGTCAAAATACGGGATGGAACATTCCTTCTCTCTTATCATGAAGAAGGTTTTATTCTAGTGAATTGGTACTATTATAGCAAGGTAGCAAGGCATTGGAATAAAAGAACCTTTGTTTCTTCACTTGAAAGAGCCCAAGGAGGAGATATTTCTGTTATGTTGAATATCTGCTGCATTACATATGATTGATCAATAGTTACTGAAGATTCAGGAGTCATCATCTCATCTGCAGATCCCGGAGAATCACTGATGAAGTAGTTGATCCACCGTCCAAAACTGTCTTGAGTTTGGAGACCATCCTTGTTAAGATTATCAAAAGAATCACCTGCACCCACCGTCATTACTCCAGATTCATTCTTCTCAAAATTAGAAGTCATCTGACCATCCCCGGAGCGGAAGGGCATGTCATTTGAAGGATTAACATTTACAGTATCACTTCCAGCCACTTGGCCAACAAGGCTTTCTAAAGATGCTATAGGTACTCTCGACGCAGATAAAGAGCCATCCTGTGAATCACCATTATTAGAAGTCATACAAAAGAAAAATGAAAAAAAAAAGTTATTACACTGGAATCCAATTAAATATTAAGGAGTTAATTTCATAGCAGAACTTGACAATTGGAAGGATAGACTTAAAGCAGAAGCTACGGGTTAGGTTAGGTCAATAACATAGACACAATGAAAAAGCCAAATCTTTTTTCTAAAAGCTTTTGCCATCAAGACCCTTAAAAGGTATACAGAATGATACACGCATATCAACATTGACCTATACACACACATATATATACACACTCTCTATCTAATAATGAGCATTTCATGGTGGGAGCAACGAAAAAGCAGACACTTATTATAAAACTCTGGAAACTTTGGGGACACAAAACTGTGTCCTAAATTAACCTAAATTAAAAAGGGCATGGTGTCCATACGAGTGATGTAAAAGTTACTTTGGATATATCAAAATCTGCAGAACACAGAGAACATAGCTCACCGACTTTGACAGTAAGTTACTTAAAAAGAAAAAATAAATTTGAGAAAAAAATTAAAACACAAATCAACTAAATTGACAATTTTTGAAAAATAATTAGTATACTAATGTTATTTTAATTCTAACCCACCGTGTAATTAGATAGTATTGACTTTGGTGCTAAATTTCCCTTCGATAGATAAATGTGAGTTAGAACATAGAGTTTTTTTTTATAGTATTCTTATTATTACTTTATTGATGTGCATTTAACTTATTTTTCACTTCTATTTTAATTTGGTATGATAATGACATGAGTTTGAACGTAAATAGAGAAACTTTGACAGTGAGGATTGATATAAGCCGACTCCAATTAGTTTGAAACTGAGGCACAGTAGTTGTGCCAATTTATCCTTCAGGCTCTTGTTATTGCCTTATGAGAAAATATATAACCTATTATCCTTCAGGCTCTTGTTATTGCCTTATGAGAAAATATATAACCTAACCTACTAAACAACACATTAGGGCCTCACATTAATTTCATTAAATTTAATCCTGTAGCAGCAAAAAGATGAGAGAGAGAAAAGCTGGATGGTGGAGAATTGTATTAGCGAGAAAGTTGCATATTGGAACTGCTTACGTTAAGGCTGTAACCATTAACTTCACATTGATTCTGTTGCCCAACTAAAGCTCTTCCCCCCGCTGCACATGGTTACAAAAGGAAAGATGATTTATCAATGAATTAGGTAAATGATCAAATAACTTCACAGGCTACAAGCAACAATTCTATTAGAATCCTGAGTACCTTCTTGAGTTGCCATTAGCTTGTTAGGGTCGTTGGGTGCCAAAAGCTCATCCCAGTCAAGTGTATTAATCTCAAGAAGTCTCTGTTCATGAGTTTTGACGGTCATATCCCGGTTAGTCCCTGCAATCAGTAGAAGACAGGACTTAATCTAGCAAATCTGAAGGGTAAAACAGGGTGTAACTTATAAGGAAATTCAAAGATTACAGCAAGTCTGAATGCAAATAGCATAAGTAGATCACTATCTTGTTGCATAATAAATAATTAGAAGTTCCTAATATAAAAAAACAACCCCATTTATCTTCAAGAGTAATATTCTGCTAGTTTATTTATGCAGCTAGTGGCAGCTACGACATAGACATAAGGATTAAACACGTTGCTTACATCTATACTCGTAGATGACTCAGTTCAGGCAGCTGAGATTCTACTAAATAAAATCGCAATAAGATATCACTTTCAGAAAGCCACTTTGCAGTACCTAAATGTGCATGTTGGCTGGCACCATACGCCTGTTCATCTACAGAATTACTTTCTTCTGATAAAACCCAACCAGATGGGTCAGATGGATCTGAACTGGAACTAGAATTAACTGGGGTGGCTGGAGCAACAGAGGTTGCTGGGGAGCCCCGTGTCTGCACGGTAGACATAGACAACAACTAAATTAAAACCACTGATATATTTGTAGCTACTAAAAAAGGGATTTATTCCAGTACAGGTACATTCCTTTTCTTTTTTGGGGATACAGTAAATAGTTTAAGTAATAATGGGAATATCTCCCCATATACAAGCAATATATCAAAAAAGTAGAGAACCTACAAGATAATATGGTTATCTAGGAATGATATCGAATATTAAATAAAAACAGGAACTTCATGAGTGCACCAAAAAGAAGCAAGGTGTGAGATGTTATTCCACAAGTCTGCATTGTCATTCTCTATCCCTTCAAAAACTATTAAATTTTTCTCCTTCTACAAAACCCTCACTAGTGCTAATGGTGCAATCTTCCATGTTCTCCAATATCTCCCTTTCTCTAAAAGTCCAGTTAGGGAGTGCCTTCTTTTACAGTGCTGGACATTGTCATTGCAGCCATAACCATCTCAGCATCTCACACTATGAGTGATTTGTCACCTCAAAATGTAGGAGGTGATGATCCAGGCCTTTTTTTTTTTATAAATGTGGTGTCCGGGCCAGCTTGCGCGCAAGTGATGATCCAGATCTTCACTAAAGCATTTGCACATAAAGCAACAATTAACATTTGAAATCCTCCTTCCTTCGCCGACAAAATAAGCTAGCGTTTCGCCATAGATTCCCAAATAGTTTTGGCAAGTAATATTTGGGTGAAATTTCACCATGTGTTTGGCCATAAAATTTGGAAACATATTTCAATTTTTTAAGAAATATGATTTATACCCATAAGTTTTAGAAATTGTTAAAACTAACCATTAATTTGTATTATCAAAAATAAGAAATATGCCTAACATTTTCTTGGAAGTGAGAAACAGAAGAAAACTAAGTATACTAAAATTTCATTTGTATAAGCTGAATTGTTATGTACATGCACACGTCTGCTGAGAAATTATATTTCTAGATTATATCTGTGTAAAGCAGTCACGATACTAAAACAATATCCACCTATGTATACATGCAAGATATAAGTTGTATTGTCATTTACATGCACACGTTAGTTGGGGTCAATAAACAGTGAGTGTTTTTATAAAAGATAAAAGTTTGGTGTAAAATTTGAACTTTTAAAAATTCTCAAATAATTAAATTTGGCCCAAATACTAGTTTTTTCTAGTATTTGGGAATTTGGATTATTTGCCAAAAAAGTACGCCAAATAATGACAAACTGTATGGCCAAACATTATTTGCCAAGTTTTTTCCCAAATTTTACTTGGGAAATCTATGGCCAAACGGGTCCTAAGTTGAAAACACGCCTTTCCTGGTGCCATGCGGATCCAAACCAATAAGTGCGAAAAATTTAATCCTTCCTCATCAATAGCTTATGATAATATGACTTTAATGAAAGCAATTCATCTCTTGCTGTTGCCCATCTCCACGATTAAAGAGTCCATGCTAGCAAAGGCATCAAGATGAAAGGCAGCAAGTGTGACCCGAAACATCAATATCTTGGTAACTTTTTGAAAAGGAATATCTTGGTGACTTGTAATCAATGTCTCAAAGATGTAGCAAAAAGTTATACTTCACCATCCAGAAGTTAGCCTGACTTGCAATCAAACAAATTCCAGGAAGTACAAATGGTGACAACATTAACATGGTACAATGAGAAGAAAAGCCAAGTGAGCCGTATCAATCATGGAATGTTACAGACCTTCTGGTCACCAAGTTCAACGTTTTTCTCATTCAAAATTACAGTTCATATACACAAAGCATAGTAGTGCTTACAATCACATGCACACGACTTGTAGTGTGTAATCTCATTCAATTTTGACAGAGATGCAGTACCAAGAATCTCTGTCATAGGGTAATTGGAGCATACCAGCTCATCTAAGATAATTGCATAGCTTACCATTATACCAGAACTATCAGTTCGGAGTCACACTTCTGCTCCATTTTTGGGATAAAGAAGTCATAGTCACCTCCCCTTGCATTATCACACACACACACACACACTCTCCACAGCCAAAAAAATAACAAAGAGAAATAATTCGCAAACATTTCCGGATTCATAAAAAAGTTCTCTGATTCATCTCCCTATCCAACAAAAACTGTTCTCCGACACACTGCATGAGATGGCAGAAGGAACGGAACAGACTTCTGTCACAAACTTCAAGGTCTCAACCTTCTGTGACAGAAAAGGTGTGCCTATGCACGGCATTGACAGTGTAGATGGACTGGACAGCTGTACAGGTTATTCTACATAACACCTACCATCATCTACGTTGATAATAACCACCTAACTTCTACCTGCGGTCAGGGAAAATACCAATTACATTACTGTTCCTGCTTTAGTTACCAATGACAATCTCTTCCCTTCACACTAGGAATCCCAGACATTCCTATACTGCGTGCTGATAGTAACAGTGAGTTAACAAAGCCAAAAAGGTGAAGTATTGACCAAAAAGTTTGATAACAGTGTCAGTATATGTTATAGTATTTGCAACAGATTATTCAGATGGCCAGACAGACATTCTTCTAAAGATGAGAAAGCATAACAAAAGAACTTAATGGTATATATCCCAAAAATATAGAAGTGCATGTATGAACGATAGTCATTTTCACAGGAAGTTTAAACAAGGACAACAAGAAACTAGAACGTGCTGATACGGACACATATTAACAGAGGAATTCATTTTCTCATAACTTACCTGTTTAAAAAAAAAGAGAGAATTCGTTTTCTCATAACTAATGTGTATTGACGGAGTTACCAAGTTAAAGGAAACAAACCTCCTGAGTTTCGCGATAATGAACAAGGACTATGTGTTCCAGAGACCTGATAAAAGCATAGAAATGGACAAAATCAAACTCAAAGGATACAAGCTGTTTCATGTAAGTGGATAATGTATCAGATGATTGATCATTGCAGTTCACTGAAATAAAAAAAACGAGGAAACATTCATATTGGTTCGATGCTATCAGCAATAAAATGTATTTCATACTTGTCAAGTAGCCAGTAACATCTCCGAACAAAGGTCGGTTGATCTTCTCCATGTGCATAGTAAACATGAATTCGTTCTTCATTACCAACCTGCACTAAGAAACAAAATGAATTTGACCAGCACAAAAAAGACTGCAAATCTCACATCAAGATCTTGAAGATACATATCTTCTGGAAGAGACCAAATCGTCTCAATTTCAAATAGAGAAGAGGACAAAAGACATGGACGGGAAGAGTGAAAATTGAAACCAAAAAGATAGTATTTTCTATTCAGGGGAGACATTCTATTGAATGCATTGAGCAACAACAACAACAACAAACCCAGTGTATTCCCACCTAGTGGGGTCTGGGGGGTAAGATGTACGCAGTCCATACCTCTACCTCTAAAGAAGTAGAAAGGCTGTTTCCGATAGACCCCCGACTCAAGGCACGAGATACCACACAAACACATAGTAAAGCACAGCACAAGATTACATAACATAAATACGGCACCCATAAGCAATATAAAACAGAGAAAAGCACACAGGTTCGTAATAAAACATGGAACACGGAATCATAACAGGCATAAAACCCCCACCAAGTAATTCCCTACACTAGCGACCCAAACTGGCCCTAGTCCTCTGCCCTAATCCGCGTCCTCCAGACCTTCCTATCTAGGGTCATGTCCTCGGTGAGCTGTAACTGCTTCATGTCCCGCCTAATCACCTCACCCCAGTACTTCTTCGGCCTACCCCTCCCCCGCCTAAAACCATCCAACGCTAGCCTCTCACACCTACGGACCGGGGCATCCATGCCTCTCCTCTTCACGTGTCCGAACCATCTCAATCGAGCTTCCCGCATCTTGCACTCCACTGGAGTCACACCAACCTTCTCCCGGATAGTCTCATTCCGAACTCTATCCCCTCTAATCAGCCCACACATCCAGCGCAACATCCGCATTTCTGCCACCTTCATTTTTTGGATATGGGAGTTTTTAACTGGCCAACACTCCGCTCCATACAACATGGCCGGACGGACTACCACCCTGTAGAATTTGCCTTTAAGCTTGGGCGGCATCTTCTTATCACACAGCACCCCCGACGCGAGCTTCCACTTCATCCATCCCGCCCCAATACGGTGCGAGACATCCTCGTCAATCTCACCGTTACTCTGGATCACGGACCCGAGATACTTGAAACTATCCCTCTTACATACCTCCTGTGATTCCAGCTTCACTACTACCTCATTCTCCCGCCTCACGTCATTAAACTTGCATTCCACATACTCTGTCTTGCTTCTGCTCACCCTGAACCCTTTAGACTCAAGAGTTTGCCTCCACACCTCTAATTTGTCATTCACACCCCCTCGAGTCTCATCTATCAGAACTACACCGTCTGCAAAAAGCATACACCACGGCACCTCCCATTGAATACGCCGCGTCAACACATCCATCACCAACGCAAACAAAAAGGGACTAAGAGTAGATCCCTGATGCAATTCTGTCAGGACAGTGAAATGCTCTGAGTCTCCTCCCGCCGTCCTCACCTGAGTTTTCGCTCCATCATACATATCCTTAATTGCTGTGATATATGCCAGCGGTACTCTACTCACCTCCAAGCATCTCCAAAGCACCTCCCTGGGGACTTTGTCGTAAGCCTTCTCCAGGTCGATAAACACCATGTGCAGGTCCTTCCTTTCCCTATACTGTTCCACCAACCTCCGTACCAAGTGAATTGCCTCCGTTGTCGAGCGGCCAGGCATAAATCCAAACTGGTTTTCCAAAATAGACACTATCCGTCTCAGCCTCACCTCGACCACTCTCTCCCAGATCTTCATAGAGTGACTCAATAACTTAATCCCCCTATAGTTATTGCAACTCTGGATGTCACCCTTATTCTTATAGAGAGGGATCATGGTACTCCACCTCCAAGCCTCGGGCATCATTGAGCAAATATATTAAAAACTTTTATGCATCAAGCTACAAAACAGAATTCACACTTGCAAATTGAAAATATAACGCATCCCACAGTTCTGGTGTAGGAATGACAAAAGAAACATACTATAAAAGGAAAAAGGGAAAAAACTAAAATTGATGATAAATTGTTCATACAAAAAATGATAACTGTGAAGACAAGGTTCTGCAGAAAGCTAGTTAGACATTACCAACTAAAATTAGGTACTTGCAGTCCTAAAAATGTACTTGCAGTCCTAAAAATGACTACACCTAAAGCAACTAGGATTACTAGAATCTCTCCATAGCTAGATGAATGCAGATTGATAATTTGCTAACTGAATTTGGCCATTTTAAATCTAGCTGGGTCTTGTCAGTCATCTTCAGATCTAGCGCAAAAACAGAGGAATAGCAGTATATAATGGTGATACTGCAGATGATCTTAGTTCCATGAGTCTGTTGGCAAAGAAATTGTTTGGTTATTGTGATATCGAGCTTTGGTTAATCCTTTATGCATAATTAGCTCCAACAACATCGATCATGGCCATTCTACCTTGTTACTGAATGAGCTGAGCTCCAGATATTTCAGCAGCTAGATGTGTTTATTCTTTGTGCTTTCTCATCAGCTAGTGCCATGCAGCTGCAGTAGATGAATAATTGACAGAGCACTGACAAACTTGTCGCACAATTAAGTACTGTGCAATTAGAAGTTCTCTCAGATTCTGTGTTTTAGTGTGACAGTAAGCTCACCTGTCAAAGGTGATGGATGCATTATAGGAGAGAATATGATTCAAATGTTCATATATTTACATTGTCTCTCATCGATTATGCTTGAGCTGTATTTCAAAGCCTTCAATAACTTCCGTTACATGCATTAATCAGACTCAGCAAGTCAGCATCTTGAATCCAAATCCAAATGACAACAAGACGTCTTACACAGAATATTCGCCTATGCAAACATCCTACCTCCCTTATCTTATGCCACTAAACACTTGTCCATAGCATGTGTTAGGCTCCAATTTTTATCAATAAGTCTAAGGGAGCTGTATCTACAAAGGTTGCAAACCTTTCCATGGGGAACAAACTGATGGCAACAAAAGTAGAGCTGTACAACAACTATATACCCAGTGTAATCCCATAAGTGGGTGGGGAGGGTAGGATGTACACAGACGTTACCCTTACCTTTGTGGGGTAGAGAGGCAAAAGTAGAGATGTACAGACCAAAAGAGGCAAAAATAGAGCTGTACAGTCCAAGAAAAGCAAAAGTAGAACTGAGAATAAGTAAATTCATGAGAACATTCACCAAAAGTAAGTGGTGTACAGGATTTCTACAATTAATCTGTATAGATAAAGTGGAAAGAGGTTTTTTTATTATCTTAATTCAGGAGTTCAATTTACGTAGTAAATTCATAGGAACATTTAGCAAAAGCAAGTGGTGTACAGGATTTCCCAAATTAAGCCGTATATATAAAGTCAGAAGGAGTTCTCTTATTATCTTAAAATCAGGAGTTCAATTTACATCAATTGTACTTATCCAAAAAAAGAAGGCAAAGAGACTTCAATCAGCAACTATAACCTAAAAAGCAAAAAAGCAGAATTATAACAGCACCTCAATTGGGAGCACCTGTCCATTGGATAAATAACAAGCAAGGTAGCAAACAATAGTGGAAAATATGGACACACTCTGGATCATTTGACACTCACTTTTAAGTGTTCATGAGCTTCTTTTACAGTTTTCCCATCCTTTTTCTTCTTCCAGTTATGACCGTCTTTGCGAAAATTCCTCAGCATCTTACGATCAAACAACACGATTGTACCACCTGTTGTAGCGATACAAGAGAATATTACATAAACCAATAGAATCTATCATGTCCTAGAAGTTCAGCTTGATGACACCATTTTTTGATATGTAAATGTTTTTCATTAACCTATTATAATTCACAAGCAATCCTAAGCACTAATTTAGTGCTGGGTAAGACTTCATGTACTGATGTCATGTTCCACTTTCTTGCATATTACACTCATATGCACAAAACAAAAAGAGAAAATTGCAGGACAGAGACCATAACAGTGCATTCATGCTTAGAGAGTCATTACTTGTTGGCAAGTTTACAGGCTTGACAAAGATGTTGAAGTACTTGTAATTGCACAGTATCGCATGGATCTCATTTGGTCGGAGCCACCTCATCTTTGCTTCTTCCATTATACTGGGAATATCCAAATCTGTGCAAGCAACAGAGAATATCACTTTTAATCAGAAAGGATGATTCAAAAAAGAATCAATCAAAAGCAAAAATACAAGCAATGGAGGAAAGGGTCAGAGGTCAATTCTGATCTGAACATAGCACTGATGTGCCTCTACACCATGAGTTCGTACAACCATTTAATCATTGGAGGATCAGGGGACCTTTTTGGGGCATCATTTCGCTCTCACTTTTCAGGAATTCAGGAGCTCATGTTTTGTTTCCATGATGATCTGACTTCCTAACTATCAAAGGAAAAAAAAAGGTTCTAGCTTCACTCTTATTTAATTAATAATTTGTAGAAACACTTCCACACGTGTTGATACTTCATTCACCAAAGTGGCCAAGGAAGCAAATTTACTTTATTCTGATTTCTGGGTATTTCAACCAGGATAGGCCTTGTTAGTTTGATCTGTGGAACTTGACCAAATGATTAGATAAAAAGAAAAATTTGGATGAACATACATGATACATTCAGCCAATCCCTCCACAAGATAATTATTTTAGAAGTCAAGATAAATCCAATTTGTCAAAAAGAAAAAATGATGTTAAAATCAAAATAGAGATAAATAAGAAGTGCTTTTAGCATATTACGTGTATCCTACTGCCCTTGCGTCTCGAACGTGGAGACATATTAACTGTACTATACACTTTCCAAAAGATCAATTATTGCAGTGTTATCCGTTACAGAATGACCTTGCTCACTATCCTCAACTGTGGATATGGATCTTACAGTAATAAAGTAATTTCCTCTTTTTCTTTTTGATACAAAGTTTCCAGGCTTGTCACAAATCAATTACTATAAGTCACAGGCCAGCTCTAGTGCAAACCAATATTTTTTTAAATAGTCGTGCAAAGCATCATTATCTTCGTGTCTAACTTAATAAAAGGAAATTGTTTGAATTTATGAAAATCATAGTAAAATAAAAGGAATCATGTGGGTCATGCCAAGAGATACAGTTGAAGAGCTAGAATGCTGGAACAAATATAGCACGCACTCAGAACATAAAGAAAGATGGAAGATTGTCCCTGCTTGCATTTGGT
This sequence comes from Capsicum annuum, assembly GCF_002878395.1. Lineage (NCBI taxonomy): Eukaryota > Viridiplantae > Streptophyta > Magnoliopsida > Solanales > Solanaceae > Capsicum > Capsicum annuum. Next base: position 124,793,462 of record NC_061111.1, read on the forward strand.
GGACAGTTTGGAAAAAGAGAAATCAAAGGTGTTTTGAAGACAATTATAGCTCTACCCAGAAACTGAAGATGAAGTGTCTGGCCCTTTTCTATTTTTGGTGTAAACATGAATATATGGAAGATGTAGAATCTTTTATTGATGTTATAGGATCTTTGTAAGTAGGTTATAGCTTAGTGCATCTTCCTTTATTCCATTGTAAGTATGAACGACTGCAGTTTTTACGCAGCAAATAGTTATGAAAAAAATGTTACCTTCTCAAAAAAAATCACAGTAAAACATTTGTCATTGTCATGCACTTGTCATTTTCTGGTCAATGAAGAACCCAAGAGCTTGGCCTATCGGTCAAGGAAATGACAGTCATGGGAGATTGGAGTTCATATCCCTACAGCGGGAAAAAGTGACATTGGCTAAGACTTAATGGAAAGAGTTATCTAGTACCTGCATTGGTGGAAGGTAGCATGTGCCTAGAGAAACAGTCGAAGTATGCACAAGATGGTCCCGACACCACCGTTTTCCAAAAAATGATTGATAAAATTGATATTCAGGATAATTTATCAACAACATACCCAGTGAAATCCCACAAGTGAGGTCTCGCAAGGGTAAAGTGTAAACAAACCTTACCACTACCTTGGGGAGGTAGAGAGGCTGTTTCGAAAGACCAGAGGCGCAAGTATAGCAAATCCCACTACAAAGCATAGGAAACAGTGACGAACATAAAGCAACTAACTACATAAGGCAACTAACATGGGAACATTGCCAAGTCTACTAGAAAGAAACAATAATCAACCACAAATACTCCATAATCAAAACACAATAAACAACAACATATGATAGCTATAACTAGTGGGACTAGTACCCAACAAACACCTACAACCTACAAGACTCCTACCCAACTAACTTTCTGCTATAATACGCGTCCTCCACATCTTCCTATCTAAGGTCATGTCATCGGTAACCTAAAGATGCGTCATGCCCTGTATAATCACCTCTCCACAATACTTCTTTGTCTAGGATAATTTATCATGTTGATATATTTTAAACAACTCAGAAATCCGTGTAGCTTCTTTGATAGTTCAAGTTGAGTAAGACAGGAGATCTTTTGTCCCCTATAGTGTTCATATTAGTGATGGAAGGTTTGAGGAAAATGGATAGAATTGTGATAGGAGGTTATTTGAGAGGGTTTTCTGCATAGATAAGCAGGCAATGCAATGTGAGAGTGTCACATCTCCTGCTGATGATACTTGAGTGTTTTGTGATGCAGATAGAGCTTAGTTGGAGTTCTTGAGGCAAGTGTTGACATGGTTCCAGGTGGTGTCAGGTTTAAAAATCAATCTCAGAAAATGTGAGAACATCCCAGGAGGTGAGGTGGAAAATATTGAGGTTTTAGCACAAGTGTTGAATTGCAAGATGGGGGTTTTCCTACTACTTATCTTGGTTTACCTCTAGGAGACGCTAATAAGGATCTGGCCTCTTAGAACCCTGTGGTAGAAAGGGTAGAATAGAGACTTGTAGTTCGGCAAAAAAGATATTTATCTAAATGGGGGAAGGAAGTGTTAATTAAGAGTATGTTGTCGAGCATTCACATATTTCATGTCTTTGTTACATGCCCCAGTAAGTGTTATAGGAAAGTTAGAAAAACATCAGAGAGATTTTTTGTGGGATAACTCAAGCTGGGAAAGAAAGTTTCACTTAGCGAATTGGGCGAATGTCACTTACACCAAATTGTTGGGGTGGGTCTGCGGTTAAAGATCTTATGGTCTTTAACAAGGTGCTTTCGGGAAAGTGGTTACGGAGATACGATGTGGAGATGAATGCTTTGTGGAGAGGAGTGATTGCAGAGAAGTATGGAATTTTGGAAAGGGGTGGAAGACTAAAAACATTTCATTCCCATATGGGTATGGCTTATGGAGAAATATTTTAAAGGAGTGGGAAGAGTTCAATGAGAACATAGATTTTAGGGTGGATGATGGAAGTAGGGTGAGTTTTTGGGAGAATAATTGGTGTTGGAATAACATTTGGAGAATTACATTTCCTAACATGTTTAATATTTTCTTTCCAAAAAAGATGTAGAGTCAAAGGTTATGAAGTACACATGGGGGAGGGTTGCTTGGCGATTTGAGGTTTAGGCAAAATTTGCAAGACTGGGAGTTTGAAGAATTCCAGAATTTACTTGATTTGCTTCACCAACAAAAAGCTACTATGGATAGCCATGATGTATGAGATGGATGGCGGAGGTGGCTTGGTGTCTTTTCAGTGAAGTCATGTTATTAGAAACTTCTAACTAGGGAAGAGAGTGATTTTCCTCATTTATTCGCATGGATCCCTAGGGTACCGAGAAAGGTATGTTTTTCACTTGGCTAGCTACGAGGGGAGTGATCTTGATGGCAGAGAAACAGAGAAAGAAAAAGATAACTTGTGTCAGTTGGTGCTTCACGTGCAAAGAATCAGGGAAGATGTGAATCACCCTCTTCTACATTGTCGGATAGCTTCTTATTTATGGTGGGAAATTCTGAGATGGTTCGGACTTGAGTTGGTGATGTTGAGCACTGTGAAAGAAACAATGTAAGGAAGAGAAGATGCAGGGCATGGGATGTTGCTCCTCTAGCACGTACGTGGATCATATGGGAAAGAGGAATAGAGGAGCTTTAGAAGGAGTAGAGAAAGAGTCTGAACACTTATAGCCTATTTTTCCTTTATTTCTTTTTGGTGCATCCATAGGATTCCAACATTTATAGATGAGTGGTGTTATTTGTAGAAAACCATTTCATCTTGTAAGGTTTTCTACTTTTGGTATACTTCTTGTATACGGGAAAGCTTTTGCCCTTTTCTAATAAAATTTATTACTTTATTTTAAAAAAAAAAAACAGCCCACCAAGTTACTCAAGTCTTCTTCCTCCCTTCATCCTCAGAGTTCAACCTCATACCATGATTTAGTCAAAATCAATGAGCTCCTTGTTCCTTTGCTAAGAACTGATCTTGTACTTTCATGTACATTAAGGGGTCGTTTGGTAGAGTGTATTGGAAAAGTAAATGCATGCATTAGTTTAATGTGTATTAGTAGTATCTTGTTTGGTATATTTTTCACCCTATGTATCACTAATGCCACTCTATTGTGTATTGAGGTATGCATTAGTAATACCATCATTTTCTATGTATTATTAGTAATACAAAGGGTTCCAACACATGCATTAACTTGGTTAATGACAACCTTGCCCTTCTATGGACTCAGAATTTCTCCGTTTCTTGAGGTCAAAATGCAACATTAAGGCAGCCTCTTTGATATTACCGGCATCAAAATCATGATCGACGAGAGGGATTAAGTGACCCATGCCAGGAGTTGATAGAAGAATTACATGAGGATTTTGTGAATGTACTACTATTTCTGTTGGAATTTCTGCCATATGCCGACACCCCTGCCAT
>NC_061111.1:124799881-124810115 GCF_002878395.1 Capsicum annuum
CTGATTATAATGCTGAATCTGAATTAGAAAATGATATTGAGTTGCCTGATTTATCTGGTAGTGATAATGTTAATGCTTGCTCTGAGTGCCAAGGTGATACTTGCAATTGTGATGATGCATTTTATAATTTGCAATCCCAGTTTGAAGATTTAAATGTTTAAACTATTACTTCTGATAATGTGTTAGAACTTTTGAAAGAAGTTTCGGATGAGAAACTACGGGAAAAGATTATTAATTTATCTACTAGTTCAAAACTCAGTACTTTTAAAACTAATGATAACCATACCTCTACTCCTAAAACTGCTGATAACAATTATTTTATGCCTTATTCTATATCAGAGATTAACAGATGTCTTGCTATGAGTTATGCTCCTGGTAAAGATACCTCTTTTGATGATTTAAAAATTGAAGTTGAAAACTTAAAAAAGGAGATTAAATCTCTTAAATAAAATCAAATAATTTTGATCACATAATTTCGTAAATTGAGAAAGATATTTCTCCCACACAGATTTTTAAAGAAAAAGAATTTTTTTTCTAAGAAAGTGATACGGATGATATTCAAAATTCCCTTAATTCAAAAAATGATTATTTTTCGGGAATGATGAAAATTGTTACTGCTTATAAATGGTATATTAAATGTACTCTTTTGATTGGTAATCATTTTTCAGTAACTAATATTGCTATGATTGATAGTGAATCAGATGTTAGCTGCATACAAGAAGAGTTAGTCCCTACAAAATACTTTCATAAAACTACTCATGTAGTTAAATCTTCATCTGGACATGCTCTTGATATAGAGTATAAATTGCCAAACACTCATATTTGCAGAAAAAATATGCATACCGCATTTCTTCTTTTTGGTAAAAAATCAGTTATACCCTCAAGTTATACTTGGAATTCTTTTTATAAATGTTATTTATCCTTATACTCATATTGATTCAAAAGGATTTACGGCTATTTACAAAAATAAAGAGATATCTTATTCTTTTGTTACAGACCCCGTAACTAGAGATATTAATGCTTTAATTGATATAAAGCAAAAACATGTTAATTTTTTACAGCTTAAATTACTTAGCATGAATATTTGTGATACAGTGAAATTTGCTAAGGAACAGAAAAAATTAAGTTAATTTTCGAACAATTGTTGATATTTGTGCTGATCACCCCAGTGCTTTTTGGAATCGCAAAAGGCATATTGTTACTCTTCCTTATAAAGATAATTTCTGTGAGGATGATATCCCAATGAAATCACGACCTTGTCAAAAGAATACTGAATTAGTTGAATTTTGCAAAAAAGATATTGATAATCTGTTACAAAAGGGTTTGATACAACTTTCAAAATTTCCTTGGTCATGTACTATTTTTTATGTTAATAATGCAGCAGAAAAGGAACATGGTGTTCCCAGGTTGGTGATAAATTATAAACCTTTGAATAAATATTTAAAATGAATTAGGTATCCTATTCCAAATAAAAAGAAGTTATTATCTTGTTTATACGACGCCAATATATCAAAGTTCGATTTGAAATCGGGATATTGGCAGATTCAAATATTTAAAGAGCATACTTATAGAACTACTTTTAATGTTCCTTTTGGACAATATGAATGGAATGTCATGCCGTTTGATTTGAAAAATGCCATATCAAAATTTCAGAAAATAATGAATGATATATTTAATCCTTATGTGGATTTCATCATCATTTATATTGATGACATTCTTGTGTTTTCTAAAACATTTGAATTGCATATAAAGCATCTTGATATTTTAAAGAAAATTATGATATAGAAAGGTTTGGTGATATCCAAGCCAAAAATGAGCTTATTTCAAACAGATGTTAGATTCTTAGAACATAATATCTGTCAAGGGAAGATTACTCCCATTTAGAGATCCATTGATTTTGCTTCTAAATTTCCCGATGTTATAACTGACTGAACTCAATTACAGAGATTTTTAGGAAGCTTGAATTATATTTTTTCTTTTTATGATAATTTATCTCGTGAGTTAGCCCCGTTATACGATAGGCTAAAAAAGGATTATAAAGGATCTTGGACGGATAGTCATACAAATCTTGTTAAACGTATTAAACAGCATGTTAAAATCTTACCCTGTTTAACTTTAGCCAATCCTGCTTGACAGAAAATCATTGAGACAGATGCATCTAATATTGGTTATGGTGAAATATTGAAACAAGTTAATCCCCATAATAAAACTGAATACTTGACAAGATTTCATTCAGGTAAATGGACTGATAGTCAAAGAAAATATGCTACAGTAGCTTATGAAATGCTAACCATTGTTAAATGTGTTCTAAAATTTCCGGATGACCTTTATAATCAAAAGTTTTTGATAAAAACTGATGCTTAATCTGTGAAATATATGTTTGATAAAGATTTTATACATGATGCTTCAAAGTTAATATTTGCAAGGTGACAAGCCTAATTAGCCCCTTTTGATTTTGAGATTCAGTATTAAAAAGAAATTGATAATTCCCTCTCTGATTTCTTATCTAGGAAATATCTCAGTTAAAATGAATTTTTATACATTATTTTTTATTGAAAAATTTGTGTTACCATATTAAAGGTAATTCCGTTATACAGAGACATTCAAAATCTCATAATTGATGAAGTCATCCATGATGTGGTTGAAGAAGAATTTTCTGTCTTTAATTATGAAGAAATTAGAGATATTGATCGGTACAATTTAGAAATATCTGATTAATTATGCTATTTGTAGTATGGCTACTGACCTTCCATGGCAGATGGCCAGAGAAAAAGGACAGGGCAGATCAGGAGGAAGATCAGCCTCTGGTGGAAGAGAAGATCATTCTCAAACAGATCATATTCACAGGGATCGTCATGCGGATCCTCATCTAATTCCCCAGTTATACAAATGGTAAATAGAAGTTTGATAAACTCCAAGGTATCGCAGAAAGGTGAATCCTCTACTTCTATCTATCTGGATGATATCTCGGAAGATAGTCCTTTATACGAACAATTGCAAGCTTATTTAGCAGCTCAAAACCAAAGTGATACATTTGCTTCAATTACAAAATATAATGATGACTCCAAGCTTTATGAAAGGTTAGAAAATAAAGAAATGATATTTCTTATTGAGAATTCTGAGATTCAGAGGAGAAGTGAACCGTGGAAGATACTCCACAAATGTTTGATAAATAATTTATATTTTCTGGGTAAGTCATATAAAATCCGCACTTATTATGAAACCATTCTCAGTACCACTGGGAGTGCAGAATGTGAACATTTATCTGGTTATAATAGTGAAGAAAACGTTTATAACTTCTCTAAAATTGTTATTAAATGGATTATATCCGTAGAATATTGGGGTATGACCACTATGACAGAAAATTGATACTGCTCAAAGGTGCCAAGATGAATTTCACTTATTGGGACTAAATTCAGGCCTTTGATAAAGTCCTTTATTATAATAATATAGACATAAGGATACTTGATTTATAAAGGTATGTGCAAAGACCTATGAAGAATCAATACCAAATTGGTTTTTAAATTGGTGATCCTATCATGGTCCAACCATTCAGATATTGTCAGATTCATTTTTAAAGTTATAAAAAGAATGGGCCAAAGTCTCTCCTCAGTTAAATGAATTAAATCATGCAGATTATGTCTGCAACTTGGATAAAATTGATCAAATATATTTCTTCCTAGAATTCTCTATTCCTTGGATTCATAAATGGGCTCCAGAATTCAGATTCACAGGAGAACAAATTCCATATTTATACAGGGTATTTTATAATAATTTTTGAAATAAATTAATGAGAAAGGATCCCAAAACAAAAATATTGCATGGATAGAAACTCTTGAACTCCATTCAAAATAAAGTTCAAGAATATTCAGTAGCTTCTCGATAAAATATTATCGAGGAAAATTCACTAAAACACATTGCAAGGAGAATCATTGTACATGACGACGACAGAATTGAAATGATTGAAAACTATTTGGAAGAAGTCCGAAAAAATCTGATGAAATTAGTTGATAGTCGTGACAAATCAGACACTTCAATGAAGAGTATAACCAGTGATGATATCGCCGAAGAAGATGTTGAAGACTCACAACCTATCCCTTCAGATAGACCTCTGTCAGAAGATGCTATTACAAGAACGAATGAATTTCTCAAAAGATTAAAAGGGAAGAATAAAGTATGATATACTATCCCCAGATGCCTGCATAGTAAATTCATTGTGCAAAGGACCCGGATATGGGACCCTTAGTACTATTGGTAGATTCCTACACAGTAGATCTACTGTGTATGGGACCCGAATGTGGAACCCATTTTACTATTCCTAGATTTTTTTCTTTTTTAATATAATTTCTTGCCTAGGATCCATGACTAAAATTGATTTACTGTGGAATTATTAAATATCATTCGGATCAAAGTTCATTTCAGAAGCAGTAGGAATATCTCTATCAGAAATATTGTCATTATATTGAACAATATTTATTCGAGGATTGACTTTAACTTTCTCTACAAATCTTGTAGAAGCTGAGTCAATTGTATGCAAAGAGGCTGCACGACTTCTAGCTGGACCATACAATGGTTCTACAGGAGAAATATGATGCATAGCAGGTAATAATTTAGGCATGGAGAATGAATGTCTATTATAAACAGTAGACCTTTCATCGAATTGAATACAAATCCTACCATCTGGATTTTGAGTCACATGCGATAATTCATTATTAGTTAAATCATCAGTGACTTGATTTGGAGATATAACCGAATTTAAGGTCAAAGTAGTGAACAAATCAATCTCATCCCATTTAATAAGTCTCCTTGTGGTGACCTTAGACCTTGCAAAATTAGTCTCGACTAATATAGTCTGATCCGATGTATCGTATAATCTATATCGAGGATTTAAAGTAGTTATAGTCTGTAATAAATTTGTATGACAGACACATAAGTTCAGATCCAGGCGCATAATTATAACCATGCAATTTCACATTTAATGTTAAAGCATCAAGAATATTCACACCAGTCAAAGATAATTATAAATTTAGCTGGGTATTGAAATAAGCTGGACCATAGGCCACAGTGGATTTAATCGAACCAATTAAAGACTGTTTAAAATTCAGATTTCTAGCATCCCTGAGAGCTACGAAGAATGTCTCTGATAACAAGAGTTAATGGTTTAAAAACAATTTGAACCATTCCAATATTCATAAAGTTATAATGATTTTTATATAAATTAATATCACGTTAATTTAATAAATGAATCGTCTGTTCTGACGAATTTAATGCCAAAGGCTGTTCAGTCGTCTTTATTATTTATTTAGACAGAACTTTATCAAACCAACCATAATCATAAATGGTTTTAATATCAACCCTTGGAATAGTCCACTTGTTTAACAAGTTAAGATTTTGAGGTATATCTACCTTTTCAAGTCGAGTACTCTTAGTACTCACATCTCCTATTTCCATGAACAGAAAAATTTTGTATTTATGCCGAATAGTTCAATCTATTACATAATAGCCATGAAAGTTTCTAGGCTCTGATACCATTTATAGGATCACTTAGTACTATTTACAGGATCTGTGGGGATGGCGGTAATCCGCACGGCCATCCAGACCTATAAGTTAATATCAGAAAACAAAACCAACCGAAATATATAAGAATTTCATATAGCTTAATGACTCTATGGAAGTTTTATTCGAAGAAGGGGCCGGTCAGAATTTAATACATACTTCAGTTGAGCCCATGTGTCTAGCAGTTCTAACCGTGAAAAAAGAGCACCCTTTTCTTGAAATTTAACAGGCTTATAGATTCACGGCTCACTAGACATAATCACTAAAACAAATCCAACAAAAGCAGGACCAAATTCGACTGTACCACCATTTCGGAACCAAGCAAGAAAACTATAGAAATTTTTTTTTATATTTTGATAGAGTCTGGATCTTTCATGACTGTTATATAAGAGAAGTTGGATCTTCAGCACAGATACAAAAATTATTTCGCCGGACATAGTCACGGCCGAAGAGGAAATGAGAGTATTAAAGAACTCAAATTTAAAGAAAAAATAACTACCTTAATTGGTCGGATGCAAGACTTGAATAGTAATTAATGACAGACTTTTATTTCAAACTTGAGAATATTATACAAAAGAGGTGAAGAACTAGAGAGAGAGAGCCTTTAGAGAAAGGAAAAAAAAAATTAAAAGCTTCTGTCTTCCGTAACAAATGAAGGAACCTATTTATAAAAAAGAAAAAGAATCTAAAAATAGTAAAATGGGTCCCATATCCGGGTCCCATGCACAGTAGATCTCATTTTTTCCCTTTCAAGATGCTTACTTTGCTTTTCTATCCATTTTCAATTTTCATGGTGTTGCTACAATTTTAAAGGTATTTCTTGATTCATTTGATTTTCTTTTCTCTCCATCTTCCATTTTTCCAACAAATGTTGTTTGCCAAAAAAGGGAAAACTAAACTGTGAGGTCTAATCTTCAATTTTTCCTTTTGTTTCTTTAGATCTCCAACATGCAATATGTAGAATCACTGTACTCATTTCTTTTTTGTCTCCATTTAGAAATTACCAACAAAAATGACATCTTCTTTATTTTTTTCTCGGTGGTTATGATTTTTTTCTTCTACAACCTTTGATACAAAAAATTCTCGATTAACTTTTTCTCGATCTTGTTGAATTTAGGAGTCGGATCAACATCAAGTATTTTTTTTAATGATTCAAGATCTTTTTATGAACTTTGAGATCTAGGTCCTTTGGTTTGATACCTTTGTATCCGAGAATCAACAAATTTGTAGTTTGTCGAGGTCTGCAACCATGGCATATGCGTTGTCTCCTTTGTTTGATTTTATTGATTTGATTCAAGGGTATAAAGGTTAAGATATACCATTTCACATATTCTTCGTCGTCATCTTCGTCGTCGTCAATATTTACTCACCCCCAACATATGGTCGGCGCTGAATCTTGAAATGAAGTTTTTTTGTAGTGGTGAAATTGGTGTGAAATAACAGAATCTTCTTTTGTAAGCTGACAGGAAAACCGTCTCCTGCTTGTTTTAGGTCACTTATATATTAGTAGGGTTCTTCAGAAGTGAACCGTAACTGCTAAGTCAACTGCAAAATTGACTTATTGTCTTATTGGTATTGAGTTATCGAATAAACAGTTAGAAAACGGATTAAAATTTTATAGTTAATGATTTATCGCTGCAGGGTGGATTACTCAATTTTATTATTGGGTAAACCGTTAAGAACTATTATAACTAATTCTTGCCATTAGCTATATACTTTAAAGTACCTACTGTTAACCCTAAAGCTTCATTTAATATTCTACTGCTCCTTAAAATTAATCAAATTAGAACATCGCTCTTTAAAGATCAAATCACAAAAAGTTGTTTTACTCGCTATTTTGGACTTCCGATTATGACAAGAGAGCTACATGTTTTATTAGCTTGTTACAGGCATCATAGTTATATGACTCGATATGATTTATGAGTTGAATTTCTTACTGTTCTACTAGCTTGTTAGTCTGGAGTTTGGACCATACTAGGCTAATCTTCACTTCTAATACATAAATATGTATACTTGAAGTATATTTTTGTTAATATTTGTTAAGTAATTTATGTGTATACATCCTTAAAATTTAAGCTTTTATATATTTTTTTACTGTGATTTAAATTATAAAATTGTAAGCTTAAATAGAGTAGGAAAAATAATTTTGTGGTAGATCAATATATTGGTGAGTGAAACTGTGAAAGTGAAAGAAGAGAACATGAAATGGTTGAGCCAATACATCATCCGTTAATCACTTGATAATTACTAATTCGAAGCGAACCAATCGATATCTTATTGGTTGATTAGTGAATCAATATATTTAATAGGTGATATTAGACAAGCCAAACTGTTAAGCATATTTATCCGTTCAATCCGTCCAATAAGCAGCCCTATTAATATTAGTAATAATGACATAATTAATTTTTTTTTCACATTTACTCTTAGTCATAAATATGAAGATATATCAATATAGTGCAAAAAAAAAGTATTAAATAGAGGAGTAATAACAAAAGGTAGTTTAGCATGTAATTAATCTTATCTAATAAAGAGAGTGCAAATAACAATGATGATAATTATTTAGGAATGAACGGAGTATAATTTTGTCTTAAAACATATCGAAGCACTAAAGTTAAAATGATACATATATTGAAATGAAAAAATATTAACAAAAAATGCATCATTTTTATAAATAAATTATAAATAGTACAATTGTTATGAAATAAAAAAAATACCAAGGTAACAATAGGATAACAAAGAAGATGGGAAAAAAGATATTTTATTTCTTTCAAATTTGTGTATAAATGAACTTGATTGACTTCATATATATATATGGAGAGAGAGAAGTTGTTGTGTAAGCTGCCTACTTGATTGCAAGTTTATCCAAGAAACTAGTGAGCTTATTCGTGCTTCTCGCTATTTAAAAATGATAAAATATTAATAATTTAATTAAATATAATGTACATAGAAGGGGTATTTATAATCTCCCCCGCCCCACTCTTTCTACACACGCGTATAATTAATGTTATAGAAGAAAACATTTGATTAGTAGTTACTTGATTTTCAACAAATTCATAAGTTATTATTTTGAATTAAAGAAAATTATAAACTTACAACAATAGAAAATTCTTAGAAAATACAAAATAAAGAGAAATATAATCATGGAGAGAACATAAAAAAGATGCAACATAATTATTACCATCTTAACATTAAATAGAAGGAAAAAAATATGAAATCAATGCACAATTTTTTTCGACATTCACTCACACAAGCCAATTATAATTTGAGAGCCTCCATCTTATCTTCAAGTCAAACTAAAAGACGAATATAATAAGTCTCGAAAACTTAACAACTTAAATGATTAAAGACTACTGTGATAACTTCTACAAAATCTTATAATGTCTCTTTTATAGGACTACAATATATATTACCAAAGGCAGATAGCCTAGCTCTCTCTCTACTTTGTAATATACTATGAAGATAAATAAAAGGCAGATAGCCACTGTTTAATACAGTTCAGGCTTTCCATCCGGCCAGCTTCAAGGTACATAGTTTTTCTTCTTTTAACTTACTTTTTATACTTCTTTTTTCGAGCAGCTGTGACCATTTCCGGCTAAGAAAATTCTCATGTCTATGTTAAAAATCTAGCTCCTATCATTAGATAATTATGAAGAATCCAGACTTTATCTAAATATGAGAAAATGTTAAATAACTTCTAACTTGGTTCCAAAATGGTGGTATAGTCGAGTTTAATATGTTTTAGGTTGGCCTAGTCTCAGTGACTCCGTCTAGTAAGTTGTGCCTCTTTAGCCCGTAAATTTGATAGACACAAAGAGCAACTTTTTTCACAATTAGAACTTCTAGACACATGGGTTCGACTTAAGCATATTAAATTGGGTAAAAGATTTTCATACAGTTATTAAGCTATTTGACATTCCCTTATATTTCGACTGGTGTTTTTGGTTCGATATTTCGACTAAAGCTTAAACTGATATTCTTATGATAAGTCTGAATGCAGCGTGGCTTACCCCTGCTTAAGGATCCTTGTCTTATGGTATCAGAGATTTCTTTTAATAATTCAAGGACATTTTCAGTAGTTAAAATTTGCACATTTAAATCTAAGTTTTCAAACTGAGATTGCAATTTATAAAACATGTCATCATAAACACAAGTATTATCAGGACAATCAGGGCAAGCTTTTTCATTTTCATGATTACTATCAGAAGATTCAGGCAATTCAATCTCATTTTTTGATTCAGATTCATAGTTGTAATCAGACTTAGAACTAGAAGTATATGCCAAGCCATAAATTTAATCATGGAGTTCATCAGTAAGATCTAGAGACTTGATTTTTTGGAGCTTACAATTTGGAGCTATATGCCCATATGTTTGCAGTTGTAACACTTGATTTTTGCTAAGTCTCTCTTAGACCTATTTTTGGTAAATCTCATAGACTTACGACGGGCTTTTTGGGTCTCTCTTTCTTCTTTAGACCTTCGTCGGTAATTTTTTTTTCTATAAGACTTAGAATGCCTATGAGTTTTCTGTTGAGAGGTGAAAGCCTATTGGTTCATACCAAATTGATCACAGAAGTCTCCTAATTGAGACTTTTCTCTAAACTTATCCATCTTAATTTGTCTATTCAATTTAAATTCATTACATAAAGCTAAACCCTCATCAGTGGTAATTGCTATAAGCT
>NC_061111.1:124813115-124828704 GCF_002878395.1 Capsicum annuum
TGGCCTGGTCTCAGTGACTCTGTCTAGTAAGTTGTGCCTCTTTAGCCTGTAAATTTGATAGACACAAAGGGCGACTTTTTGCACAATTAGAACTTCTAGACATATGGGTTCGACCTAAGCATATTAAATCTCTAGCCCTTTGTTTGGGTAAAATATTTCCATATAGTTATTAAGCTATTTGACATTCTCTTATATTTCGATTGGTGTTTTTGGTTTGATATTTCGACTAAAGCTTAAGCCGTTATTCTTATATAAGTCTGAATGCAGCGTGGCTTACTCCTGCTTAAGGATCCTTGTCATATGAACATTTTGGAGGAAGGTTTACCAACCAGTATGAAAATACTCGTACTCTTCTTAATGGTCTTAGATGTAGACAATTAGGAGAATTTAGGTGGTATAAAGATACCTTTCTAAGTTGAGTTATGGACCTACCCAAAAATAACCTTCAATACTGGAAGACTAAATTCGTAGATGGACTCCCTCCTTTGTTTGGTGAAAGGGTTAGAAAAAAACTTAGGGGATCATCTATTGATATACCCTGGAAAGATTATACTTATGGTCAGCTTATAGCAATTACCACTGATGAGGGTTTAGCTTTATGTAATGAATTAAAATTGAATAGACAAATTAAGATGGATAGTTTAGAGAAAAGTCTCAATTAGGAGGCTTCTGTGATCAATTCGGTATGAACCAACAGGCTTTCACCTCTCAACAAAAAACTCATAGGCATTCTAAGTCTTATAGAAAAAAGAATTACCGACTACGGTCTAAAGAAGAAAGAGAGACCCAAAAAGCTCATCGTAAGTCTACGAGATTTACCAAAAAAAGGTCTAAGAGAGACTTAGCAAAAATCAAGTGTTACAACTGCAAACAGTATGGGCATATAGCTCCATATTGTAAGCTCCAAAAAATCAAGTCTCTAGGTCTCACTAATAAACTCCATGATCAAATTTATGGGTTGTTATATACTTCTGGTTCTGAGTCTGATTACAACTATGAATCTGAGTCAAAAAATGAGATTGAATTGCCTGAATCTTCTGATAGTAATCATGAAAATGAAAAAGCTTGCCCTGATTGTCCTGATAATACTTGTGCTTGTGATAACATGTTTTATAAATTGCAATCTCAATTTGAATACTTAGATTTAAATGTGAAAATTTTAACAGCTGAAAATGTCCTTGAATTATTAAAAGAAATTTCTAATGAAAAACTGCGAGAAAAAATTATTAATCTTGCTCCAAAAAAATTTGCTGATAGCATTCCTATTAATTCTAAAACAGTTACTAAAATCATGACTATGATATGCCTTATTCTTTGGCCGAGGTTAATCGACGCCTCGCTTTAAACAAAACCCTTGGTAGAGATACTTCTTTTAATGATTTAAAAATCGAGGTTGAAAATCCGAGAAAAGAAATTATTTCTTTAAAACAAAATCAAATGATTTGTGATCACAGGATTTCAAAAATTGAAGAAAAAACATCTCTTCATGTTTCTCCTTATGATGTGCCTTCTACGTCGAAAGGTCCAGAAATTACTGAAAATAATGATGATATTAGCATTCAAAATCTGGATATAAAAAATGATTTGTTTTTAGGAATTATGCAAATTGTTACCGCTCATAAATGGTATATTAATTGCACTATATTGATTAATAATGATATTTCTATAACTAATATTGCTATGATTGATAGTGGTGCAAATGTTAGTTGCATTCAACAAGGATTAATCCTTACTAGATATTTTCACAAAACTACTCATATCATTAGATTTGCCTCTGGACATACTCTTGACATTAATTATAAATTGTCTAATACATATGTCTGTAGAAATAAGACTTGCATTCCACATTTTTTCTTTCTAGTAAAAAATTAATTATATCCCCCTATTATTTTAGGAACACCTTTTATAAATATTATCTACCTTTTTACCCATCTTGATGCAAATGGTTTTCAAGCTACTTATAAAAATAAAAAAAATCTTATATTCTTTTATTACAGATCCAGTAACAAGAGATATCAATGCTTTGATTGACATGAAACAAACACAGTTAAATTTCTTATAATTTGAAATTATGAGTATGAATGTTCAAAATACATCGAGTTCTGTGAAAATACAAGAAAAAATAAAAATGATTTCTGGTTAATGATTTTCTTGAGGTCTTTTCTGATGACCTTTCTGATATTTCTCCTAATAGGGAAATTAATTTTGGGATTGATCTTATTCTGTACACTCGTCCTATTTCCATCCCTCCATATAGAATATCTCCGATTGAGTTGAAGGAGCTTAAGGAGAAATTGAAGGATCTCTTCAATAAATGTTTTATCCATCCTAGTTTGACTTCTTGAGGTGCTCTGGTATTGTTTATGCGCAAGAAGAATGGCTCCCTTCGGATGTGCATTGACTATCGTTAGTTGTATAGGATGACCATAAATAATAAGTATCCTCTTTCTAGAATCGATGACTTATTTGATCAACTTCAAGGTGCGTAGTGTTTCTCTAAGATTGATCTTAGATTGGGTTATCGTCAGCTTAAGATTAGGGAAGTAGATATCCCTTAGACTGCCTTAAGGACCTGGTATTGTCATTATGAGTTCTTCTTTATGTCTTTTGGGTTAACTAATTCCCCCATGACATTTATAGAATTGATGAATAGGGTCTTCTATTCATTCCTAGATTTTTTGTTCACTGTCTTCATTGATGATATCTTGGTCTATTCAGGAAGGTCATCAAAAAAGACCTCAAGAAAAATTAGATACCATTGATCATATATACTTTTTCATAGAGTCTTCGATTAATTTGAGTTTTTTGATGACCATTTTGGAATAGCCATGCACTTATGGGGTTGTTTCGCTCATTTGATAGTGTTCAATTTCACTACTTCCAGTAGATAGTAGGATTGACTCATAAAAAGCTCTTGCTTTATAAGATTCACCTGCAATATAAAGGTTAGTGATCAAGTATTTTTGGAGTAGTCTCCATGGATCTTCTTGCTTACATATTTGAGTATTTTCGACAAGAACTATTAGTTCTCTAGTGTCAAGCTTTTCATAGTTTTGCCTATCGGCATTATTTTCTTGAACAATTGAGGCAAACGAATCCCTTTGCATCGCAAACATATAGGATTGAAGTTGTCCATATAAAGGGTGATCTTCTGGAATATCTTCTAAATGAATTGAAGTGCTCATATGCTGGTTTTTGGATGATGATTCAGCAATTTGCAAAATTTTTACATTAATTAAAGTTCTATTTCCCTGTTGTAATACCGGGAAATTAGAAGAGGAAGAAATGTAGGAAGATGAAGAGATGTTTCTGCCTCCGTAGTAAGAGGAACCTTAGCTTCTGCCGTCTTTTCGACGTCCTCTGGCCCTTTGCCAGGGTGGATCAATACTGCATCAAAAGATTAAAATTTATCAAATGACGTATCAAAGTCAGACCAGTCGATTTCATCTCTTATTTCTTCAAAATTTGGAAGATATAAGTCTTCTCTTATCATGTCATGGACAATTTTTCTTAGTATTAAGAAATGGATATCTTCGTTCATAGAAATACATTTAACAATTGTAATAATAGTTTTTTCGGATAGGTAGAAAGTATAATAATTCATTCTCCTTGGCTCCTGCTCACAGTCAAAGAATTGCCTGTAAAAATTTTATGATTTATTGATATATTCATGAGACAGAAAATCAGGTAAAGAATTTTTACTACCCTTTTTATATTGTATTTCAAAATCGAAAGGGGCCAGTTGAGGTTGCCACCTTGCAAAAATTAGTTTAGAAGCAACATGTTTAAAATCTTTATCAAACATATATTTAACGAATCGTGCGTCAGTTCGAACAATGAATTTTTGATTATATAAATCATTTTGAAATTTTAAAACACATTTAACAATCGTTAACATTTCATAAGCCACCGTAGCGTATTTTTTCTGGCTTTCAGACCATTTTCCTGAATAAAATCTAATAAGATTTTCAGAATTAGTATGGGGATTCACTTGTTTTAGAATTCCTCCGTAACCTATGTTGGAAGCATCAGTTTCTACGATTTTTAACCATGCAGGATTCGCAAGGGTTATACAAGGTAAAGACTCAACACGGTTTTTAATCATTTGGACTAGCTTAGTGTGAGTAGTAGTGCAAGGTTCTTTGTAATTCTTTTTTAATCTATCATACAAAGGTGCCAAATCCTTGGATAAGTTCTGATAGAAAGGAGAAATCTAATTAAGACTTCCTAATAATTGAGTTTTATAAGTGATAATATCAGGGATTTTTTTCGAAAAATGTAAAGATCTTTGTATTGGTTTAATTTTACCTTTAGAAATATTATGTCCACAAAATCGAATATAAGTTAGAGACATTTTCGGTTTAGAAATAACTAAACCATTTTGTATAACAATTTGTTTGAAAATATTCAAGTGTTTAAAATGTAATTCTATTGTTTTAGAAAAAATAAGAATATCATCTATATAAACAATTATAAAATTTATGTAGGGATTGAATATATCATTCATGATTTTTTGGAATTCGGAAGGAACATTTTTCAAACCAAAAGGCATAACATTCCATTCATATTGATCATATTTTCTTGTATTTTCATAGAGCTCTGTGTATTTTGAACATTCATACTCATTATCAATATGATTAACCTCCAGAATAGACCAAGATGTCATCAATGAAGACAGTGACCAAAAAATCTAGGAATGAATAGAAGACCCCAGTCATCAATTCTATAAATGCCTTGGGGGCATTAGTCAACCAAAAATACATAAAACGGAACTCATAATGACTGTACAGGGTCCTTAAGGCAGTCTAAGAGATAGCTACTTCCCTAATCTTAAGCTGATGATAACCCAACCTAAGATCAATCTTAGAGAAACACTACGCACCTTGAGGTTGATCAAATAAGTCATCGATACCAGGAAGAGGATACTTATTCTTTATGGTCATCCTATTCAACTAACGATAGTCAATGCACATCCGAAGGGAGCCATTCTTCTTGCGCACAAACAATACCAGAGCACCCCAAGAAGTCAAACTAGGATGGATAAAACATTTATTGAAGAGATCCTTCAATTAATCCTTAAGTTCCTTCAACTCAGTCGGAGATATTCTATATGGAGGGATGGAAATAGGACGAGTGTACAAAACAAGATCCATCCCAAAATCAATTTCTCTATTAGGACAAATATCAGGAAGGTCATCAGAAAAGACCTCAAGAAAATCATTAACCAGAAATCATTTTTATTTTTTCTTGTATTTTTATAGAACTCAGTGTATTTTGAACATTCATACTCATAATTTCAAATTGTAAGAAATTTAACTGTGTTTGTTTCATGTCAACCAAAGCATTGATATCTCTTGTTACTGGATCTGTAATAAAAGAATATGAGATTTTTTATTTTTATAAGTAGCTTGAAAACCATTTGCATCAAGATGCGTAAAAATGTAGATGATATTTATAAAAGGTGTTCCTAAAATAATAGGGGGATATACTTAATTTTTTACTAGAAAGAAAAAATGTGAAATGCAAGTCTTATTTCTACAGACATGTGCATTAGACAATTTATAATTAATGTCAAGAGTATGTCCTGATGTAGATCTAATGATATGAGTAGTTTTTTTGAAAATATCTAGTAAGGATTAATCCTTGTTGAATGCAACTAACATCTGCACCACTATCAATCATAGCAATATTAGTTATAGAAATATAATTATTAATCAATATAGTGCAATTAATATACCATTTATGAGCGGTAACAATTTGTATCATTCCTAAACACAAATCATTTTTTATATCCAGATTTTGAATTTTAATATCATCGTTATTTTCAGTAATTTTTGGACCTTTGGACTTAGAAGGCACATCATAAGGAGAAACATGAAGAGATATTTTTTCTTTAATTTTTGAAATCCTGTGATCACAAATCATTTGATTTTGTTTTAAATAAATAATTTCTTTTCTCAGATTTTCAACCTCGATTTTTAAATCATTAAAAGAAGTATCTCTACCAACGGTTTTGCTTAAAGCGAGGCGTCGATTAACCTCGGCCAAAGAATAAGGCATATCATAGTCATGAGTTTTAGTAACTGTTTTAGAATTAATAGGAATGCTATTAACAGATTTTTTTGCTGCAAGATTAATAATTTTTTCCCGCAGTTTTTCATCAGAATTTCTTTTAATAATTCAAGGACATTTTCAGCAGTTAAAGTTTGCACATTTAAATCTAAGTCTTCAAACTGAGATTGCAATTTATAAAATATGTCATCACAAGCATAAGTATTATCAGGACAATCAGGGAAAACTTTTTCATTTTCATGATTACTATCAGAAGATTCAGGCAATTCAATCTCATTTTCTGATTCAAATTCATTGTTGTAATCTGACTAGAACCAGAAGTATATAATAAGCCATAAATTTGATCTTGGATTTCATCAGTATGACCATGAGACTTGATTTTTTGGAGCTTACAATTTGGAGCTATATGTCCATACTGTTTGCATTGTAACACTTAATTTTTGCTAAGTCTCTCTTAGACCTATTTTTGGTAAATTTCGTAGACTTACGACGGGCTTTTCGGGTCTCTCTTTCCTTTTTAGACCTTCGGTGGTAATTCTTTTTTCTATAAGACTTAGAATTCCTATGAGTTTTCTGTTGAGAGGTATAAGCCTGTTGGTTCATACCAAATTGATCACAGAAGTCTATGTTAAAAATCTAACTCCTATCATTAGATAATTATGAAGAATCAGGACTTTATCTAAATATGAGAAAATGTTAAATAGCTTCTAACTTGGTTCTAAAATGGTGGTACAGTTGAGTTTAATAAGTCTTAGGTTGGTCTGGTCTCAGTGACTCTGTCTAGTAAGTTGTGCCTCTTTAGCTTGTAAATTTGATAGACACAAAGGGCGACTGTTTGCACAATTAGAACTTCTTGACACATGGATTTAACCTAAGCATATTAAATCTCTGACAGGCTCTTTATTTGGGTAAAAGATTTCTATACAATTATTAAGCTATTTGACATTCCCTTATATTTCGATTGGTGTTTTTGGTTCGATATTTCGACTAAAGCTTAAGACGATATTTTTATGATAAGTCTGAATGCAACGTGGCTTACCCCTGCTTAAGGATCCTTGTCATATGGTATTAGAGCCTGGTTATTTCATAGTTATCTGATGTACAGGTATGACAGATTTAAGCATGGCTTGAAATTTTAAGATGTGGATTTGGGAGAAGTTAGTACAAAAAGTACTAAACTTGAAGTGGTAGATTTACCTCAAAATCTCAATTTATTAAATAAATGGACTCTTCCAAAAATCAACATAAGAACTATTTATGACCACAGATATTTTGATAAAATTCCGCATAAACAAATTGTTAAAACTACCAAACAATCTATTGCCTTAAATGCTGATGAACAAACTATTCACTTTCTTAATAAAAACGATGTAGATACTCTTAAAAATCGTTATAATTTCATGCATATTGGCTTAGTACAAATTTCTTTTAAACCCCTTACTCTGAGAGGTCTACCAGAAACATTTTTAGCGGTATTACGTGATGCTATAAATCTAAATTTTAGACCATCTTAAATGGGAACTATTGAATCTACTCTTGCATATGGCCTTGTATAATTTAATGTTCAACCAAATTTATAATGATCTTTGACTGATAGAAATATTCTTGATGTTTTGACCTTAAATGTAAAAACCCATGGTTA
Source organism: Capsicum annuum (assembly GCF_002878395.1). Classification (NCBI taxonomy): domain Eukaryota; kingdom Viridiplantae; phylum Streptophyta; class Magnoliopsida; order Solanales; family Solanaceae; genus Capsicum; species Capsicum annuum. The sequence goes on from NC_061111.1 coordinate 124,820,830, forward strand.
TAATTATGCCCCTGGATCTGAACTCATAGGAGTATCTTATCGCATTTATTACTGTCCTAAGACTACAATGACTCCTAAATGTAGATCAATTGAAGATCCTTCTGATTATATCATTCTTATAGAAACCACAACAACAACAAGAAGCCTAGTGTATTCCCACAAAGTGAGGTCTGGGGAGGGTAAGATGTACGCAGTCTATACCACTACCTCTGAAGAATCCAAGGTTAGTACCAGAAGGCCTATAAGATGGGAAGAAACTAACTTCCCTGACACCTAGATTTTGAATTCAGTCATTTCTCCCAAACAACTTGTAGGAGAAATGACCAATTCAGAATTAACTCATGTAAATCAAAACTCTGATGGAAAAATTTGTCTTCAATTTGATGATAATTCTACTATGTCTTATCGAAATTCCTTTGCTATGTCTCGTAGTATGCCTACTAGAAAATATATTTCTCCTATTGAACCACCTGTTTATGGCCCAGTTAGGAATCGTGCTGCATCCTTGCATACTTTAAACTCTGCAGAATTGCATAATTCTTTTACAAATGTTGAAAAGGTTAAAATTAATCCAAAAACTCATATAGTTCAAGCTAATGATAATATTTCTGATAAAGAAAATCCAACTCCTTCGGAGATGTAATTTGATGTCAACAGTATTTAAAATCCTTATATTAATTTCTGAAAATGGTTTAAATGATTCCATATTAGATATATCTTAGTCCTGGCTCACAGGAAACAAATTATGTTAAAAAAGAATTCTTTGGTGAAAACAGGAAAAGCTTTAGAACATGGTTTTTCAAAGATTATAGTTCTGACGATATGAAAAATATTTTAGAAGAATTCTATGAAATGTATGCATTGCATAATCAGATTATTTGTTTTGCACCATGGGTTATATCTGCATATTTGCCTAAATATATTAATGTGATAGAAAGATCTTACCAAGATACTAGTAGCAACATTATTGAATGTGTTTATCCCCCCCAGTCACCTTTTATACTTCCTAATAATACGGGTATTACTTATTCTGCATTTCAAAAATTCATTGATAATGATGTTGGACGAATTACTACTGTAGAAATTAATAAGTTAATTGCTAAAAATAATTATTTAAGTTTCTATGTGAAAGTTCTTGGGGAAGACATTTCCTTGCTTGACAAAAAACTTGATGAATTGATTAAAATAGTGAAAATTCTTAATGGTGGTCCAAAAACTTCTAATGTTGCTTCTACTTCAGAAAATAAGTCTGAAGAATTGACTATTAAACCCTGTGTTCAACGACCCCCTGATATTGAAGGTTTTGCAAAATTCTCTTATATGAAAAAAACTAGAAAAATCTGGATATAAAAAATGATTTGTTTTTAGGAATGATGTAAATTGTTACCGCTCATAAATGGTATATTAATTGCACTATATTGATTAATAAAGATATTTCTATAACTAATATTGCTATGATTGACAGTGGTGCAGATGTTAGTTGCATTCAAGAAAGATTAATCCCTATTAGATATTTTTAAAAAACTATTCATATCATTAGATCTGCATTTGGACATACTCTTGATATTAATTATAAATTTCCTAATGCACATGTCTGTAGAAATAATACTTGCATTCCACATTTTTTCTTTCTTCTAAAAAATCAATTATATCCCCCTATTATTTTAGGAACACCTTTTATAAATGCCATATACCCTTTTATGCATCTTGATGCAAATGGTTTTCAGGCTACTTATAAAAATAAAAAAATCTCATATTCTTTTATTACAGATCCAGTAACAAGAGATATCAATGCTTTGATTGACATGAAACAAACACAGTTAAATTTCTTACAATTTGAAATTATGAGTATGAATGTTCAAAATACACTGAGTTCTGTCAAAATATAATAAAAAATAAAAATAATTTCTAGTCAATTGATTGCTGATATTTGTGCGGATCACCCAAATGCTTTTTGGAAAAGAAAAGAACATGTTGTTTCCCTTCCTTATGAAAATGATTTCAGCGAAACTAATATTCTAACAAAATCCCGACCCTGCCAAATGAATGCAGAGTTAGTAGAATTCTGCAAAAAGAAGATTGATAATCTTCAGGAAAAGGGTCTCATAAAACCTTCAAAATCCCCGTGGTCATGCACTGCATTCTATGTTAACAATGCTGCTGAAAAAGAACGAGGTATGCCTAGACTTGTCATTAATTATAAACCGCTAAATGAAGTTTTGCAATAGATTAGGTATCCAATACCTAATAAAAATGACTTATTATCTAGATTATATGATGTCAATATATTTTTAAAATTTGGTTATTAGCAAATTTGTATTGCGAATGAACATACTTATAGAACTGCCTTTAATGTGCCTTTTGGTCAATATGAATAGAATGTTATGTCTTTTGGTTTGAAAAATGCTCCTTTTGAATTCCAAAAAATTATAAATGATATATTCAATCCTTACATGACTTTTATAATTGTTTATATAGATGATATTCTTATTTTTTCTAAAATAATAGAATTACATTTTAAACACTTGAATATTTTCAAACAAATTGTTATACAAAAAAGTTTAGTTATTTCTAAACCAAAATGGTCTCTATTTCAAACTGATATTCGATTTCTTGGACATAATATTTCTAAAGGTAAAATTGAACCAATACAAAGATCTTTAGATTTTTCGAAAAAAATCCATGATATTATCATTGATAAAACTCAATTACAACGATTTTTAGGAAGTCTTAATTATATTTTCCCTTTCTATCAGAACTTATCCCGGGATTTGGCACCTTTGTATGATAGATTGAAAAAGAATCACAAAGAACCTTGGAGTACTACTCACACCAAGCTAGTCCAAATGATTAAAAAACGTGTTTAGTCTTTACCTTGTGTAACCCTTGCGAATCCTGCATGGTTAAAAATCGTAGAAACTAATGCTTCCAACATAGGTTATAGAGGAATTTTAAAACAAGTGAATCCCCGTACTAATTCTGAAAATCTTATTAGATTTCATTAAGGAAAATGGTATGAAAGTCAGAAAAAATACGTCACGGTGGCTCATGAAATGTTAATGATTGTTAAATGTATTTTAAAATTCCAAGATGATTTATATAATCAAAATTCATTGTTCGAACTGATGCTCAATCCGTTAAATATATGTTTGATAAAGATTTCTAACATGATGCTTCTAAACTAATTTTTGCAAGGTGGAAAGCTCAACTGGCCCCTTTCAATTTTGAAATACAATATAAAAAGGGTAGTGAAAATTCTTTACCTGATTTTCTGTCTCGTGAATATCAATAACTCATAAAATTTTTATAGGCAATTCTTGGACTGTGAGCAGGAGCCAAAGAGAATGAATTATTATACTTTCTACCTATCCGAAAAAACTATTATTACCATTCTTAAATGTGTTCCTATGAACGAAGATATCCATTTCTTAATACTAAGCAAAATTTTCCATGACATGATAAGAAAAGACTTATATCTTCCAAATTTTGAAGAAATAATAGATGAAATCGACTGGTCCGACTTTGATACATCATTTGATAAATTTTAATCTTTCGATGCAGTATGGATCCACCCTGGCAAAGGGCCAGAGGACATGGAAAAGGCGGTAGAATCCAAGGCTCCTTTTACTATGGAGGCAGAAACATCTCTTCATCTTTCTATATTTCTTCCTCTTCTAATTTATCGGTATTACAATAGAGAAATAGAACTTTGATTAATGCAAAAATTTTGCAAATTGCTGAATCATCATCCAAAAACCAGTATATGAGCACTTCAATTCATTTAGAAGATATTCCAGAAGATCACCCTTTATATGAACAACTTCAGTCCTATATGTTTGCTAAGCAAACAGATTCGTTTGCCTCAATTGTTCAAGAAAATACTGTCGATAGGCCAAATTATGAAATGCTTGACACTAGTGAACTAATAGTTTTTGTCAAAAATACTCAAATATGCAAACAAGAAGATCCATGGAGATTACTCCAAAAATACTTGATCACTAACCTTTATATTGTAGGTGAATACTTGATCACTAACCTTTATATTGCAGGTGAATCTTATAAAACAAGAGTTTTTTATGAGTTAATCGTACTATTTACTGGAAGTACTAAAATTGAATACTATCAAATGAGCGAAACAACCCCAGGAGTGCATGGCTATTCCAAAATGGTCATAAAAAAACTCATATCAATAGAAGACTGGGAAACCACATCCATGACTGAAAAAACCATGACAATGAAATGAGCGAAAATAACTTTCACTTATTGGGACTACGTAAAAGCATTTACCCAGACTTTATATGATAATAATATCAAGCATAAACATACTTGGTTTTTAAAAGTCTATGCTAAAGTATTTGAAGATCCCATTCCAAACTGGTTTATCCAATAGTGGTCATATCATAGCCCAACAGTTAAGATCTTGCCACCAGAATATTTTCATCTTTACAAAGAATGGAAAAAGACTTCACCATTTTTAACAGAATTATACCTTTCTGAACAGATCTGCAAATTGGATACCATTGATCAAATATACTTTTTCATAGAGTTTTCCATTTCGTGGATCTATAAATACAGTGTTGATTTGGGTATACTAAAGATCAACTACCGGGCTTATATAGGCTATTTTATACCAACTTTTGAGAAAATTAACCTGCCAGGATCCGACTACCAAAATTCCTTATGGAAAAGATTTGCAAGAAACCATTATAAGAAAAACTCTGAATATGCTCATGCTTCACAGAAAGAAATTATCAACGACAAAGGCCTAAACTATATTTCTAGAAGAATCTCCGTACAAGAAGGAGATAAACTGGAAATGATTGAAAAATACTTAGCATAAGTTTGAAATAAACTACTAAAAACAATAGAACAAAGTTCAGATACTTCTATGAAAAGCATTACCAGTGAAGAAGCGGAAAACACTGAAAATATTTGCGATTCACAGTCACTACCTCCAGAACATATCCTCACAAATGAAGAGATCGAAAATACCAAAGCATTTCTCTATCAACTTGAAGAAAAAGGGAAAAGACAAAACAGGACAAGAAGGCCCCAACAACTAATTACTATGTTTCACTATAGGTCCCATTTATAACAGTGAAAATACTATGCGCAGGGACCCACTGTAGGACCTATAGTACTATGCGTAAATTTTTTTTCTATAAAAGATGCCTCATTCTGTATAAGGAGGCATGAGTTTTCCTTCCCCTTCTCTCTCTAAGCCTAGCTCTCTCTCTACTTTGTAATATACTATGAAGATAAATAAAAGGCAGATAGCCACCGTTTTAATACCGTTTAGGCTTTCCATTAGGCCAGTTTCAAGGTACATAGTTTTTCTTCTTTTAACTTACTTTTTATACTCCTTCTTCCGGCCAGCTGTGACCATGTACGGCTAAGAAAATTCTCATGTCTATGTTAAAAATCTAACTCCTATCATTAGATAATTATGAAGAATCCAAACTTTATCTAAATATGAGAAAATGTTAAATAGCTTCTAACTTGGTTCTAAAATGGTGGTACAATTGAGTTTAATATATCTTAGGTTGGCCTGGTCTCAGTGACTCCGTCTAGTAAGTTGTGCCTCTTTAGCCCATAAATTTGATAGATGCAAAGGGCGACTTTTTGCGCTATTAGAACTTCTAGACACGTGGGTTCGACCTAAGCATATTAAATCTCTGACAGGCCCTTTGTTTGGTTAAAAGATTTCCATATAGTTATTAAGCTATTTGACATTCCTTATATTTCGATTGGTGTTTTTGGTTCGCTATTTCAACTAAAGCTTAAGCCAATATTCATATGATAAGTCTGAATGCAGCGTGTCTTACCCCTGCTTAAGGATCCTTATCATATAGGTTTAAAAACAATTTGTACTAAGCCAATATTCATGAAATTATAACGATTTTTAAAAGTATCTACATCGTTTTTATTAAGTGAATAGTTTGTTCATCAACATTTAAGGCAATAGATTGTTCGATAGTTTTAATAATTTGTTTATGCATAATTTTATCAAAATATCCGTATTCATAAATGGTTTTATGTTGGTTTTTGGAAGAGTCCATTTATTTAATAAATCGAGATCTTGAGGTAAAGCTTAAGCCGATATTCTTCTGATAAGTTTGAATGCAGTGTTGGTTACCCCTGCTTAAGGATCCTTGTCACATGGTATCAGAGCTTGGTTATTTCATAGTTATCTGATGTACAGGTGTGACAGATTTAAACATAGGCATGAAATTTTAAGATATGGATTTGGGAGAAGTTAGTACAAAATGTACTAAACTTGAAGAGGTATATTTACCTCAAAATCTCGATTTATTAAATAAATGGACTCTTCTAAAAATTGACATAAAAACTATTTATGATATTTAACTGTGTCTGTTTCATGTCAATCAAAGCATTGATATCTCTTGTTAGTAGATTTGTAATAAAAGAATATGAGATTTTTTTTTTATATAAGTAGCTTGAAAACCATTTGCATCAAGATGCATAAAGACATTTATAAAAGGTGTTCCTAAAATAATAGGGGGATATAATTATTTTTTTACTAGAAAGAAAAAATGTACAATTCAAGTCTTATTTCTACAGATATGTGCATTAGGCAATTTATAATTCATATTAAGAGTATGTCCAGATGTAGATCTAATGATGAGTAGTTTTTTAAAAATATCTAGTAGGGATTAATCCTTCTTGAATGCAACTAACATCAACACCACTATCAATCGTAGCAATAATAGTTATAGAAATATCATTATTAATCAATATAGTGCAATTAATATACTATTCATAAGCGATAACAATTTGCATCATTCCTAAAAATAAATCATTTTTTATATCCAGATTTTGAATATTAATATCATCGTTATTTTTAGTAATTTCTGGACCTTTGGACTTACAAGGCACATCATAAGGAGAAACATGAAGAGATGTTTTTTCTTCAATTTTTGAAATCCTGTGATCATAAATCATTTGATTTTGTTTTAAATAAATAATTTCTTTTCTCAAATTTTCAACCTCGATTTTTAAATCATCAAAAGAAGTATCTCTACCAGCAATTTTGCTTAAAGCGAGGCGTCGATTAACCTCGGCCAAAGAATAAGACATATCATAGTCATGAGTTTTAGTAACTATTTTAGAATTAATAGGAATGCTATTAGAAGATTTTTTTGCTGCAAGATTAATAATTTTTTCCCCCAATTTTTCATCAGAAATTTCTTTTGATAATTCAAGGACATTTTCAGCAATTAAAGTTTGCACATTTAAATCTAAGTCTTCAAACTGATATTGCAATTTATAAAACATGTCATCACAAGCACAAGTATTATCAGGACAATCAGGGCAAACTTTTTCATTTTCATAATTACTATCAGAATATTCAGGCAATTCAATCTCATTTTCTAATTCAGATTTATAGTTGTAATCAGACTCAAAATCAAAAGTATATAACAAGCCATAAATTTGATCATGGAGTTCATCAGTAAGACCTAGAGATTTGATTTTTTTGAGTTCGGAGTTGGATTTTGATGTCAACAGTATTTAAAATCATTATATTAATTTCTGAAAATGGTTTAAATGATTCCACATTAGATAGATTTTAGTCCTGGCTCACAGGCAAGAAATTATGTTAAAAAAGAATTCTTTGGTGAAAACTAGAAAAGCTTTAGAACATGGTTTTTCGAAACTTATAGTTCTGACGATATGAAAAATATTTCAGAAGAATTCTATGAAATGTGTGCATTGCATAATCAGATTATTTGTTTTGCACCATGGTTAATATCTGCATATTTGCCTAAATATGTTAATGTGATAGAAAGATCTTACCAAAATACTAGTGGCAATATTATTGAATGTATTTATCCCCCTCAGCCACCTTTTATACTT
>NC_061111.1:124831704-124870714 GCF_002878395.1 Capsicum annuum
TAAGAGAAATTCATTTTTAACCGCCTCTAATAATTTGTATAAATTCAAAATATTTTTTGATTTAAAGACTCCTATTGTTATCCCTATATATAGCTGAAAAAGAACTCACAGAAACTCACTCAAAGAGAAAACAAAATAGAAAGATTAGAGAACACAAAAAGAGGAATTATGCGTCTTGAAATATTTCCTTTTTTCTCTTTGTTGTGCAATTGATTAGCCTGCTTCGTGTGATCAAAGACAGAATTTTGTGGAGAGTATACTTACGTGGAAGAAGTACACATGCTATACAAAATATTGAGAATGAAAAGATAGATACAGTTAAAGATAGGATAAAAATTAACGACATACCATTTTAAAATCATTGACGTGTATCTATATGAGGGCTATCTTGATCCCAACAATCTATAGTCTTGTTTGCGAAAGAAAAATTCTGAGCCAAATGAACATTTGGCCTACTGTATTAGTAAAACCTGAAAACATAGGCATGGAAAGACAACTTTGTTGTGATTAAACATGAGAATGAACCTAAGCATATTTATATCATTCATCCACGATCACATTATGGAATTGATTAGCATAACGAAACTTCAATATATGATCGATTACAAGTTCTCTATGCATTCTGTTAGTTAATGAATAGTTATGAGTTATGACTCTTCGTATAACATGACTATTATGATTTACAATGTAATTTTTTTCTTTACTTGAATAAAATTTGAAGAGATAAGTTGTTAAAAAAAGGGCAAAAATCTCATAAAAAAGATAAATAGTATTGGAGGCCATAGAGAGGTGCCACATCACCCTCGATATGTTTCTCCTTTATATATATATATATAGAGAGAGAGAATTTTAGTTTTGTGCACCGCCAGTGTACAAAATATTCTATCAGGTAAACTTGACTTGCTATTGCAGGTTACATAATTTTTTTTTTAATTTTTATGTAAATAATTAGGTAACCTGCAATAGCAATAGCAGGTCTAAGTTAATTGATAGTGTAGAATATTTTGTGTATTGACAGTGCACAAAACTTAAACTCATATATAGATATAAAGAGAGAGAGAGTGTGTGTGTAATACCCCGTATTTTTGTGCTAGTCTATAAACCATTGTTCTTACGTGTATAAGCTATAATCCAAGTGATTCCCATGTGAATATAAGTTTCATGATCATTATCCTAGTGTGCAAAGTGCTCTTGAGGTTAAAAATATTCATAGGAATCACTTAGAGCCAAGTTGAGGTAAGATCATCTGTTTCATTCTAAATTTGATATTCGATTCTACAAGGGTCTACTTTAAACATGTATAACTTTTTATATATATGGAATTTTTCAGTTCAAGACCCACCAAATTGTAGATAATTGAATTATCTTTCCAACTATACCAATTTCGCAAAAATCCGATAAACGAGTAAAAAGTAATGCCATTTTCTATGTGAGGCAGTAAGCCAACACGATCTTGGTGCGTCGCGTCGACTTTGCCTCGACACGAAAAACTGATGCGGATCCAAGGCTATTTTGCATGATAATTCAATTCCAAAAGGGTCTAGGGTTACTTTAGTAAATTCCCTATACTCAAATCTACCCAAAACACACAATTTCACCCTTAAAGAAGCAAAGATACCTCATTATTCATCTTTCATCTCAAGAAAATAAAACCCTAAGGCTCATACTTTCTATCCAAGAAACCCAAAGTTTCTCCATTAATTCTCCAAGATAACTCAAGATTAAGGTTTCCCAATACAAAAGCTCTAAGAATTCATCATCAATTCATCAATAGAAGTACAAGATTCAAGCTTTTACATTCAATTCATCAAAGATCATCAATTAAGGTATGTGGGGTTTCAACAAGGACAATTCTTTCGTCCTAGTGTCCAAAACTTATTTTAAATTTATAAATTACTGAATTTTATGTGATTTTTCATGAAATTGAAGTTAGGGTTTATACCCAATTTATATTTTTTTTGAAGATTATGAGTTTACAAGTGATTGAATATTGAATTGCATGACTGTTTTCATGTATTTATGTGCATAATGTAATTTTTCAGATTTTCCAAAGTGAGTTTAAGCATGATATTGAGATTCTTGATCTTGTTATTTTGATATTGTTGAAGTATTTTCAAGAAGCATATTGAGCACGATGTTTTGCTATGATTTTGAAGATAAATTTCATGTCTATTCTCATATTTTCATGCACATTGCTGAAATTTCCAGATTTTAAGATGAAATATGAATCTTTATGTTATCAAGCATGAATTTGAGATGTTTTATCATGATATTGAAACATGGGTTATTAAGCCCTAGTTTGACTATTGATATTTCAAGAACTTGTGCTTTTAAGCACCCTGATATTAGCATATTTTCAATTGTATAAATATTATTTGATCTTCGGATCCCCAGTTGAGTTTTGGAATCCACTTTTCAGAGTTTATTTCAGAGTACAGATATGAGTTTGGTTTTCATCATAAACCATGAAATTATTTTTAAAAAGTGAATTTCCAATGAGATGAGTGTAGCAAATAAAAAGGAGTAGTATTTAGCACCGAGTTGGGTATGATTCCAAGGTCTCATACCCTAGAACTACGTGCCACCATAGGATTGAGATTAATAGGCCTGAGGCCGAGATAGTGATCACTAAGTTAAGGTTATACTCCCTGTCAATAGTATGATGCCTCTCCCCAACGTGAGGTTTCTTCCTTAGAAGGACAGAACGTTGGACTCCATGTAGCTCGCATGGTTTATGTCGGTTAAGAGAACCTCCTTGCTAGTAAAGGTAAATAAATGACTTATAAGTATTTCCCCTTCTAGTAAAGAAAAGCTTTTAAAAGTATCTCTTAAGATAAAAATACTTTTCCCTAAAGATTTTAAAAACTAAGTGTAAAAGCTCACCAACTTATTCAGATATTGATTTCTTTGAGATTTCAGTTACAGAGTTACAGTTTTAGGTTTCAGACACAAAGATGAGATCTTTTTCACTTAACCTATACGATTTGATAATAAGAAGAGAACACATATTTTAGAACTAAGTGTAATAACTCACGAGATTTATACTACATGCTTTATTATTCATGATTTATGAGTTTTAGATTTCAGATTTCTCAAGCTATGTAAGTCATTTACATTTAGCATGCATTGTTTTATAAATGATGATTATGAGATAATGTTTACTTATTTGTTGCATCCCCATATACTCGGTATATATACTTAGTACATCCTTAAAGTACTGATCCACATATATGTCTATGTGCAGTATTGTCTCATAGTGTAGGTACAAGTTTCAATATGCACATTCAGATTCAGACAGTTTCAAATTCCAGCCCGTGAGATGATGAGTCCTCCTACTTCGGGGACTTCAGTTATACTTATTTATATTATTTACTTTTTTATTCATTCTTATTGATTAGAGATAGTTGGAATATCTTTCCAGCTATCTATAGTCAGTATTAGTAGAGGTTTCATAGACAGACAGTAGAGTTAATGTATTTAGTTTCAATTTTTCTTGTAAAAGCAGAGTTGTAATCATGTGAATTTAGTTTTGTATTGATCAGATTCAGAAAAGAGTTATCTTCCACTGATTTTCCACAGATTTATGCATTTTATTCAGTTGCTTATGATTTATGCCAGTAGAAGGGTTAGTTTGGGGTCACTTATGATCCTAAGCACCATGTGACGTCTCGAAACCAGTTTTTGGGGCGTTAAAAACTTAGTATCAGAGCACAGAGTTCAAGTGTCCTAGGGTGTCTATGAAGTCGTGTCTAGTAGAGTCTTGCAGAACGGTATGAAGATGTCTATATTTTTTTTGCAAGAGGCTACAGGGTATTTAAGAAAAGTTTTCTTTCCTTCCTACTCTGGATCGTGCAGTAAAGTTGTTCTCTCAAAATCTCCTTACTATTTGCATGTCACCCCAAAATTCCTCATCTATGTATATTCTTGAGATAACATGATCAACGAGTTCTAATTCCTCCCCAGATACTGCTATCAGATTTGCTAGCAAAAATTTCAGAAGTCACACAAAGGGGCTTAAGAGGAGCTCTCTAGTGTGCCATGAGTCCCTTAAGTTGAAAGTTATGTCCTCATTCTTATGAGTCATTTAGTTAAGACAGAGTAAGATACGTATTTAGATTCCTTATTAACCCTTTAATACAGATAGTACTCTTTAGAAGGGATAGTGTGCGTATAGACTGCTGAATAGAGTTTGTATTCATAAGATATTGAAACTTAGAGTGTTATGATTCATAAGTAGATTGAACCTTCTTATAGTTGAAAGTGTGGGTTTAAAAGTGTAGTGACAAGAAGGGTGGCAAGGGCAATTTATTTAATATATATATAGCTGAATTTTTGCTTATGATTGAGTTAGTAATGGAGTGATATGTCCTTGTGTGTTAGTTTAGTAGAAGGTAGAGAATGAGTTATTAGTTAAGGTGAATTATTGTTTGCTTGATGTATGAAAAAAGTTATTGATGATATTTTTTGTGTTAGAAAAGTATAGATTATTAATGAAGTACTTCGTGGTTTAGTATTGTTAATTTAGGCTTTCCTTGAGGTTACAAAAGGAGTTTAGTTGAAACTTATAGAGCTATGATAATAATTTAGGTGTATATAGGGGTAAATAGTAATGGTGGGTAGAAAGAGGATGTGTTAATGGATTGCAAATAAGATAGCACATACAATGATGATCGATTGTTGTTATTTAAGGCTTTAGTGGACTATTTTTCTTGACGTCTTATTTTATAGCTTTCGAGTGAGAATGGGGTGTGAGGTTGGGTTGTAAATCATGTTTAGCATTAGACGTTAAGTTTAAATAGCGGATAATCATAAACGTGAGAGTAATGATTTTTTGGTTGTTGATGCTAGTTATATGGAGGTGATCTAGTAGGCTTGAACAATGTATGCAAGAGTGTAAGATCACGTATTCGTAATTAAGTATGATGTAGAGGTATGCCCAAAGTGATATGGGGCAACATTTTCTCGAAGTTTACTAAGTTTTATGAGTTAGTAGTACCCTTAAGTTTCTAAGTAGAAGAAGGCTAGTGATATAGTATATGGTGTTCTTAGTAGCTAAGTTAAGGAGTATGATTGATAATGTTGAGCCTTTGGATATAATCTTAATTCTTAAGGCTTAGAGATATAAGTATAGAAGTGTGATCTTGGTAGGCTATGATTATGTGTTTAGAGATGTAGGCATGCTTGTAAATGAGGGTGTAAGTCGATGATGATGATTATTGAAGCTAGAAAGTTAAGGATGGTATATGAAAGCGTTGTTCGAGAATGAAGTCAGTAAGTTCGAAATATTGTTTATTCCTGTGAGTTTAGCATTTATATGTAGACATTAGAATGATGAAATTATGGCTTAGTCTAGAGGATATGCAGTAGACCATAAGCTTAGAATATTAGCTCTGACTTAAGGGGAAGATTGTAGAGTGATGAACCAAATCAAGTTTTGGGAATTAGATTGTGATACATGTCAATAAGAGTTATGATAAGATAGTGATCCCTTCTTACTCTAGAGTATTCCTTGAATTTTTAGTCATTATAACACCAAATCCATGTCTTACGTGATAGATCTGTGCGTTATACCAATACTTATACACATCATGCATGCTCAAGTCCATTCTCAATTTCTAGCAAACAAGTAACAGCTTCACTCTGTGATTCGAGTTATCCCTCATGAATCTACGAACTTCAGTATTATGTTAATAGCTCATAATAAGTATGGACTCATGTTTCAAAGTATGGTCAGTTTTCAGAAACTCATGATCCTAGTGCAATCCAGTTTATATCATGTATGTCCTCAATTTAGATCTCTTGGTGAATCTATGATGTTGATATTCTATTCCTCAGTCCTCAGTTATGTGTCAAAGATATCCTTCTAAGTTTTAGGTCCTTATGCTTTAACCTTTTAGTGACCTTTCCTTGTATAATAATAGTGGTGATGAGTAATTGTGTTGATGGGAGAGAGTAAGTATTTCTTGTTGATGAAAGATCATTGTATGCTTGTTTTAGCTAAGGCCATAAGTGTGAAGTAAGATTGAGGCCAAGTCTTTGATATATGTTGTGGCTAGTTGAAACTTATGTGTGTATGTTATTGGGGTAGTGTGTTGGAGTTGTTGTGATAGATGTTTAGAGAATATGAGGAGTGTGTTATCAAGGGTGTTTGTTTAGACGTTTATATATGATTATAACAATAGGCTTGAATTCCATGTAGGTGTATAAGTGGATGAATGTGGTGCACATTAGTTTCCAACCTTCCCGACCTTAGAATGTAAATCCTTAAGTGAATTCATGATCGGGGTTGTCAATAGCACATCTCTGTATGTTTAAAAATTTTTGGGCTAGGTTTGATGGTAAAAATAGTGAGGCAACGTGATATGGCCGTGGCACGTCGTATATCGCATTGGTAGGGAGCAACATGGCACGTCATATATCGCGTCGGTAGTCCAGTTCAGTTATGGTGTTATATGTAGTACCCCAAAATTTTGAGTTAGGCTTGACCATGGTGAGAGGACTTAGTTTAATTTAGACCTTAGTAGATAGGTTTATCAATGCCCATGTGAGAATTAGAAGTTGAATCAAGTAAGTATGGTATTTAAGGGAAATAGTATAGTGAGAGAGTATTCGAGGAGAGTTGCTAAGCTTGAAAGTAAGAAGTTGCATTACCTAAGGCCTAGAAATTCTAACCTAGCTTATAATGTATATGTCTATGTACCAAGCTATAAAGTTGTATCAATGTTGTGATTCCTTAGTCAGATGTCTTGTTCAGACCATGCCCAAAAAAATTCTTTGATCCCTAATATTAATAGAATTTCGTAGAAGAGTGCTGAAGAAATACTCCATTTGAGCATGAGCATTTAGTATGATCCAGTTCATATAGCCTGCAATCCTATTTAGCTATCAATCAGATAAGCTTCTATAGATTCCCAACTTTCCACCTAGTCTTACTATCTGCAGTCTCATGCGTATGTCCATTCTAAGAGATAATATGTTTTCATCCATGTAAACTATGAATTCAGCTTAATTCATGCATCAGTTTCAGTTTCAAATATTAAGTAATGATTCAGTTTGTGAGTATCCTGTGTATCATCTCAATCTTTTCCTAGTATTTCAATCAAATCAGTATCATTTGGGGATGAACGATCCCAAGGGGGATATGCTGTAATACCCTGAGTTTTCATGTCATAAACCTATCATATTTTTCTCGTGAAATCAGATCTAGCATAAAGTAATGGTTACTCACAAGTTGACACTCTCATTTCTATCTCAGCCATATAGCTATTTCATGAGAATTCATGCACTCGCAGATCAGTTCCGTAGCTCATTATGTTTAAGATTCAGTGATTTAGTTTATTTCAGTTGTGCATGATAGCGTATAGCCTCAGATTCCTTAGTGTTTTTAGCTTAATTAGCCACATTTGAGGACAAATGTTTCCAAGGAGGAGATAATGTAATACCCTATATTTTTGTGCTAGTCTATAAACCATCGTTCTTACGTGTATAAGCTATAATCCAAGTGATTCCTATGTGAATATAAGCTTCATGATCTTTATCCTAGTGTGTGAAGTGCTCTTGAGGTTAAAAATGTTCATAGGAATCACTTAGAGCCAAGTTGAGCAAAGATCATTTGTTTCGTTTTAAATTTGATATTTGATTCTACAATGGTCTACTTTAAACGTGTATAACTTTTTATATACATGGAATTTTTAAGATCAAAACCCACCATATTTTAGATAATTGAATTATCTTTCCAACGATACCAATTTCGCAAAAATCCGATAAGCGAGAAAAACGTTATGTCATTTTTCGTATGAGGTAGTAAGTCAACGCAACCTTGGCGCGTCGCGTCGACTTCTCCTCGACATGAAAAAATGACGTGGATCCAAGGCTATTTTACATTCTAATTCAATTACAAAAGGGCCTAGGGTCACTTTAGTAAATTCCCTACACTCAAATCCGTCCAAAATACACAATTTCACCCCCAAAGAAGCAAAGATGCCTCATTATTCATCTTTTCATCTCAAGAAAACAAAACCCTAAGGCTCATACTTTTTCTCCAAGAAACCCAAAGTTTCTCCATTAATTCTCCAAAAAAACTCAATATTAAGATTTCCCAATACAAAAGCTCTAAGTATTCATCATCAATTCATCAATAGAAGTCCAAGATTCAAGCTTTTACATTCAATCCATCAAAGACCATCAATTAAGGTATGTGGGGTTTCAACAAGGACAATTCTTTCGTCCTTGTACCCAAAACTTATTTTGAATTTATAAATTACTGAATTTTATGTGATTTTCTATGAAATTGAAGTCACGGTTTATACCCAATTTATATTTTTTTTGAAGATTATGAGTTTACAAGTGATTGAATATTGAATTGCATGACTATTTTCATGTATTTATGCGCGTAATGCAATTTTTCAGATTTTCCAAAGTGAGTTTAAGTATGATATTGAGATTCTTGATCTTGTTATTTTGATATTGTTGAAGTATTTTCAAGAAGCATATTGAGCACGATGTTTTGCTATGATTTTGAAGATAAATTTCATGTTTATTCTCATATTTTCATGCACATTGCTGAAATTTTCAGATTTTAAGATGATCTTTATGTTATCAAGCATGAATTTTGAGATTTTTTATCATGAGATTGAAACATGGGTTATTAAGCCCTAGTTTGAATATTGATATTTCAAGAACTTGTGCTTTTAAGCACCCTGATATTAGCATATTTTCAATTGTATAAACATTATTTGATCTTCGGATCCCCAGTTGAGTTTTGGAATCCACTTTTTAGAGTTTATTTCAGAGTATAGATATGAGTTTAGTTTTCATTATAAACCATGAGATTATTTTTAAAAAGTGTATTTCCAATGAGATGAGCCTAGACAATAAAAGGGAGTAGTATTTAGCACCGAGTTGGGTATGATTCTAAGGTCTCATACCCCAAAACTACGTGCCACCGTAGGATTGAGATTAATGGGCCTGAGGCCGAGATAGTGATCACTAAGTTAAGGTTATACTCCCTGGAAAGAGTATGATGCCTCTCCCCAACGTGAGGTTTCTTTCTTAGGAGGACAAAACGTTGGACTCCATGTAGCTCGCATGGTTTATGTCGGTTAAGAGAACCTCCTTGCTAGTAAGGGTAAATAAACAACTTTTGAGTATTTCCCCTTCTTGTAAACAAAAACCTTTAAAAGTATCTCCTTAAGATAAAAATACTTTTCCCTAAAGATTTTAGAAACTAAGTGTAAAGGCTCACCAACTTATTCAGCTATTGATTTATTTGAGATTTCAGTTACAGAGTTACAGTTTTAGCTTTCAGACACAAAGGTGAGATCTTTTTCACTTAACCTATACGATTTGAGAATAAGAAGAGAACACCGATTTTAGAACTAAGTGTAATAACTCATGAGATTTATACTACATGCGTCATTATTCATGATTTATGAGTTTTAGATTTCGAATTTCTCAAGCTATATGAGTCATTTACATTTAGCATGCATTGTTTTATAAATGATGATCATGAGATAATGTTTTACTTATGCATTGCATCCCCATATACTAAGTATATATGTCTATGTGCTACATTGTCTCATAATGTAGGTACAAGTTTCAGTATGCATATTCAGACTTAGACAGTTTCAGATTTCAGCCCGTGAGATGATGATTCCTCCTACTTCGGGGACTTCAGTTATACTTATTTATATTCTCTACTTTCTTATTTATACTTATTGATTAGCGATAGTTGGAGTAGCTTCCCAGCTATCTATAGTCAGTATTAGTAGAGACTTCATAGACAGACAATAGAGTTAATGTATTTAGTTTCAATTTTTCTTGTAAAAGCAGAGTTGTAATCATGTGAATTTAGTTTTGTATTGATCATATTCAGAAAAAAGTTATCTTCCGCTGATTTTTCATAGATTTATGCATTTTATTCAGTTTCTTATAAGTTATACAAGTAGAAGGGTTAGCTTGAGGTCACTTGTGATCCTAAGCACTGTGTGACATCTCTGAACCCATTTTCGGAGCGTTACAGAGAGATAGATAGATAGATAGATCGATATATTGTGTAATGGACACTTAAAATATTGTGTATTTATTGCACTCTCATTGGATGCTTATTAATATGCTTTGTTAAAATCTTGCTAGGAATTCTGTGAAAAAAATTCTAGCAAGGAAAAAATAGTACACATATCCAATATGTGCACGGCTAACTATCTCACTAATAATCTTATAAAAAACAATCCAACAGGATAAAATCTTTATTATGTGTAAAAGAGTACAAGACACATGGTTAACCTATCACATAACCAACATGTATTGTGGTGCAGTGGATGGGGCTGCTCCACCCTTAACCAGAGGTCAAGGGTTTGACCCTAGGTATGGAGAAAACTCTGTTGGGAGCACTGCCATCTTAATAGGCCCTGTAACGCGCGATATAGATTAGTCGGGCTACAATGCGGGCACCAAACACCGGATAGAAACCAGAAAAAAACCCATCACATAATTTTTGAAAATTATGCACTCCGATTATGTATACCAAATTATCATATGTTGGAGTTGGCCATGCCATTGTGATCAAACCTATCAAATTATTATTTGCTGAATCGATTGAACATTTGCATCTTTAATTTTTTGATAGAATTGCTGAATCAGATTGAAGATTCTTAAAATGTGATTTGAAATTAGTATAACTGAATAAATTTGTTTTTGTTGAATGTGATAAGGGCGTCTGTGTCATAAATTGTTGTTATCTTTTGTATGGTGTTACTATCATATAAAGTAATATGGTATGAGAATAACCCTTCAAGAAAATAAATTTTGATCAAACCTTTATGTCAATTATGAGTTGGTGATTTTTGGCTTATTTTTCATCAACTGAATAGGACATTATTATTATTATTATTATTATCAATGTCACTGAGAAGAATCTTATGTTAGTTTGCTTCGATATAAGTGATGACTAGTTATACATGGCCAGTGCTAGAGCCCGATTCCAAACTTAAAATATAAAATCAATAATATTTTAATTAAAAAATTTAATTTGTATCATATTCTTTTACTGAATAATAAGTAGAATCTAATGGCACGTTAATGTGTATTGTTGATAAATTTTTATTGTTATTAATTTTGTCAAGAATCTATAATGATAAAAAATAAAGAGTAATCTAAGTTTTGGCATACTTCTTTTTTCTCTATTAAATGAGAAGCGATTTTCACTATGGTGTCTTAAATACATAGTACCAATTTAATAAGATTTTTTTGGTTTTGTAGGAATTCATTTATCTTAATTTTTTTCTTAAAAAAAGCTATTAATATCGTCATGATTATATAAAACATAATTATTCAAATTAAGTATAAAAGTTCAACAAAATATGATATAAATTGAAGTAAGTAAAGAGCTAAAATAATTCATAAAATTTTGCTACTCCTTTATCCCAATTTAAGTACCTTTTTTTATGATCTGTTTTAAAAAAAGATTTTGTTTCTATATTTAGTAAGTTTTTCAATTTTAACATTCTTCATGGTAAGTTTAACACTACAAAATTTAAAACTTCATATTCCATATTCCTCATATTTGTTATCCATAAAAATAATAGTTCTAAATTACTTGTCAATGTACAAAATAACTTGTGATTTCTTTTTAAAGCATACACAAATTTACAAAGTTTAAAAAGAATTTCTTATGGGTTAAAGTAGTGTAACTATCCTTCTTATTTATGATTTATTCATGACATATGAAGGAGCAATTGGACAACAAATATGAGACGGAGGAAGTAAATCTTTAGTTAAAATCACAAAATTCAAAAAGCTCCTTTTATTTCGTAAGTTTTTTGTCCAGTCAAACTAAATTACTTAAATTGGGATGGAAGGAGTTACAATATCAATGTACAACAATTATAAAGACCCATAAAAAATAGACTTAAAAAAATGAGTGCGAAAAAGATGAAGCAAAAGACCAAAAATAAAAATGAGTGTAAGAGAGGAAGAATAAAAACAAGTCAAAAATAAAGTCACATGGAACATCCAATGAGGATCAAAGTTTTATTAGGATGGTTAAAACTTTTGATCCTCTTTTATATATAATTATAAAATCAAGGAAATCACAAAGGAGCGAAAAAGTACCAAAAGGAGAAAAAACATGAAAGAAAAAAAGAATCTTCAAGAGTGCTGATTACATATGTCCAATGAGAATCACAAGAGTTAGTTGAGGATCACACAAAAGGAAAAAATGAAGGATTAGACCACCTTTATAGGACGAGCTTGATTCAAGTTATGTGTATTGCTTAAATTTTGTACATCACTCAATATCATCATACACCTGGACAATCAGTGGAGGAAACTAAGTAAATTAAAATAATTTATGCTAGATAGAGCAAAGAGATGCAAATCACATCATAGTTATGCTAGCTCAATCGAACTTGCATCTCTCTTCTCAGTAGTAAATTTTTAATTCTCATGCTCCGCATTTCTAGGCATATAAGAAGAGATGTGAGGAAATACTTTTGATTTTACATGTAGATTTTGAATTTCTCTTTGAGTGATTAATATATGAATGATTTTGCATATGACTTTAGTATATTTTGTTTTTTCTTTTCTAAATAATGAATATCTAAAACCCTATATCAAGAAGTGTGTAATGATATGTCGATATTTATTGTTAGTTAGTATTGATTTATTTTGATTATTAACTATTATTTATGGGGTCTAGTAAGTTCTTCATGGTTTAATTGAATTTGGGGGTTGCAATCTCCAATTATGTCTCAACTTTATCTTAATTTAGAAAAAATACGAGAATTGAAGGGAGAACTTACTAGTATAGACTTGAATTAATTTATTTAATAATTATTGCTAGAGATAGAATAATTGATTTTACGGTACAGATTGAGTAAAATGATGTGCTCATTTGAGAAAATCTAAGATGAAATAACTTTGTGGATTGAGAAATCACAATTTTAGCTTAAATCTATCCTACCCATGACAAGTGTTGCTTTAGAAGCAAATTATTTCTACTAAATTACTCTATATTGACCCAACCTAGCACATCCCTAGGTTCTCCCTTTATTTATTCATATCTATACTGTTCCACATTGATTTAAGTTACAAGCAATTGATAATTTTATTTTAGTTAAAACAAACCTCCCTCCTCTATTTTTTACTTATCAAATTTGTAAATAGATAATGAGTTGTAACACTTGTAGCGTTAAATCTTTAGTTCTGTTCCCCATGGGATCGACCTCAACTTTTATAGGCTAAATTATATTACAACGATTATGTACACTTTCTCTTAGTTGAGAAGTGAATTTGGATGTCATCAATTTTGGCATCATTATCGAAAAATAGGATTTTAGATTTTCTTTCTTAGTGTTTTGATACACTCTTATCTTGAATATTGTTTCATTTATATTTGTTTCTTATATTTGTTTTTTTTGTGAAAATATACGCAACCAAGCTGGTGATGACGCTAGCTACGATACATATATGGATGATGATGGACCTCTAGGTCAATAGGGATTGACTAGTGCCATTTGCTTACCTCCTAAGTTAGGCAATACGATGTCTATATCACAAGTACTATGTTGCACCTACTTCAAATGTAAGACTTATTTGGTGGACAACCCCACAATGTAAATAGACATATCAAGCATTTTATTGATGTGAGTTAACTATTTGACATAGGTAATATTACTCAAGAGTCTATTTGATTGAGGCTCTTCTATTCTCTTTAACGTGAGAGACCATCACTTAGAAGAACTCCTCGCAGGTTCTAATATATCATGGAATAAGATCACAACGACTTTCTTGAAAGGTTTATCCGCTATCCTGGATAATACAACTCTGGGACAAAACCACCAACTTATGATATTTTTCTAATCAACGGCTTCATGAGGCATGCTTACGCTTTAAGAAGAAATTGTAAAAATGTCCTACCCATGATTTTTTGGATGATGTGTTATTGCACATCTTTTACTATTCTTTGGATGCTCTCACTAAATCGACTGATAATAATCTAGTTGAGGGATCCTTAGTGGATTATTCAATTGTGGATGTAAGTGAGTTGATACATAGAATGCCAGAAACTAACTGATCTTAGCATACTAAGGAAACCGAGGTGACAATGGATGCTATTATTTCCAATGAAATGAGAAAGAAAGGTTCAGAATATGATAAGAGAATGGAAAGCTTATCACTCAAATGGACTTTCTTATAAATCATGTCATAGGTCAAGATGCCAAAAGTCTAAAAGTTGTGGCATCTAAAGGTGACTGAAATTTTGATGATGATAAATTTGATTCCCTTTAGAAAAAGGAAGAAAATTCATGTCTAATCAATTTTTGGGTTCCCTTCCTGATTACACAGGTACTAATTAAGGATTTTATAGGCAAGAAATTGGAAATCAAGGTTTAAACAAAGATCGAGATCGAGATTAGAGAGATTGGGATAGAGATAGAAATTAACTTAATCAAGACCAAGATTGAAGATATAGGGATAGAGAGGATAATTGGGGTGATCGATATAAATATTAGAGATATAAGAAAAGATATATAAATCATTATGTGTCTCCAAAGGATAAACATAAGGGGATAGCTTAAGAATCCTTTAGTGATCCCTTGGGTTCTAAAGCGGAGGAGATACTTGCTAAAGTTCTCAATTATTTTGAATTGACCAACAAGGCTATAAAGGATATGCGAGATAATCTTTCATCCATGAGTCAAACCATGGTGTCATACTCTACAAAGCCGCTCTCAACCCAAGGCTAAAAAGAACTCTCTCAAGTGATATGGTGCTTAGTCATAAAAATGATAATGCCTATTTCCTGGTCATTGTAACTAGAACCAGGAAAATTCTAGGTGATGAAGTGGAGGATATCAATCAATCTCTAAATGAAGTAGGTAAAGTTGCACAATCTAACATTAGAGAAAGAGAGTTGCGAAGCTTTCTGGGAATGATGCTGTTATTAATAACCATGTGCATGTCCCTATTCCACAAGAGGTGGTTGATAGTAAGGAATCAAAGAAGGATTAGGTCCATGTGATTTCCATGCCTATTCCATAATGCCCTCTTTTTTTTCTTCAAAGTCTAAAGAAAAAGAAAAATGACACTCTATTTAGCAAATTCCTTGTTGTGTTTAAGCCACTTGGTTAGTGATTGCCTTGCTTGAAATGCAGTATATGTAAAATTTATGAAGGACTTGGTCTTTAAAAAAAGAGTATTTATTTTGAGACCATAGAGGTATCACATCATTATAGTGAGATTATGTATATTAATTTGGTAACAAAGAAGGTAGATCCGGGTACATTCACTATACCACGTACTATTAGATTTTATCAATTTGCAAATGCATTGTGTGATCTGAGGGAAAGTATAAATTTGATGCCCCTTGCTATTTTCAACAAGCTGGAACTTGGGGCTTCAAATCCTATGGCTATTAAATTGTTGATGGTGGACTATTCTATCAAGCGTCTGATTAGGATTTAATATGATGTATTGGTTAAGTTTGACAAGTTCATTTTCCTGTAGACTTTGTGATTCTTGACTGTAAAGTTGATTTCAAAGTTTTGGTCCTTTTGAGAAGACCATTTTTAGCCACTGGATGTGCTTTAGTTGATATTTCAGGTGAGGAATTGAAGTTCTAAGTGAATAATGAAGAAGTCACTTTTAACATTTGTAAGTCGATAAAGCAACTAAGTTACTTACATGTGATCTCAATTATTGGTTCTATTGATGTAGTGGTGGAAATTGGTTGTGAAATCAAATTTATCGAATTGTTGGAGGTATTACTGAACTATGATGGTTAAGAAATCAAATATTATAATGATATGTACAATGCTTTTACAGAGTTAGAGTCTTATAATTATGTTCCAAATAAGCTTAACATTGATTTAAAAAATGGAGAATCTCCTGTATCCAAGTCTTCAATTATCGAGCCTACTATATTAGAGCTTACGCCACTTCTTTCCTATTGGAGGCATGCTTTTTTTGGTGCTAATGAGTCTCTTTCTATTGTTATCTTTGTTGAGTTGAAGAAATGACAAGTGGAGGTGTTGTTGTCTATTTTGAGAAGGCATATCCAGGCCATTGGTTGGACAATTTTAGACATAATTGACATTCCTCCGGGGATGTGTTCTCATAAAGTTCAACTCAAAGAAGATTTCATTCCATCTATTGAGCACTAAAGGCATCCAATCCACCCATGCAAGAGGTACTAAAGAAAGAAATTATAAAATAGTTAGAAGTAGGTGTCCTGTAGCCCACATTATTTAATATGTGAGTAATCCCAATATAACATATATAAAAGAAAGGTAGGTACTACTATGGTTCCAAATTCCATGATGAGTTGATTTCTATAAGACCTATGACCGGATAGATGATTTGCAAAGATTATCACAAATTGAACTCATGAACAAAAAATGATCACTTTCTCATCCCTTGTATGGATCGAATGCTTGATAGGCTAGTGTGTATAGCCTACTTTAAAAACATATTTGTAGATATAATTTGGAGGTTGTAGGACAATAATTGGTACTCATTGTTGATCAATGGACAAGCTATTAAATGTTTTCTCATTTTACATGAGGTGTGACAAAAAAGTACCCATTTTTTCCAACATTGTTCATTATTACTGCGGAGGTAATATTTAGAAGAATTTTGACCTCAATCACCTAGCCTATACTGATGATACAATCATTTTTTACTCTACTGACAAATAGTCTTTACAAATAGTTATGAATACTTTAGGAAAGTATGAAAGACTATCTATTCAAAAAGTAAAAAAGCTTCTTTTGTGTATATCACAAAACTACTAGCCAATAAATTGAGGATATCACTGATTTAAATAGGAAAATTTTCATGGCCCGACTCTACACCTTTGCTATGAGCCATAACTAGTTGCTCACTAATGGTTTGAAGGCACCATTGAATAACATATCTATAGAATACTATAACTAATGCAGACTGAACTGAAAATATAAGCAATGATAATGGGCTAAATATGAAAAGACAATCTTTATTAAGACATGAATGGAATAAAGAAATAACACTCAACAACTGAATAATTGTCTGAGTTGTGAAGCCTTTACTACTAATCCTGAGAGTCAACCAAGACAATGTCGTGTAACCTTTATTAAATCAAATATAAACTAAACTAAGAAGAAAACTAAAATCAAATCTAAACATTCTAGATAATTGGAGCTCTCACCAATTATTTGGATGTCATATGCTATCAAATGCCTAGCAATAAACCTTAAGCTCGAGTATATAAATATACATCATATGAAAGATATAATATAAAATAAAGTCAATAAATGAAATGTATTGGTATACAAGTGTATGTATACATACATACATACGTACACACACACATATATATAAACTAAACAACTGATTAATCATGAAAGCATACACTTAATAACTTTAAAAAGTTAAGAACCTAAGATGGAAATCCTGAGGGGTAAAGTCTTCATAAAAGTATTTCATAAGTATAAAAATAGTAAATTTCATAAGATTTATATGCAATTGGGGATTTTTCATTACCGATAAACACCATGAGAGCTCATGATGTCCAGCGTCTTACACCTATACTAGCAAAGTTATTTTGACCGGCAAGGTATAAAGTCATGTACATATGGATCTTAATCATGCCTCATGGGCAAAAACTATGTGACAACATAGTTGTGGAACTTAGGTTATCTGAACCTCTACCATCTTGATGCTAAATAATCCTCCCAAAATATATTATTGCTTTATAACATAACTAAATCATAACTTATGTTTGTGCTTAAATTGCCAATAAATCTGTACTGTGACAAGCCCCTTCTCAATTTAGAATATTTCTTCAATATAGAGTTTATAATTCCTACAAAAATCTTTAAGCATGAGTTCAATGGATAAATATGAGTTGTGTATATTGAATCATAAAATCATGAAAAATCATTCTCATAAAACAAGTTAAGCATGTAAAGAAATCAACTTTAATGGCTTGGGTCTAAACCCTAGATTTAGAGATAATTTCATATATTTCTAAATTACTTAGACATGAGGATGAAAGGAATACATCATTAAAATCTTGCATACTTAAAAAAGGCAATTAAAATTAAAGAAGAACTTGAAAAGCTTGGTGAAACTGAAAGCTAGATTACTTGATTTGCCTTAGACATGTTCTTGACTTGTTCTTGAGAGAATAAAGGAATAATGAACTTATATATCTGATATTTATACCTTTTGATGGCCAAAATGTCATGGGATAGGGTATTAGGTTAAGTGAAAGACGAAATTACCATTTAAAAAATGTTACAAAATTTTTGGGATAGGGTTTTGTGAGTCACTTCACGACTCATGGACCACTCCATGACTCGTGATCCTGTCAATGGTTACCTATGATTTTTTATCAAACTTCTAATCACTTTTGCTACTCGATAGTACGGTTTGTTAACTGATTCACACTTTATACCGAGATTGGGTTTTTTTAGGGGATTTTGTAAAGTCTTAGGTAAAGTTCCATAAGTGTCACCAATGACTCGTGGTTCCACTTCAGAATTTGTAGTATGATTTATGGTATCCTAAAAGTTGGAATAAGTGAAAGACGGGTTCTACAAGTTGAATCACGATTCATCTATTTGGTTCATGAATCATGAACCCTCTTGTGTGAACCTAGGACTTCAAGTTTCAAATTTAAGTTTTTTTTATAAGTGCTAAGTATTTGTATGCTCAAAATATAAGGTGTTATAATATATTCCTTTTGGTATTAAGTCATTTACTGAACACTAAGGCTTGAATCATAGAATAAAAGGAACTATCATACATTGAACTTAGCTGAATCATATCGAAACTTGGAACTCAAATATGTATTCAATGAGCTTGAGCTTATACATGAAGGTATAAAACATCAGGACGTGTCATATAAAGTTCCAAGAGTCACTATAAGAATGATGCTACTGCCTTAAATGCTATTGTTGGAGGAGTAAAAAGATTAGGATATCTAACTTTTATATCTTCTTTGGCTTCCCATGTAGCTTCTTTAATTGGTTGATTCCTTTATAAGACCTTAAATGATGCAGCCTCTTTAATTCTTAACTTGTAAAGCAGACGATCTAAAATCTAAAGCAGAACCTCTTTATATGAAAAGTTATCCTTAAATACAACCTTTTCTATTGGCACAAGTAAAGGATTATGAATATACTTTTTTCAATGTAGGAATGTGAAATACTGGATGCATGAATGTAAGACTTGATTTTGGTAATTTTTGTGAAATATTCATTTCACGTGATTTGACCATTTTACTTCTCTATGGTTACTTTGTGGTATTTCTAGAGTGTGGGGATGATTGGCATGGTTCCCAATGTATCCTCAGTTCAAAATTATGTATCCTCAGTTCAAAATTATGTATTTATAGGTTTTATATCTTATTTTGACCCTCAGTTTAAAATTATGTATCCTCCTCCTTGTATTAATGATTTGTTCGATTAGCTTCAAGGTGTTTCAGTGTTTTCGAAGATAGATATGAGGTTTAAGTATCACCAGTTGAGGATTAGAGCTTTAGATATTTCAAAGGCAGCCTTTCAAACTTAGTACAATCATTATGAGTTCTTGCTCATGTCTTTTGGGTTGACCAATGCCCCAGCCACGTTCATGGAGTTGATGAACTGGGTATTTTAACCGTATCTTGACTCTTTTTTATTATATTTATAGATGATATTTTGGTTTATCTAAGAGTGAGGCCGCTTATACAGAGTGTTTGTGAATTATGCTTTAGAGATTGAGGGATGAGAAGTTGTATGTTAAGTTCTGTAAGTGCGAGTTTTGGCTGGAGCCTATCTGTTTCTTGGGTCATATGGTGACCAAGAATGGTATTATGGTAGATTTAGCTAAGATTACAACGGTTCGTGATTGAGCTAGACCTAATTCTCCTTCAGGGATTTAGAGTTTTATTGATTTAGCAGGTTACTATCGACATTTTATTGAGGGTTTCTTATCTGTCACAGCTCCATTGATCAAGTTGACTCAGAACAATATTTCCTTTCAGTAGTCCGATACTTGTGAGGCGAACTTTTAAAATCTTAAGGATTTGTTGACTTCATCTCCTATCTTGACTTTGCCCAAGAAAGGCGTCGATTTTACTGTCCTCTGTGATGCTTCTAGTGTTATGTTAAGTGCCATGTTGATACATAAGGGTAAAGTAATTTCTTCTCGTTAGTTAAGGCCTCATGAGAGGAATTACCCTACCCAGGATTTAGAGTTGTGTTTTTGCATTGAAGCCTTGGAAACACTACTTGTATAGAGTCCATTATGAGATTTTCTCAAATCATTGTAGACTTCAGTACTTCTTCATCTATCGAGATCTTAATATGAGGCAACGCCATTGGCTTGAATTTCTTAAGGATTATGAACTTATTATTTTTTATCATCCCAGTAAGGGTAATATGGTTTCAGATGCCTTGAACCAAAAGTCAACTAACATGGATAGCTTAGTGTATCTTTTGACCTAGGAGAGGCCTTTAGCCTTAGAGGTTTATTCTTTGGCTAACCAGATAGTTAGGTTCGGTGTTTCGACACTTGAGTGTATTTTGGCATTCATTGAGGCTAGGTCTTTTTTGATGGAGCAGATATAGGCTCATCAGTCTAATGATGTTGGGTTAAGAGTAATTCTAGATAAGGTGCTGAGTGGTGAGGCTAGGGAAGCCTCACTTTATCCTGATGATGTCTTGAGTATTGGTGGCCGAGTTTGTATGCTGAGAGTGGGTGATTAGATTAGATTGGTTTTAAAGAAGGCTTATTATTCCAGATATTCTATCCTTCTAGGAATGACTAAGATGTATTATGATTTGAGACACATTACTGGTGGGGTGTTATGAGAAAGGATGTTGTAGAGTTTGCAGCTCGATGCTTATGTAGCCAGCAGGTGAAGACCAAGTATTTAAGACCTGGTGGTTTAATTCAGAGGTTACCTATTCTCGAGTAGAAATATGAGCTGATCACTATATACTTTGTGACTAGGTTGCCTCGTACCTCTAGTGGTTATGATAGTGTTTGGGTTATTGTGGATCGATTGACCAAATCTGCCTATTTCATTTTGATACAGATTTTATTCAGAGTTGAGAGGCTGACCCGTATCTATATTCATGATATAGTTCATCTTCATGGGGTTCTAGTGTCTATATTCTCAAATTGAGGTTCAATGTTCATATCTCTCTTTTGGAAGACTTTTCAGGAGGAGTTGGGTACTCGGTTTATCTTAGCATGATATTTTAGCTCCAGACTGAAGGTCAGTTAGAGCGAATTATTCAAGCTTTATTGGATATTCTTAATTCTTGTGTGATAGACTTTAGCGGCAAGTGGGAGCAATATCTAGCCTTAACAGAGTTTGCGTATAATAATAGCTACCATTCCAGTATTGAGATGGCTCCTTTTAAGGCTTTGTATGGCAAGCATTATTGCTCTCTAGTTGGTTGGTTCTATGTTTCTGAGATCAGACCTCGAGGTACGGACTTACTCCGTGAGTCCTTGGATAGAGTTTGGATCATTCAGGATAGAGTTCGAGCGACTCAAAGTAGGTAAAAGTGCTATGCGGATCGTAGGCTTTGTGCCCTAAAGTTCAATGTTGGAGAACGTGTCTTCCTTTGTGTGTTGCCTATAAAGAGCAGATTAAGATTTGGGAAGAGGGGAAAGCTTAGCCCCAGGTATATTGGACCTTTTGAGATCCTTCAGACTATTGGGGATGTGTCTTATGAGTTAGCATTGTCTCCATATTTATCAGCTATTCATCCTATTTTTCGTGTTTCCATGCTTCGATGTTATATTCTAGATGAGTCTCATCTTATTCGTTGGGATTCAGTCTAGCTAGATGAGAGGTTGTATATTTTTGAGGATCCCATCTCCATTTTAGCTAGAGATGTGAGCATTTGAGTTCTAGAGATATTTCAGTGGTCAAGGTCCCAGTAGAGGCATCGACCTGTAGATGATTCTATTTGGGAGGTCTAATCTGATATGTATAGTAGTTATCCCCAGCTTTTCTCTGGTTCTTGTATTTCCCTTACCTTTAGTTCGAGGATGAACTAGATTCTTAGTAGTGGATGATGTAACAACTTGATTTTGGTGATTTTAGTAAAATATTCATTTCAGTGTAATTTGATCATTTTACCCCTTCCCGTGGTTGCTTTGTTGTATTTCTGGAGGGTGGGAATGATTGACATAGTTCTCAATGCATTCTGATGTGGTTTATGTGAAGTTATGGTTTTTGGTGGCTTGAAAAGCCTTATAGTTGACTTCGGTCAACATTTATCGATCAGTACCTTGGATGGAAAAATGGACTGCTCCAGCAGGTCCAAAACGTTGACTTTAGGTTGGTAACATAGTTGATTTAGTTTTATGGCTTTTATATATCATTTCGATCCTCGATTTAGAAAGTTGTAAAATTGGGTTTTGGAGGTCAACTTTGTGAAAACAATTTCTTTTCAAAAATTTGATATCACCATTGAATTCGGAGTATCGAATTTGATAGGGTAGCATAGTTCATTTGCATTCTCAGGATTTTGGATAAATCTCGAGGGGTCCGCGAAGACTTGGAATTCTTCAAGTCTCTAGTTGGTGTACCTCAGCTGGTGCAACAGTGGCCGCTTTAGCGGTAGGTGCTAATGCACCATTTGGCCTGCAACGCCCTAAATTTGGTACCCGGAATGCGGAACGCTACACGGTAATCATGACCCCGAAGGACCACAACCTAACCCAAGACTGATATCTGTACTTGTATACTGCATAATATACTGTATAATGCGGAAACATGAACTAAAGGCCATAAGGTTCAAACTGTAATGTAATATCTGATAAAATATAACATCTGGTAGGGCTTGAGATACCTAAAACAACTAAAATAACTGTCTGAACATAATAGTCTGAAAGCCTCTAAATTGTCTGAATAAGGAGTTGATAGGACATGTCCCCAACTAGCTCCAGCTATTAAATTAATTAATGACATAATAAAGTAATGATCATGTCCTCGGATGATGAGGAATCACTTCTAACTCTGGCTGCTGAGACTGGAATGCTACTGGTTCTCTGGAGCTCGTGTCTCTAAACCTATGGTTTAAAACACCATAGCACGAATGCGTCAGTACGATTGAATGTACTGGTATGCATGTGAGGTACGCTAAATGCATGGGGTTCATAAGTATGAACAATAATAATAACAAACAAACTATCATGAACGTGAGAATACATACATGAGACATAATAAATGGCACTGATACCGTGATAACATGATTACTAAATCTGAATACTATAACATGGGTAACTGTATCTGACAGTCGTGATTTTGATGAAACTATTTGAGTTCCGTACTAAGCTGAGTTGACTGTATCTAACAGTCTAAGATCTGATGGAACTAGCTGAGTTTCGTACTATATCTGCGTGACTGTATCTAACAGTCCTAAAATCTGTAGAACTATCTAAGTTCTATTACTGAGAGTGAGACTAAAACTGAGACTGTGGGAAGTAATCACCTAACCGATATGCCCCATACTAAGATAATTGTGGTCCAACCTGTAACCCCAGTTGGAAGGGTGTCAG
Organism: Capsicum annuum; assembly: GCF_002878395.1. Lineage (NCBI taxonomy): Eukaryota > Viridiplantae > Streptophyta > Magnoliopsida > Solanales > Solanaceae > Capsicum > Capsicum annuum. Next base: position 124,855,252 of record NC_061111.1, read on the forward strand.
TACCGTGCCACGGGTAAAGACAACTGCTGTGGGGTTAGTCCTAATCTAGTGGGTGACCCCTGAGATCAGTCCTATACTAACGGGTGATCCCTGAGTATGTCAGTCCTATCTAATGGGTGACATCTCATGCCTACGCTGGCTACGTAATTCTGGAACTTAGGGATTGCTTCTAGGGATCTCAGTCCTATTTAGCGGGTGAGCCCCCATCCCTAGGCTCGCTCGGTGCTGAATCTTACTCCCATCTGAAGGATACTGAACTGATTAATTGAACTGAACTGATACTAATGGTATTGGTTAGTGAATCTAAACTGAGTTTACTGAGTTTTGTTGACTAGCGGAATGCTACTGAGTTCTGAGGATTGACTGAGAGTACTGAAGTTACTGAGATTTACTGGGAATACTGAAATCACTGAGATTACTGAACTGCTGAGATTACTGAGATTTCCTGAGTCACATAACTGACTGAGTTCTATGGATCATGATTTGACTGAGAGTATCGTGAAAACATGACATTGACTCTAGGCATACAGCTAAATTGTCGGGTACAAGTACCCCCAGGACTCGATGGAAAGAAACTGACAAAATATGACTTTCTTGAATACATGACTAACATCGCAATCCACCATTCATTTATTGAGGCAATTCATCAAACATGTGATATACATAAGCTTGTACATAAATAGGGATTTTCATAATATCATACTAGTTGGGCACTTTTCCTTCACATAGGCATTTAATCAAACACATGGTAGGCATAGTACATGTAGACAACATTATACAATAAATAAACATCATTCTTCTACTCTAATTTCATCATCCAAGGGTTTAATCATAGGTTTACATGACTTTACATCTATACTAATCAAATCCACATACCATTTATCACCCTTCATGGAATAAAATTCGATTACTCATTGTCAATATGAACAAGAGTAGCCCAACATGAAATTCATAAAGAAAATCCATAAACTTGAACTTAGAAAAGAAATATTTGGGTTTCATTGACGAAAGGAGTGCATGAATGAACACTATACATACCTGGGTTGAGTTTCTTGAAGTTCTTGAACTTGAAGGATTGGAATCTCTTAGTTCTTGAAGAAGATTTGGATTTTATTCTTGGGGATTAATCTTAGAGAGAAAACCCTAATTTTATTGTTATGAAATAATAATGAACAAATGAGCTGAGGTCGGATATAACTGGGTATATATAAGCGGATGGTAAAAGACCAAAATACCCCTATTAAAATGACTTAAAATAACTGAACGGGATATATGACGGTGGAGTGCGACGGTCCATCGCAGGGTCGATGGTCCATCGGACTCACTGTCGGACTAGGACTAGAACTGGGACTTACTTCCTTGGTGCGACGGTGGAGTACGATGGTCCATCGAACCTATCCATCGCACTTAACTAGAGAATGGGCTCATTGCCTCGATGCGACGGTTGTGGTCGACGGTCCGTCGGCCTGTACCGTTGCACCTGGGCGGTTTTACTACCTTCTGTATTTCGGCCATAACTCTCTCGTCCGATACCAAATTTTGATAAAATTGGTATCGATGGAAAGCTTATTTGATTTCCCACATGAAAAAAGTAAAAATATTAAAAATACCACATGTACAAAAGTGGATTCATCTTTCAAAGAAAGCTTCTAACATTCTTGGGACAATTTCAAGCTAGAAAAAAGTATGGGGTATTACATGGCCACTTTAGCAGCTGACTGCCAATGGGTAAGGGTGCTTTAGAAGCCCTTGTTCGCTTTAGAGAAGGGCTCTAAAGCAAACCTTGTCCTCTTTAGGAAGGTACCTCTAAAGAGGTACTTGACCGCTTTAGCGGTGACCACTAAAGCCGCTACTTGGCCTCTTTAGTGGCACTCAGCTTGTGTATAAATAATCCTTTTTCGCATTTTCATCATTTTTGGGACTTAGAGCTTTAGGTTTCGATCTTTTGAGCAATTTATTCTATTTCTAAGCTTGGATGAGCTCCAAAACACCTATTTCAACTATTTTTCTTCAACTTTATCATTTAAATCTTGTTTAAACGTGGATTTAAATATGGAATATGGGGTTTTTGGCCGGAAAGACCTAAAAATTATATTTCTTCAATTTAAAACCCTATGATGGCTCGTTTTCATTTGGATTTTCTTCTATGAGTTCCTTTAATCATGGAAAATATATTTTAGAACAAAAACTCCAATTTTACCCCTCTTTTTTGAAAACTCATTTCGAGGGTCTATTTTGATCCCGATTCGAAAATGGTCAATATGGGTATCAATGGCTTTCTCTTTACTCGTAGATTCAATATTTGTATGTTTTAGTTGGTTTTGGGTTCATTTGTAAGGGGATAGCTTTGAATTGAAGGCTTTTGGGACCAATTTTCAGCATTCAAGGTAGGTGGATAGTTAATAATAATAATGTAAAATCATGCTATGGGTATGGGGTTGTATCATTGAATATATGATAAGTGATTTATGTGCCCATGTGGGGGCCTATATGGATAATATTCAGTGATTTTTAAATATTATTTCTATGTGTAACCATGTGGGGTCTTAAATGATATTATTGGTCTGGTAATGATATATGTATGTTTGATTGAAGCAAGAAGCCTAGATTTTTGAATTTATGTGGTATCGATGACATTTTCTCGCATTTATCACTTGATGGTTTCTGGATTATATTGGATCATGGATGGTTGGTTGATTTGAGTAGACTTTTGGCTTACATGGTTGATATATTGGTTGGATATTGGACATTCTCAGTTTGGTTTGTAAGAAATATATCCTCATTTCATATTTATTCTTGAAACATTGGTATCACCGTGGAATACTGGAAATACTAACTTTTGCTGACAGAAAATGTGACATCTTAAAAACCCTCTACAGATGTATGTATCGGAGAGGAGACATGGATATTGGTATTGGATATTAGTAGTATACGAGGTTGACGAACCCCTATGGGTCTTACGTCCGGAAACTTTAGCTCCGTAGGTGTATATGGAGGTTGTGTGACAACCTCGTGCATCATATCATCATCATCATTATCTTCATTTCACTTCATATATTGTGATTATGCTATGATTGTATTTTTCTGTCTTTGATTTGATATCTATCGATTTTTTCTACCTTCCCATACTTATATTTAATGTATGTGTATACTTATCCTTCTTTCCATACCCGTATTTGTTTTATGTTGTTATAGTAGAACTGTTAATGGAGACTGTGTGGGTTACCATTTGGGATATTTTCTGATTGTAGGTGACGTGCCCATAGTTTCTGTTTATATGCTTTATTTTCTACTTTACTCAATCGTCCCGTGAAACCTACTCAATACAAGTGGAGCCTACTTATCCCTACTGCTCATTTTTAGTGCAAGATCCAGGTACGAGTGTGCTACATGGATAGTTGATTTAGGTAATAGTTGGAGCCTGTTCGAGGTAGCAATTAATCTATGCATCCAGAGTTGACTTCTACCTTTTCTTATCTAGACTATGTCTTATTCGTATTCAGATATAGAGTTTTGCTCATATTGGATATCTTATGTATTTTTGACCTCGAGTTGTACTAGTTAGTTCTTACACTGTGACTAGGTTTTATGATTCAGTTGGCATCTTGATTTTATTTCCACTTTTACTATATATATGGGGTTTGACTCGATTATAAGGATATTGCCTTGGTTTAGTATTGATTTTCTCATTTTATATCAGTTTGGGTGATAAACTTACTTGTCAATGCTTGCCGCGACAAGTGCCATCATGATCCTTGGGTTTTGGATCGTGGAAATGAATGCCAACTCTGTAAGTAGCTATCCTATTAACAATTTGATAGGGACTAACAAATCAGGGACTATGATTCTCTTTCTTAATGGAACATGTAAACCCATTATGGGTAAAACCTTCAAGAAGGCCGATCATCAGTCTAAAACTCTTAATCTCTTCTCCTCACTTCTTAATATGATTTGTGTTGACTCTTTATTGTTCTTACACTCTTGAATCATCTCAAATTTCTCCATAGCCTCATGAACTATGTGTGGACCTATTAATGCGATCTCACCAACCTTAAACCAACCAATAAGTGATCTACATATCTTTACATAAAAGCCCTCAAATGGTACATCTACTTATTAGAGTGGTAACTATTATTATAAGCAAACTTAATAAAAGGTAGGTGATTATTCTAATTATGTTTGAAATCAATAATATAGGATCTGAACATATCCTCATAAGTGTGAAAAATATGCTTTACGTGATCGTCGGTCTATAGATAAGAAATGGTGCTAAGGTTCACGCTCGTACCTAAAAATTTCTTAAAATATTGCCAATAGTGAACTATAAACTGTGCACTTCAATCTAAAATAATGGATAATGGTATCTTATGAAGCTTAACTATCTACTTGATGAATATCCTAGCATAGATCTTTCCTGTATCCATCATCTTAATAGGCAAAAAGTGGGCTGACTTAGTCAAGTGATCAATAATCACTCAAATCAAATCATGCCGAAATCGCATAAGCAGTAAACCTATAATGAAGTCCATATTAAGCATCTTTCACTTTTAAGTAGGAATACTTTTGTCTTGAGCTAATCCATTAAACCATGTATGTTCAACCTTAATCCATTGTCAATTCAGATACATAACAACAAGATCTTCAATATCCTTCTTCATAGAGTTCCACCAATAAAGCTCTCTTAAATCATTATACATCTTGGTAGTACCTAGACAAATGGAGTACCTAAAATTGTGAGCCTCTATCATAATTCACTCTCTCAAGTCTTCAATGTTTGGAACACATAATCTACCTTGATATTGAAGAACAACATCTCCCTTTAGGAGAAAACCAACATATTTTTCTTAAGAGCTGTGTCTTTTAACTGAAGAATATAGAATCTTTACCTTGCTTCCCTTTTATCTCCATCACTAATGAAGGTGTAGAACTATTTGTAATATCACACCATCATTAGCTAAATCTGTGAGTCAACTCTCAATTGTATAAGTCTACGAACATCCTTCACAAGCTCTTTCTTACCTTCCCCATAAGCTCTTTCTTACCTTCCCCCGCATAGGCAACAATTTTATGGAAAACCTACTAAGATCATCAACAACAATATTTGCCTTACTTGGATGTTAGTACACTCATATCACAATTATTGACACCTAATTTTTTCCCTCTGCATATCGAATGAATCTTTGAGCTTTTTTAATCCCAAATAATTTTGAAATAATCATTTTATTGAAGTAACATAATTTCAAATTAATTTCAAGCAAACTTTATGAATTTAGGTGAAATAAATATATTCTATGTTTAATTATGTAGAATTATATAAAGTTTCACTTACGAAAATATTTTGGAAATTGCTTCAGGCGAAAGTCATGTTTAAATTAAAAATGCTCTGGCTTTCCACAAATTAGTTCAATTAGGAATTGATTGTATTAGTTTGTTGATTACACATTTCACCGAGTTAATTATTTCTCAATTGATAAGTTAAGAGGCTCATTAATTAATTAGAAAGTTGATTTCACCTCAATTTTGACTAATTGATTTATTGTTGGCTATTTTATTAATTTGAATTGGCTAGAAGTGTAATTGAACTATCCCCCATTTATTTCCCTTAACATCCAACCCAAGCCCAATTCTTAATCCTTTCACCTTGCCCGTTCTCCTTTAATTATCTACAACATTCATACCATATACTGTAATATTCTACACACATAAACATATATTCTCATCCACGTGCAAACCTTAACACATGTGTCCTCACCACCGCCCTATGCACATAATTGAACCTGATATACCTCTCCCCTTATGTACACACTCTCTTCCCTCTTTATTTTATAGTCTGTTTGGATGGTGGTTTGCCATGGTATGGTATGGTATGGTTACCATGGGAACCATTTAAGTTTCCATAGTTTTCTAAAAATGGTGGTATGGTATGTTACCAGAGGCGGATCCAGGATTCGAACTCACCGAGTGCCAAGTAATTCAATCAGATTATTCATATTTTTGGTCTATAGGACAATTAACAAATCAATCAATAGTAAAAGAACAATAATAAAATGACCAAACTTAAAACTTTTAATAATATTACTAATATCATAATATCCATAATTCATTACAATTGCCCACGATGAGTTTTCATATTCTGAAAACGATCAACGATGACATCATTACTTACATTTGCAAATACATCATGCTCTATGTAACATACTAAAAAATTATTTAAATATTGATCACCAATACTATTTCACACTTTATTTTTTATGTGCTTTATGGAAAAGAATGCTCTTTCAACAGTTGCCGTAGCGACGGGTAAAATCAAAATCAACTTCACAAGTGAATAAATAAGTGAATAAGTCTCCACAAGATTTGCCTCAACTAATGCCTTTGCCAAATCATGAATTCCTTGCAAGTTGGAGAACTTGGAATTACCACCTCGTATATGAATTATGAAGGTATCAAGTTGGTAACTCAAATCTCGAAGCTTTCTATCATCAAACTCGTTTGGATAACACTTTGCTAAAGTCATGATTTTACCTTTGTCAAAGTTAGAAAAAGAATTGACAGGATTCAGGCTATCCATCCCAAGAAGCAAATAACTACTCACTACATCAAAATGCTCATTAAGCTCTTGAAGTTGCACATCAATTACCGCACAAAAGATTTCAACATGCAAGTGGTGCGAATAACAAACATCTAAACACTTACGCTTTGACTTTCCGGGAAAATAAGGCTCATCTAATTTGGGAATCAAGATATCATGTGAATCATAAAATGAAGAAACATCATTCAACAAAGATTTCTACCCATTCTCTCTCATATCTTGCAATCTTTTCTTTGAGATGTTAAGAAACTCCCCGACATTAACAATATCTTGATTTTTTTTTGTAAAATCTTGCTCAACTATTTTGACATGGCCAACACTTTCAACATCAAGTGAAGCATAAAAATAAATTTGAATGTTCTAACCTTTGTCAAAAGATATTCCACTTGATTTCTATCACTTGAAGTAGAACCTTCAATTTCAATCACTCCAAGCACATGAACAATGGATGAAAAAATAACAAGAAAGTTATCCAATGTTTTGAAATATGATCCCCAAAGAGTATCACCCGGTCTTTGAAGCCCACACTCTTGATTTAATCCTTGTCCGGTATGAGCTTCACCAGACTCAAGTAATTGTTTCAAATTTTTGGCTTGGTGATGGGGAAGTAAATCTTGACGTTTAAAAGACCCTCTAACAACATTCAACACATTAGTAACATAATAAAAAATGTTTTCAACTTCCACATGTTTTTTAGCAATAGTATAAGTGTTAGTTGCAATTGATGTGCAAAACAATGAATATAGTATGCCGAAGGACTATCTTTCATAATTAAAGTTTTGAGACCATTTATCTCTCCCTTCATATTACTAGCTCCATCATAACCTTGCCCACGTATTTGGATGGACTTAGTGAATGATCGAAAAGAAAAGAATAAATTTCTTTCTTCAATGAGCAAGCCGATGTATCACTAACATGGACAAGACCGATAATCGTTCCACTACTTCACCCTTTTTATCAACATATCTCAAAACAAGAGCCATTTATTATTTGTGTGAGATGTCTTTGGATTCATCAACTAATATACCAAAATAATCTCCATTCAAGTCCATAATTATAACTTTCAATGTTTCTTTAGCACAAGCATTGATAATATCCTTTTGGATCATAGGACAAGTCAAAGTATCATTTTGTGGAGCTTTTTCTAATATCACTTTTCCCACATCCGGATGGTTGTCTCCATACCACCGCAAAAATTCTAAAAAGTAGCCTTGATTACTTGAAGATTCACTTTCGTCATGACCTCGAAAAGGCAATCTATAATACAAAAGAAGTCTTGCTACATTAATTGAAGCTTCCAAACGCATTTGGTACACACCTTTTGACTTTTCAGAATGTTTGTCAAGAACAACTTGAATTTATTGACGATGATTTGATAAATCTAGCATCTTATTGTAACATTTGTGGTGAACACTATTAAATTTACCAACATGCAAATGAAATCTTTCAAGAGACTTATTCCAACCCCTAAAACCCTTCGATGCATAAAAATCACCCGAAGTTTCATGAACAAATTCATTTTTGAATAAATAACAACAAAGAAAATATGCGGCATCTTTCTCCACACTATACTCCAACCAAGTCGAATGTGAACCTTTAAACCAAATTGAAGCAAATTGATGCATTCTACCTCCTATTTCACTTGAAGGATATAGTTTCAAGATAGGTTGACAAGATTCTTTTTCAATATAATATTTTCTCACTTCATCTCATATTCGAGGATCATAATCAGAAATAGGTCTTCTTTCTCCCATATCGGCTTTAAGTGAACCCAAATCGAGGTCATTTATAAGAAAAGAATGATTGACATTGACATTACTAGAACTAGATTGAGAATAATTAACCTTTATGAAAAAATTCTCCATCTCAATTCAAAAAATTAGAACACTTTCTTCTAAATCAAGATAATTTCAAATTTAGATTTCTAGGTTCAAGAAAGAGAAATAAAATAATTTTTCAAAATAACTTACAAAGAGAGCAAGCAACAAACAAGAGTGCAGAGAGAAAGAGCAACCAGCAGCAGCAAATCTTAAGAACATAGATGTTTTGATTTGGTCCTTTTCTTTGGAAATAGGGTTTTTGTTTTAATTTTAATGAAAGATAAGTACCTTTTAAATAATTAAATTAAAAAAAGGGTCAAAAAATAAGATTACTTTAATACAAAATTGGTAATAGTGTGGCTTTGTGCGGATGTGCCCTGTTTAATTGAGAATTATTACGCCTGTTGGTTTGTTGCCAAAATGATTTTTAAAAAACAAATGTTGTTGGCCAGGTTCGAACACGCGAACTTGGGTCTACAAGTGCAGTACTTTGCCAACTGCACTAGACAACACTCTGTTATTCTGGGTGCTATGTTTAATATTTAACTATATCTCTATATATATACAACTATATATATAGAGTTTTCGTAGAAGTTTGCAGGTGGCGTGCCACCCCCACGGACCTTAATCGATCCGCCCATGTATGTTACTATTCCATGGTTTGATAACTATGGAATGAGGCAATTTCATAAACCACCAATTTAGTGGTGTGGCATGGTTCTGCCTTTTTTTTTTTTCCAACTTTGCCCTTATATAATTTTATTAAAACCCATTATACCTTTTTACTCTTCTTAACCTTATATACTCTCTTCTTCAACTTAACTCTCTTCTTCACTACAACATCCATCTTCGGCACTACCCTAGCATTTAACATAGTAGTATCCTCAGAAGAAATAAGAGACGCTGCTACCCCATTGATGCCTTTTAGGGTTTCTCCATTTTTGGGGTTAGAATTTTTGGGTAGAATAGATATAGGTATAGGTATTTTGCGAGGCCGACTACGATGGGGAAGGTGGGAAGTAGAAGAAGGAGGTGGGTCGATAAGCTAAACATAGCTGACAGAGAAAGCGACATCATCAATACTCTCATTGAAAATTTATAACAAGTAGGGGTATTTTAGTAAAATTACCCATTAACATACAATACCATACCATCAATCCAAACAAAAAACTATTATTAAACCAGAGTGAATGATACAGTCCATCCAAACATGGTACAAACCATACTGTACAATACCATAACATACCATACCATACCATACTGTACCATACATTATGAAACCATGGCAAACCACCATCCAAACAGGCTGTTACTTTCTCTCTCCCAGACTTTATTTTTTACTCCTCTAAAATTAGTACAAAAATGATCACAACAACCAAATATTGCAAGTTTAGAATATCCACAACCATAACCCAAAAACTATTTTAATTCCATCCAAATTTCCATCACATCCTTGTTAAATCTTGTCAAAATTTTCAAAATCTAACATTCAAGGAATATTCTAAAAAATATCCTTCAACCCTAATGTTCCAATAACAAAATTCGTCCGTGATTTTTATGCGTTTCTCCCAAAATCATACTATCATAATACATACTCGTCCAAAGTTCATTGGCTATGAAAGAATATTGAATTTACTCTATTTACCCTAATTTTATTTCATACAAGATTCACATCAATTCAATAAAATTACTAAATTTCCCTTTGATTCCCTCTTATTTGCCATATAGTTTTCCTATTTAAACCCCTCTTGGGGATAGAAAATAGAAGATTTTGGAAAAAATTAGGGGTTATGATGGAGAATTCTTCTAACCTCACGTAACTAAAGGTTTTAAAGAGAAAAATGAAAATTTCGATATAAGTACTTATTTTCTTGGTGAATCAGTGAGCTTAAAATCAAATTTTGATGGTGAAAGTCTCATTGTTGAAGGCCCGTTATCCCATTAGCTGCCCATAAATAGGTAAAAATTTATTTTTTTTAATCCCTTTTCTATTTTAGTATAAAAATGTAAAATCTAACATTAATTGTGAGAGTGGATTGGTCTTGTCTGAAAAAATATGTGTGTTTGATGTCGTGAGGGTTTTGGGCTTTTGAGTTTGATTGCTTGTTGGTATGTTGTTTGTAAAAGCTTAAAGCTTTAATGGTTTATGCTGTTTGTTGTTGTTTTAAGCTTATGGCAACTGTATTGTATTCAAAAATGTCAAAAAATGAATATTGCTTAGGCTTTAATTTGTAATAGAATCTTAAGATAAATTTGAGTCGAAGTAGTTTATATTTTTTCTTTTGCATATTTGGTATGAGAGAGATATCTTATGTCTCCAATTACACGATCAATGTTCTTTTAGCTTTGTTTTCCTTCTTTGATGGATAGAAGCATTGATTGCAGTTTGTTTATGAGTTTTTTTCTTCAAAGGTATGTAAGCTCAAAATACTACAATTTGTTCAAATTGTTTGGAAAAACTACGATTTGATTTGATTTGCTCCACTTTTGAAGTTAAAGGTTTATCAAGTCTCTTTGGTTTATAGTATTAGGGATATTTGACAAAACTAAAAATCTCTATAATTTTGAGGAATCAAACTAAGGATGGAACATTCATGATGTGTTCTCGCCTTTGAAAGTTCTTAACCTAAAGTTTCAAATGAGAAGTGATTGCTCACCTTTATTGGGTTGAGTGTGTTTTCTTTACCTACCCTGCTTGTTTTTTCACCCACCTCTACAACAAAAGAGGAAGGAGAGTGAGATAAGATTAGCCATGTATTAGTTTTGCCTTTATTTTTAAGTAATGCAAGTGGTAGCTCCATCGAAGTCTCCTTTAAACTTTGATTGATGCTATTATGTTACCAATGGCGCTGAGGGTTATTGTGTATTATTTGAAGTTGTATTGAGTGTTGTCTTCATTTGGGAAAAATATTGTTCTTTTGTTAGATTCTATAGAATTTTCTTGGGTTCTTGATTATTTGAGTGATGAAGAATAACATTTCATATATTTCTCTTCTTCTTTCATTCTTATTATGATCCCAAAAGCACAACTTTGGCTAAGGATCAATATTTGTTCTATTTAGAACTCTTTTTTTTTTCACTGAGATAGTGACGACTAAGCTTGAGTTGACAAATGATCTCTTTTGAGACATGAAGCACCACGTTTTGCGCCTTAATTTGTTTGTGATGTAGAAGATTAACCTAGGAGGGAGAAAACTTTATTTTTCTCTTTTAAAATATGGAAAATATATCAAGGTGTGCACCGCTTTGAGTTTATTATGGTTGAGCGTGCTCAATCTAGTAGTGGTTTACCTATTTTGCTTAATGAATGCTAAGTCTTAAAGTTACATAGGCTGTTGTTTGTTACTCTCTTTTTTTAGTTGAAGTAATTATTTCAAGCATGTATTCATATGTTTATCTCTTCAAAATTTCAAGCACCATTGAATCAACGATAGAACAATGATAGACTATCTGAATTATCAGTTTGCTTATTCGAGAAGATTTTGTTTAAAGTAAATTATTAGGTTATATTAATTGAATAGGATTAATGTCTGGGCATTTTTTTTGAACTTGTATTAATCTTTATTTTTATTTTTTGTGCATGAAATGAATTGAGTCTAATATTGGACTCCGCACCTTCATTGGACCAAAGCCCAACTCTTCTTCAAGTCAAGCCTCTTGCTAAGTCCAGAATGGAATTAAATAGCATAATCGGAAGAAAATAGTCCATTGGCCCAATTGCTAACGGACACGAAAGTGAAGTAAAAATATTGGGAAAAAATAATTAAAAATTACACAAATACACAACTTATGTTTTCAATATTATAAAAAAATTTCAACTCCTTAAACATATTACAAAACCCTCAACATATACACAGAATGCTATGTATATGTCGGTTATGTTATGTATATTAATAGGGAGAGAGAGTAAAATAATTAAAAAAATGAAAGAGAGTGTAATTACTTACAAAAAGGTTGGTATTTATGTTATTTATACAAAAAATAAAGCAGAGCAAAATTAAAAATGGGCTTAACTTAATTTTGATAGTCTAATTTGAACATTTGCAGGGTTTTAGCCCTAAGTGCCTCGATCTGCCTTCTTCCCCCTGTTTAATTGTTTGTATAGTTTAGGATTATTTTTAAACTCTAACCTTTTTGTAGTTTTAGTTAAATCCTCATGCAAAGTGCCATGATTTTACCTTTGTTTAATTTGCACCATTATGATTAATTCAATCTTGGAATTGCTTGATTCACTCACAAATTAATTTTTCTTTAAACTGTGTTTTGCTACTAAAGTGTGTTTTACAAAGAAACTTTCTTCAAAATAATTCTCTATTTTTATCAAAAATTCCTACCTTTTTTCTGAGTTAGTCATAAAAAATTAGTTTTTAAATAGATCGGATAACCGCAAGTTAACGGATATCTCGTGTACCTTAAAATCCTTCTCGATATATTAATATGAACCCCTTACCCAGATTTATGAAATTTTAAAGTTTTTTGTTGTTTTAATTTGTTAAAACTTTCTCAAAGTTTTTTTTCGCTTTAATTAAATTAAGTGGTGACTTTGGCTTTTACTTGAATTGTTTTGAGATTTCAAATAAGTTTTGAAAATTTTCTTGCAAATCAAAACTGTTTTCCACAAAACAATAATTCTTCTAAAGCTCTAGCCATATTCTTTGTTAAAGATTCAACTCTTTTTGACTAAAAATATGTTGCAAGCTCTTATGATCTATGAAAACATCACACCTTAGAGATAATGAAACCAAATCTTCAAAGCAAACACAACTTCTGCTAACTCAAGGTTATCGGTGGGATAATTTCTCTCATGAGTTTTAAGATGTCTAGAAGCATAAGCAATAACTTTACCATTCTTCTTTGGATATACAACCCAGGTCAATTTTGAAATCATCATAATACACTACAAAAATGTTTGTACCCTCTTGTAAAGTCAAAATTGGAGCTGAAGTCATGCGACCTTTCAACTCTTTAAGACTCTTGTCGCAAGCATTGGACCACAAAAATTTCACTATTTTATGAGTTAACTTAGTCAATGGATCAAAATGGGTGAGAAATTATCTATAGTAATTGACCAAATTTAAGAAACTCCTAACTTTAAAAGGGATACAAGACTAGGCTAATTCTTAATTGGATCGATCTTTTGGGAATCAACTAGAATAACTTCACTAGAAACAACATGCCCAAGAAAAACTATAAAATTCAACCAAAGCTCACATTTATAAAACTTTGCATACAATTATCTGTCTTTAACCGTCTAAAGAATAATTCTGAGGTGACCAACATGCTCTTTCTCACTATGGGAGTAAATCAAAATATCATCTATGAACATAGTCAAAAACATATTACTTAAACATCCTATTTGTGAGATTTATTAGGCCTGTAGGAGCTTTGGTTAGCCCAAAGACATGATAAGAAACTCAAAATATGACCATACCGAGTACAAAATGACATCTTCAGAATATCATTCTTCCTAACCTTTAATTGATGGTAATCAAACTTGAGATTAATCTTAGAAAAGCAAAATAACACCTTAAAGTTGGCTAAATAGGTCATTAATTTGGGATGAGATACTAGTTCTTAATGGTGACCTTGTTTAATTGGCGATAATCAGTGCATATTTTAAGGGAACCTTTTTTATAACACATGAAGAGAATTGGAGCATGGGAAAACATTAGGCCCGATGAACCCTTTAGATAGAAGATTTTCAACAATTCTTTTAGTTCTTTCAATTTGGCCAGAGCCATTCTATATAGAGCAATACAGATAGGCTACATGTTAAAAATAATGTCTACTCCAAAGTCTATCTCTCCGTCTGGATGTATTTTGGGAAGATTTTGGGAAAGACCTCAAGAAGCTCATTAAATATAGGAATTGACTAAAGATAAGAGGTTTTAATATTGGAATCTTTAACCCAAACTAGATGGTAGATACAACCTTTGGAAATCATTTTTCTATCCTTAAGATAAGAGATTAAATGATCTTTTGGCATGACTTTAATAAAAAAAGCTAAAATTTCACAATTCGAGTTTTGAAATCAACTAAAGCATAACATGAATATAACTAGTCCATGCCTAGTATGACATCAAAATCTACCATGTCTAACTTACTAGATTGGCTGTGCTATCTCTGTGAAGAATTGACATGATACAATTTTTATAGATTCATCTAGCTAAGATAGACTCACAAACAGAGGTAGGAAGAAAAAAGGCTTTAGAACTTGTTGGGGACTAGTTTTGAATTTTGTAGCAATATAAGGAGTTATGGATTATATGGTAGCTCCCAAATCTAACAAAGCATAGGCATTGAGAGAAAGAAAGTTCACCATACCACTAGCAACATTGGGGAAAGTCTCTCGATCTTGATGGCTGGATAAAGCATAGAAATGGTTCTAACAACTAACAAAACCTAAAATATTACCTTTCTAAGTACTATGACCTACTGAGGCTGATGAGGTAGTCTAGGATCTATTACTACTATTTCCCTACCTAGACAATGGACAATACCTCAAAATATGACCCTACTATTTGTATCCAAAACAACCATCCCTACCCATAGAGAAATTCACTTGGATAGTTCCTTCCACACTTTTTACAAAAAGTATATTAAGGTCTCTTTGCAATGCTTCCTTGAGACTAAGGGCCTGAAGCCATGAGTTCATGATCATTTTTGAATCTGGGATCTAGTGCACTAGCTAAATATGGGGCTGACCATAATAAATTGTTATGAAAGGAATTCTAGTTTTTCTCGGCCCATTGTTGACTTTACTCATGGTTGGCTATCTTGGCTCTTTTACTTTGGTTCCATTCCATCTAATTCTGCTTTTCCTCTTTGACCTACCAAAAATGAATCATAAACTGAGCTATGTCCAGGTTTCTAATTATTGGTTTTATAGCTTACCCTCTATAACGACCCAAGATCCCATCCCAAAACGTCACACGGTGCTTAAGGCCACACGCGGCCTCAAGCTAAACCTCTAAGTCTATCATCACTTCTAGAACTCACTTTAACAATAATCATGCTAAAATACGAGAGAATGACATATCATGAACATACT
>NC_061111.1:124873714-124916599 GCF_002878395.1 Capsicum annuum
ATTTCTTTCTTCAATGAGCAAGCCGATGTATCACTAACATGGACAAGACCGATAATCGTTCCACTACTTCACCCTTTTTATCAACATATCTCAAAACAAGAGCCATTTATTATTTGTGTGAGATGTCTTTGGATTCATCAACTAATATACCAAAATAATCTCCATTCAAGTCCATAATTATAACTTTCAATGTTTCTTTAGCACAAGCATTGATAATATCCTTTTGGATCATAGGACAAGTCAAAGTATCATTTTGTGGAGCTTTTTCTAATATCACTTTTCCCACATCCGGATGGTTGTCTCCATACCACCGCAAAAATTCTAAAAAGTAGCCTTGATTACTTGAAGATTCACTTTCGCCATGACCTCGAAAAGGCAATCCATAATACAAAAGAAGTCTTGCTACATTAATTGAAGCTTCCAAATGCATTTGGTACACACCTTTTGACTTTTCAGAATTTTTGTCAAGAACAACTTGAATTTATTGACGATGATTTGATAAATCTAGCATCTTATTGTAACATTTGTGGTGAACACTATTAAATTTACCGACATGCAAATGAAATCTTTCAAGATCCTTATTCCAACCCCTAAAACCCTTCGATGCATAAAAATCACCCGTAGTTTCATGAACAAATTCATTTTTTAATAAATAACAACAAAGAAAATATGTGGCATCTTTCTCCACACTATACTCCAACCAAGTCGAATGTGAACCTTTAAACCAAATTGAAGCAAATTGATGCATTCTACCTCCTATTTCACTTGAAGGATATAGTTTCAAGATAGGTTGACAAGACTCTTTTTCAATATAATATTTTCTCACTTCATCTCATATTCGATGATCATAATCAGAAATAGGTCTTCTTTCTCCCATATCGTCTTTAAGTGAACCCAAATCGAGGTCATTTATAAGACAAGAATGATTGACATTGACATTACTAGAACTAGATTGAGAATAATTAACCTTTATGAAAAAATTCTCCATCTCAATTCAAAAAATTAGAACACTTTCTCCTAAATCAAGATAATTTCAAATTTAGATTTCTAGGTTCAAGAAAGAGAAATAAAATAATTTTTCAAAATAACTTACAAAGAGAGCAAGCAACAAACAAGAGTGCAGAGAGAAAGAGCAACCACCAGCAGCAAATCTTAAGAACATAGATATTTTGATTTGGTCCTTTTCTTTGGAAATAGGGTTTTTGTTTTAATTTTAATGAAAGATAAGTACCTTTTAAATAATTAAATTAAAAAAAGGGTCAAAAAATAAGATTACTTTAATACAAAATTGGTAATAGTGTGGCTTTGTGTGGATGTGCCCTGTTTAATTGAGAATTATTACGCCTGTTGGTTTGTTGCCAAAATGATTTTTAAAAAACAAATGTTGTTGGCCAGGTTCGAACACGCGAACTTGGGTCTACAAGTGCAGTACTTTGCCAACTGCACTAGACAACACTCTGTTATTCTAGGTGCTATGTTTAATATTTAACTATATCTCTCTATATATACAACTATATATATAGAGTTTTCGTAGAAGTTTGCAGGTGGTGTTCCACCCCCACGGACCTTAATCGATCCGCCCCTGTATGTTACTATTCCATGGTTTGATAACTATGGAATGAGGCAATTTCTTAAACCACCAATTTAGTGGTGTGGCATGGTTCTGCCTTTTTTTTTCCAACTTTGCCCTTATATAATTTTATTACAACCCATTATACCTTTTTACTCTTCTTAACCTTATATACTCTCTTCTTCAACTTAACTCTCTTCTTCACTACAACATCCATCTTCGGCACTACCCTAGCATTTAACATAGTAGTATCCTTAGAAGAAATAAGAGACGCTGCTACCCCATTGATGCCTTTTAGGGTTTCTCCATTTTTAGGGTTAGAATTTTTGGGTAGAATAGATATAGGTATAGGTATTTTGCGAGGCCGACTACGACGGGGAAGGTGGGAAGTAGAAGAAGGAGGTGGGTCGATAAGTTAAATGTAGCTGACAGAGAAAGCGACGTCATCAATACTCTCATTGAAAATTTATAACAAGTAGGGGTATTTTAGTAAAATTACCCGTTAAAATACAATACCATACCATCAATCCAAACAAAAAACTATTATTAAATCACAGTGAATGATACAGTCCATCCAAACATGGTACAAACCATACTGTACAATACCATACCATACCATACCATACCATACTATACCATACATTATGAAACCATGGCAAACCACCATCCAAATAGGCTGTTACTTTCTCTCTCCCTAACTTTATTTTTTACTCCTCTAAAATTAGTAAAAAAATGATCACAACAACCAAACATTGCAAGTTTAGAATATCCACAACAATAAGCCAAAAACTATTTTAATTCCATCCAAATTTCCATCACATCCTTGTTAAATCCTGTCAAAATTTTCAAAATCTAACATTCAAGGAATATTCTAAAAAATATCCTTCAACCCTAATGTTCCAATAACAAAATTTGTCGGTGATTTTTATGCGTTTCTCCCAAAATCATACTATCATAATCATACTCATCTAAAGTTCATTGGCTATGAAAGAATATCGAATTTACTCTATTTACCCTAATTTTATTTCATATAAGATTCACATCAATTCAATAAAATTACTAAATTTCCCTTTGATTCCCTCTAATTTTCCATATAGTTTTCCTATTTAAACCCCTCTTGGGGATAGAAAATAGAAGATTTTGGAAAAAATTAGGGGTTATGATGGAGAATTCTTCTAACCTCACGTAACTAAAGGTTTTAAAGAGAAAAATGAAAATTTCGATATAAGTACTTATTTTCTTGGTGAATCAGTGAGCTTAAAATCAAATTTTGATGGTGAAAGTCTCATTGTTGAAGGCTCGTTATCCCATTAGCTGCCCATAAATAGGTAAAAATTCATTTTTTTAATCCCTTTTCTATTTTAGTATAAAAATGTAAAATCTAACATTAATTGTGAGAGTGGATTGGTCTTGTCTGAAAAAATATGTGTGTTTGATGTCGTGAGGATTTTGGGGTTTTGAGTTTGATTGCTTGTTGGTATGTTGTTTGTAAAAGCTTAAAGCTTTAATGGTTTATGCTGTTTGTTGTTGTTTTAAGCTTATGGCAACTGTATTGTATTCAAAAATGTCAAAAAATGAATATTGCTTAGGCTTTAATTTGTAATAGAATCTTAAGATAAATTTGAGTCGAAGTAGTTTATATTTTTTCTTTTGCATATTTGGTATGAGAGAGATATCTTATGTCTCCAATTACACGATCAATGTTCTTTTAGCTTTGTTTTCCTTCTTTGATGGATAGAAGCATTGATTGCAGTTTGTTTATGAGTTTTTTTCTTCAAAGGTATGTAAGCTCAAAATACTACAATTTGTTCAAATTGTTTGGAAAAACTACGATTTGATTTGATTTGCTCCACTTTTGAAGTTAAAGGTTTATCAAGTCTCTTTGGTTTATAATATTAGGGATATTTGACAAAACTAAAAATATCTATAATTTTGAGGAATCAAACTAAGGATGGAACATTCATGATGTGTTCTCGCCTTTGAAAGTTCTTAACCTAAAGTTTCAAATGAGAAGTGATTGCTCACCTTTATTGGGTTGAGTGTGTTTTCTTTACCTACCCTGCTTGTTTTTTCACCCACCTCTACAACAAAAGAGGAAGGAGAGTGAGATAAGATTAGCCATGTATTAGTTTTGCCTTTATTTTTAAGTAATGCAAGTGGTAGCTCCATCGAAGTCTCCTTTAAACTTTGATTGATGCTATTATGTTACCAATGGCGCTGAGGGTTATTGTGTATTATTTGAAGTTGTATTGAGTGTTGTCTTCATTTGGGAAAAATATTGTTCTTTTGTTAGATTCTATAGAATTTTCTTGGGTTCTTGATTATTTGAGTGATGAAGAATAACATTTCATATATTTCTCTTCTTCTTTCATTCTTATTATGATCCCAAAAGCACAACTTTGGCTAAGGATCAATATTTGTTCTATTTAGAACTCTTTTTTTTTTCACTGAGATAGTGACGACTAAGCTTGAGTTGACAAATGATCTCTTTTGAGACATGAAGCACCACGTTTTGCGCCTTAATTTGTTTGTGATGTAGAAGATTAACCTAGGAGGGAGAAAACTTTATTTTTCTCTTTTAAAATATGGAAAATATATCAAGGTGTGCACCGCTTTGAGTTTATTATGGTTGAGCGTGCTCAATCTAGTAGTGGTTTACCTATTTTGCTTAATGAATGCTAAGTCTTAAAGTTACATAGGCTGTTGTTTGTTACTCTCTTTTTTTAGTTGAAGTAATTATTTCAAGCATGTATTCATATGTTTATCTCTTCAAAATTTCAAGCACCATTGAATCAACGATAGAACAATGATAGACTATCTGAATTATCAGTTTGCTTATTCGAGAAGATTTTGTTTAAAGTAAATTATTAGGTTATATTAATTGAATAGGATTAATGTCTGGGCATTTTTTTTGAACTTGTATTAATCTTTATTTTTATTTTTTGTGCATGAAATGAATTGAGTCTAATCTTGGACTCCGCACCTTCATTGGACTAAAGCCCAACTCTTCTTCGAGTCAAGCCTCTTGCTAAGTCCAGAATGGAATTAAATAGCATAATCGGAAGAAAATAGTCCATTGGCCCAATTGCTAACGGACATGAAAGGGAAGTAAAAATATTGGGAAAAATAATTAAAAATTACACAAATACACAACTTATGTTTTCAATATTATAAAAAAATTTCAATTCCTTAAACATATTACAAAACCCCCAACATATACACAGAATGCTATGTATATGTCGGTTATGTTATGTATATTAATAGGGAGAGAGAGTAAAATAATTAAAAAAATAAAAGAGAGTGTAATTACTTACAAAAAGGTTGGTATTTATGTTATTTATACAAAAAATAAAGCGGAGCAAAATTAAAAATGGGCTTAACTTAATTTTGATAGTCTAATTTGAACATTTGCAAGGTTTTAGCCCTAAGTGCCTCGATCTGCCTTCTTCCCCCTGTTTAATTGTTTGTATAGTTTAGGATTATTTTTAAACTCTAACCTTTTTGTAGTTTTAGTTAAATCCTCGTGCAAAGTACCATGATTTTACCTTTGTTTAATTTGCACCATTATGATTAATTCAATCTTGGAATTGCTTGATTCACTCACAAATTAATTTTTCTTTAAACTGTGTTTTGCTACTAAAGTGTGTTTCACGAAGAAACTTTCTTCAAAATAATTCTCTATTTTTATCAAAAATTCCTACCTTTTTTCTGAGTTAGTCATAAAAAATTAGTTTTTAAATAGATCGGATAACCGCAAGTTAACGGATATCTCGTGTACCTTAAAATCCTTCTCGATATATTAATATGAACCCCTTACCCAGATTTATGAAATTTTAAAGTTTTTTGTTGTTTTAATTTGTTAAAACTTTCTCAAAGTTTTTTTTCGCTTTAATTAAATTAAGTGGTGACTTTGGCTTTTACTTGAATTGTTTTGAGATTTCAAATAAGTTTTGAAAATTTTCTTGCAAATCAAAACTGTTTTCCACAAAACAATAATTCTTCTAAAGCTCTAGCCATATTCTTTGTTAAAGATTCAACTCTTTTTGACTAAAAATATGTTGCAAGCTCTTATGATCTATGAAAACATCACACCTTAGAGATAATGAAACCAAATCTTCAAAGCAAACACAACTTCTGCTAACTCAAGGTTATCGGTGGGATAATTTCTCTCATGAGTTTTAAGATGTCTAGAAGCATAAGCAATAACTTTACCATTCTTCTTTGGATATACAACCCAGGTCAATTTTGAAATCATCATAATACACTACAAAAATGTTTGTACCCTCTTGTAAAGTCAAAATTGGAGCTAAAGTCATGCGACCTTTCAACTCTTTAAGACTCTTGTCGCAAGCATTGGACCACTAAAATTTCACTATTTTATGAGTTAAACTTAGTCAATGGATCAAAATAGGTGAGAAATTATCTATAGTAATTGACCAAATGTAAGAAACTCCTAATATGACATCAAAATCTACCATGTCTAACTTACTAGATTGGCTGTGCTATCTCTGTGAAGAATTGACATGATACAATTTTTATAGATTCATCTAGCTAAGATAGACTCACAAACAGAGGTAGAAAGAAAAAAGGCTCTAGAACTTGTTGGGGACTAGTTTTGAATTTTGTAGCAATATAAGGAGTTATGGATTATATGGTAGCTCCCAAATCTAACAAAGCATAGGCATTGAGAGAAAGAAAGTTCACCATACCACTAGCAACATTAGGGGCAAATCTCCCGATCTTGATGGCTGGATAAAGCATAGAAATGGTTCTAACAACTAACAAAACCTAAAATATTACCTTTCTAAGTACTATGACCTACTGAGGCTGATGAGGTAGTCTAGGATCTATTACTACTATTTCCCTACCTAGACAATGGACAATACCTCAAAATATGACCCTACTATTTGTATCCAAAACAACCATCCCTACCCATAGAGAAATTCACTTGGATAGTTCCTTCCACACTTTTTACAAAAAGTATATTAAGGTCTCTTTGCAATGCTTCCTTGAGACTAAGGGCCTGAAGCCATGAGTTCATGATCATTTTTGAATCTGGGATCTAGTGCACTAGCTAAATATGGGGCTGACCATAATAAATTGTTATGAAAGGAATTCTAGTTTTTCTCGGCCCATTGTTGACTTTACTCATGGTTGGCTATCTTGGCTCTTTTACTTTGGTTCCATTCCATCTAATTCTGCTTTTCCTCTTTGACCTACCAAAAATGAATCATAAACTGAGCTATGTCCAGGTTTCTAATTATTGGTTTTATAGCTTACCCTCTATAACGACCCAAGATCCCATCCCAAAACGTCACACGGTGCTTAAGGCCACACACGGCCTCAAGCTAAACCTCTAAGTCTATCATCACTTCTAGAACTCACTTTAACAATAATCATGCTAAAATACGAGAGAATGACATATCATGAACATACTGGAATAAGATAAGAAACTAGCCTGTACAACTAAAATATTGAAATTCTGTACATATTGACACTTTACTTTAGTCTGACCAAGCCTCTACTATAAAAGACTGAGGAACCATTGGAACAGATCCCCAACTGACTCGTACTGAACAGGAAAGAAGTAATCATCTGCTAGTAAAATCAAAAGTCAGGCACATAGATCCTTGAACCATGAGGACTCACCAACTGTAGGAATGTAGATGGAGGTACTTAAAAATCACTGTCGTTGCTGAGACTGAGCACCTAAAACTACATCACGAGGGAGTATAGAACACAGAAGAGCATGTGAATCAGTATTTGGGAATGTACTGAGTATGTGGGGATGCAGGCAACATTTTAAATAATATCATAATTGTATAAGAAAATCATGCATACTGACACTAATGACTCTCTTCGCTTGAATTACCTGAAACATAGTTTCCATAAATCATCAATAATAATACATGCTTCTTAAATCTCATAAACCATTGGACTCAACTCAAACTCTTTGACTCATGACTTAGAGTGACTCGGTAACTCATGAAACTTGGATTATTATGGACTTGGGAGTTTCTTATAACCAACATAAGCCATGTGAGCTTACATGGAGTCCAACGTCTTGCCCACGTTGGGGAGAGCTGTTCTATCCTTTCCATCGGAGTAGAACCTTAACTTTGGTGATCACTGTCTTGGACTTTGGCCCTTAATTTTAATCCTATGGTGGCACGTAGTTCTGAGGAAGTAGGATGCGCTAAATCCATACTTCCCGCTCGGTGCTAAATACTATTCCCAGACTTAAGCTCAGAACACGTTATAAAATCCACCATAATCAACTCAAGGGTCTACCATAGAGACCAAATCATAAATATTTCTCATCTTTAAATCAAAACAATTGTGGATTCCTAACTCGACTCAAACAATCTTTCTCAACATCAAGTGTACTTGCTCATTAACTCATATCAAATGTCAAAAACTTCAAGAAAACATCAAAGAACTCATCCTTGACTCTCAAGATCAAACATCAATATATATTCAATAATCAAACTTCTCATAGAAAATCTTAAATCATGACACTTATCTCAAATCATTCGGAAATCATCAATTCATAATAACAATATTCAACTCATGGAATAAGTTCTCAACTTAGGAAATAAAATGATGAAATAATCTTGTATATTAAACTTGAACAACTCAAATCTCATAAATCATTAATAAAGTAATTTGAGTGTAAACCCACTTGCAAATTCATGAAATTCAATAGTAGAAATTAAATCTTTGGGCACAAGAACGAAAGAAGTGTTCTTGTTTAAACCTCATATACCTTAATCTTTGAAATTGGATGAACTCTAGTGCTTGAGACTCTATCCGCACTTGTAATATATAATTTTTGAAGCCCACACTATGAGGAACTTGGTTCTTGAAGAAATCTTGAAGATTTATGGATGATTTTTGTAAGATTAATATTCTTGATTGAAACCCTAGATATATTTCTTACGAGAATTGGAAGAGAAAATGGAGAAATTAGGGTTTGGATAAGGATTCTCATATTTATAGAGGCTTCTAAAAGATGGAAAAAGACCAAAATACCCTTGCAAAAAGTCCCTTAATTGCTGAAAAAATAGCTGACGACATTCGTGACAAGTCGTCAGACTGGTGATAAGTCATCGCAAAATGTCGTCACAAAAGGGTGGAATTTATGATTTTCTGGTTAAGGTTGACGACATTGGTGATAAGTCATCACAACCATGACAACTTATCACAAAATGTCGTCACTGGGGGTGGAAATATTCCTAAGGCTGACGACATTGGTGATAAGTCGTCACGCTTGTGACAGCTTATCATGAATGTCATCACTCAGTTTTCTAGCTTGACATGCTGGAGTAAAATGGGCATAACTCTTTGCTCCGATACTGGATTTTGGCAAAATTGGCATCGTTGGAAAGCTAATTTGATTATCTATCTTTTAGTAGGTCATGAGCTCAATAATTAGTATTATAACGAGAGATATGCTCATTTAAAGTTGAATATGGCAATATCCTTCCCAAGAATTCAATCAGTAAGGAATGTTTTGATTCACCTAATCGCTAAGACATCTTTGAGGCTTTAATATACATCACCCTTGATCAGAAAACAACCAAAACACTATAATTTATTTCTCATGATATTGAGTCATGGTTTCACTATTGGTTAGAATCTCGGGGTATTACAATATCTCCCCCTTGGAAACATTCGTCCTCGAATGTTGCCAGACAGGCCAAGAATAAGAGAAAAAAATGAGGATGTATAGCCGGAATGAATCACTCGAAGGGCTTACTTCACTTTATACCTTCGGATACCAT
Organism: Capsicum annuum; assembly: GCF_002878395.1. Classification (NCBI taxonomy): domain Eukaryota; kingdom Viridiplantae; phylum Streptophyta; class Magnoliopsida; order Solanales; family Solanaceae; genus Capsicum; species Capsicum annuum. Next base: position 124,883,069 of record NC_061111.1, read on the forward strand.
ATAAAATGTACGAATTCGTGATGGAAGTAGACACACAGCTGAATCTTTAATAAGAAAAGGGCGGAATTAAGAAAAATAGTACCTTATGCTCGCTCCGAACTCACAAAAAAGAGGTAAGGGTACTTGGCTCGCATATCTTCTTCTGCTTATCAAGTAGCAACCTTGAAATATTGATTTCGCCACAGAACCTTGACGAAGGGAACTTCCTTATTTCTTAGTCTACGAACTTGATAATCTAGGATTTCAACCGGAACTTCATCATACGAAAGGCTATCCTGAACATCAAAGCTTTTTAACAGATCAACAACAACAGAGTCACCAATGTGCTTCTTAAGCATAGATATGTGAAAGATAAAATGGACAGCTAACAACTCGGTAGGCAATTCAATCTCATAAGCTGCTTTCCCAACACGATGCAAAACTCTATAAGGGCCAACGTATCGGGGACTAAGCTTCTCTTTCTTACCAAATCTTTTCACCCCTTTCATGGGTGAAATCTTTAGATAGACCAAATCATCAAATTTAAATTCAAAAGCTCTTTTTCTCACATTTGCATATTAATTTTGATGACTTTGGGCTGTCTTCAACCGTTCTCAAATCATCTTAACTTTCTCCATAGCCTCAAGTGCAGTATCAGGTCCAATCTTAGCGGCTTCACCCTCTTCAAACTAACCTATGGGCGACCTACATCTTTTCTCATACAAAGCTTTAAATGGAGCCATTCTAATGCTAGCATGAAAACTATTGTTATAAGCGAATTCAATCAATGGCAAATGTTCATCCCAACTTCCTTTGAAATCAAGAACACATGCCCTCAACATATCCTCCAAGGTCTGGACGGTCCTCTCAGCCTGACCATCGATTTGCGGATGAAAAGCGGAGCTAAGATAAACTTGGGTGCCGAGACCCTTATGAAAAGCCCTCCAAAAATGAGAAGTAAATTGAGTACCCCTGTCAGAGATAATAGACAAAGGAACTCCATGCAACCTGGCTAATTCTCGAATGTACAACTTAGCATAGTCCTCAATGGTGAAAGATGTATGCACTGGCAAGAAATGCACGGACTTAGTCAACCTGTCTATAACGACCCAAATCAAATCATGATGACGTCAAGAAGGAGGTAAACCAGTCACAAAATCTATATTCACTTCCTCCCACTTCCAAGTAGGAATATTAAATTCTTGCATCATTCCACCGAGTCTTTGGTGCTCTATCTTAACTTGTTGGCAAGTTGTACACTTCTCTACGAACTTTGCTATATCCTTTTTCATACCATTCCACCAATAGATTTCCCGCAAATCATGGTACATCTTGGTAGCACCGGGATGAATAGAGTATCATGCACCATACGCTTCAGCCATAATTCTCTACCTCAAATCATCAACATCAGGCACACACAATCTATTCTAAAATCTCAATACACCATCTCCCCCTTGGGAGAAAACCTCCACATTTTGGTCTTTAGCTGACTCTTTCAGTTTGTCCAAACAAGAATCCATATCTTGCTTCTCCTTTACTTCTGAAACTAGAGAAGACTCGGAACTACTCTGGACCCAAACATTATCCTCAGCTGAATCAAGCAATCTAACTCCCAACCTAGCCAGACGATGCACTTCATGAGCTAACTCTTTTTTATCTTTCTCGACATGTGCTACATTACCCATAGACGACCTGCTAAGGGCATCTACCACTACATTGGCCTTGCTTGGTGATACAACACACTCATATTATAGTCTTTTAGTAATTCTAACCATCGCCTCTATCGAATATTCAACTCTCTCTGTGTAAATACATACTGAAAACTCTTGTGATCCGTAAAGACATCAACATGAACACTGTACAAATAGTGTCTCCAGATTTTCAAGGCAAAACCCACTGCATCTAACTTAAGGTCATGGGTCAGGTAATTCTTCTCATGCGGCTTTATCTTCCTGGAGGCATAGGCTATAACCTTACCCTTCTACATCAACATGCAACCCAACCCAACTTTAGAAGCATCACAGTACACCACAAAATCATCTATACCATTAGGAAGGGTCAACATAGGGGCCGAAGTGAGTCGAGTCTTCAACTCCTGAAAACTCTTGTCGCAAGAATCAGACCACAGGAATTTAACTTTCGTTTGGGTCAATCGAGTCAAAGGAGATGCGATAGAAGAGAAATCCTCAACACCAGCTATACCCAAGAAACTCCTAATATCCGATGGGGAAATAGGTCTAGGCCAATTCTTCACAGTTTCTATCTTTTGAGGATCAACTCGAATACCTTCAAAAGAAATAATATAACCCAAAAAAGCAACTGACCTTAGCCAAAATTTGTACTTGCTAAATTTGGCAAATAGTTGATGATCTCTAAGGGTTTCTAAGACTACTTGGAGATGATCTGCATGGTTATTCTCACTTTAGGAGTATACAAGAATATCATCTATGAACACAATAACAAACACATCCAGGTACTGTCTGAACACTCGATTCATGAGGTCTATAAAAGCTACTGGGGCATTTGTTATCCCGAAGGACATGACCAGGAACTCAAAATGACATAACGAGTGCAAAAGATGTCTTTGGAAATTTTGAACTCCCTAACTTTAAGCTAGTGATAACCGGATCTCAAGTTTATTTTTGAGAAATAGCTGGCACCTTGCAGCAGATTAAATAGGTCATCAATTCTAGGAAGAGGGTACTTGTTCTTGACTGTGACCTTGTTAAGCTAACGATAGTCGATGTACATCCGTAATGAACCATTTTTCTTTCACACGAATAGAATGGGTACACCTCAAGGGGATCACTAGGCCTTATGAAACTCTTATCTAGAAGATCTTTGAGTTGCTCTTTCAACTCCTTAAGTTCTACAGGGGCCATATGATACGAAGGAATAGAATTAGGCTGTTTATCGGGAAGAAGATCAATCCTGAATTCTATCTCTCTATCAGGAGGTACCCCTGGGAGATCTTTCGAAAAAATATCAAGAAACTCATTAACAATGATGATTGACTGAACGGTCAGAGTCTCAGACTTAGTATCTTTAACTCGAACCAAATGATAGATGCAACCCTTGGATATCAATTTCCTAGATTTAAGATAGGATATGAAATGACTCTTGGGAGATACAAAATTTTTGAACCACTCAAAAGATGGCTCATTGGGAGCAATTCACACTGATAAGCAGGAGTCTACTAGACACCGATTTATAGAAACCGTAGGTTACTTGAACTTAGCAACAAACCTTAAGCTCGAGTACATGAATTTACATTATATAGAACCTAAAGCACAAAACATAGTCAATACATTGGCATAAAAGTATGTATGTATATATATATATAATGTAAACAAAATGAATGATCATGAAAGCATATAGTGAGTAGATTAAAACAAAGGAAAACCTAAGGTGAAAAGTGTAAGGGATAAAGCATTCATAGAAGTATTTCATGAGCATAAAAATAGTAAATTTCATAAAGTTTATGCAATTGTGGAGTTTCTCATTACCGTCAAAAATCATGAAAGCTCATGGTGACCAATATCTTATACCCTAACTAGACAAGTTTTTCAACTGTCCAAGGTATAGAACCATGTACATAAGGATCCTGTAATGATGCCTCTTATGTAAAACCTACAGTGGCCATGCAGTTATGGGACTTGGATTACCTGAGCCCTTTTTCTCCCAGTTCTAAATAATCCTCCCAAAACATACTATTACTATGTAATATAGCTAAATCATAACTTGACTTTGTGCTCAGCACATTTTTAAATCTGTGCTGTGATGAGCCTGTACTTAATTTTATGTCATAAACCTTATGCAGTAAATCATATATATAAAATAATATCTCTTCAATATATAATAATTCATAAATAAGTCTTAAAGAATAAGTTTAATGCACAAAATGAGTTTTGTATAGTGAATCATAAGATCATGGGAAACCCCTTCCATAGAAATCAAGTTAAGCATATAAAGAAGTTATCTGTAACTGTTTGGGAATAAGCTCTAGCATTAAACATAATTTCATATATCTTGAAATAACTTGTATCGAGGATGAAGTAAATCCATCTCTAAAATCTTGCATTCCTGAAGAAGTCAACTAAACTTGAAAAACTTGCTAAACTGAAACCTTAGATTTCTTTATTTGATTTAGACTCTTTCTTGAGAGAATAAAGAAAGAATGAACTTAAAAATCTTATATGTATACCTTTTAGTGGCAAAATCATCATTGGATAAAGTATTATGGTAAGGTAAAGTCGATATTACCCTTTCAAAAATATTGCTAAAACTTTTGGGATAGGGTTCCATGAGTTACTTCATGACTAGTGGCCCATTTCAAGACTTGTGGTATTGTTAGTGTATCCCTGGGAGTTTTTCAAATGTGTGAACCACTTAAATGACTCAATAGTATGGTTTATGGATAGATTTAAGGTTTGTATTGTGATTGGGTTTTAAGGGGATCTTGTCAAGTCTTAGAAAGAGTTCCACAAGTCATACCACAACTCATGGTTCAAATTTACAACCCATACTATGAGTCATGGTAGAATAAGAGGTGGAACAAGTGAAACATGGTTTCCTCGAGTTGATCCACAATTTGTGGACTGGGTTCAAGACTTATGAACTCTCTCGTGTGAGCCTAAGAGTTCAAGTTTTAGATTTTGTTTTTCATACTAAGCACTGATTATTCACAGTCTCATTTACAAGATTTTATAAATGTTTCCTTTTATATATCCAAGGTTTACTATTAGTCATGTAAGGATGGGGAAATCTCATTTCACCGATCTCGTTAAAAAGTGATAGAAAACTCCAACCCTTGAAGTGAAGTATTCTTATTTGGTGGTAAGGTTATCTTGATAAATAATATTTTGCAAAGTTTACCTATTTATTTATTTTATCTTTCAATCCTCTAAAATTTTCTATCCATAAGCTTTATAAGCTATTTGCAAGATTTTCTAGAGCAACAATGAAGGGGGAGACACAAACACCAGGCTTATGGACAATTATGTGTTTCCACAAATAGGAAGGTGTCCTTGGGTTTAGATCAATTTTTAATGTATATACAACTTTGTTTGCAAAGTTGTGGTGTAATTTTAGAACCAAAAAATCCACATGGACTAATTATACGTGGAACAAATACTATATGTGGTTTAGAACTCATATAGTAGAGTGACAGAAAGGTTCACAGTTATAGAAACATATGTTAGAAGTTAGAGAATGTTTTAATCAGATGATAGGGTGGAACTTAACTATGGACACTCAAGAATGTGATTAGATAACTAGACAAAACTGGGTGCCTTATACTATGTCATCCCTCCATATTGTACTTTGGATATTTTGGAATAATGCTTAAATCCAATGACATTTTCCTCATGAGGGTACAAATAATATTTTGTATTACTATTAATTACATTATTTAGAGATCATTGATGAATGGGATATCCCCTTTAGATGCTTTCCAACTCTAGAAAGTTCATAGTTCATGAGAGAAGGTGAGATAAAAGGAAGAGAAATAAGTATTTTCTCACATATGTATAAAATAAATTCCTTTCAAGGTGTCTTTCTGTAACACCCCAAATTAGGATAAGAAGTCCCACATTGGCAAAAATAAGAGAGATGCTAGGTATATAAGTAAACATATCTTTCACTCTAGTGACACATTTTAAAGTCGTGCGGTCCTGGGAGCAAAGTGGACAATATCACTAGTGGATTGGTCTGTTACAAATGGTATAGAGGCTCTCCTGTGTCATGAAAAAAGACTACCCCTAGTTTTAACACAATGCGTAGAACCACAAGTCATCCCAAGCTAACCCATGTACTAGTATGATGCTTGAGAAACTAATTTAAAAAATATATAAAAGCTAAATTTGCTGAGCAGAAGCATAATCATGACATAATCTATTTCAAAACATTATCATTTCAAAGTTTACAACATTGTAATCTAAAAGAATGGGAAACTGAAATGACATACAATGACTCTAACTAACTATCTATGATGCCTCTACTAATACTGACCATAGGTAGCTAGAACATGACCCCAACTTTCCCTAATCAATACATATGAATAAGAAAATGAAATACTAGAATTATAACTAACTTGAGTCCTTGAATGAAGAGAACTCATCACCTGCTGGCTGAATGCTATGATCTGCTCGGCTATGATCTTATAATAGGCACTTGAACCTACATCACATGAAAAATATAGGCAGCATAGGTATGCTATCAGTACTTTGGAATGTACTGAGTATATGAGATATGCACTATTCATTAAAATACTTAAAACACGCTTTAAAACTGAAGACATAGGTCACTTACTGAAATATGCCTTTATAATAGTTCTGTACGTAAAAGCTGTAACACATAGTGAAATTTCTAAATCACATGCTAAAATATTTCTATAAACTAGGAGGCGGTAAAAACATGAATACTATATTTAATATCAATTTAAAGTTGAATATGCTATAAAACTATACTAAGGGTCAAGTATGAATTTTGGGTCTGAAATTGTGGGATGTGAGGAGACAATATGAGCAAAAGACAGGAATCCCTAAATCCCGCCTGAATACAAGGTCATGCATATCTAAATTGAATCATCAGCTATACATAAACTGAGGATCCAAATATACAAATATACTAAGCATGAATGCATGAACATGGAAATTGAATGCAGGACCAAGTATAAATATGTACTGAAATAATCTGAATAACTGGATGACTGAGGTACTGAATACTTAGTCATGCAAACCTGAACTGAACATAGTCTGAATAACTGAACTAAAGACTGTGGAAGCTAACTATAACCGACATAACACAATCTGAGATAATCGAGGTCTAACTTGAACACTAATTGGAAGGGTGTTGAGCTAATCGAGGTCCAACCTATAACACTAATTGAAAGGGTATCGATACCTTTCCAAGGGTACCAATACTGACTAGCGTGGATCCACTAATCTGACATCCCGAAAGACTAGGATGTCAAGCCTAAAATGACGGGTGACTCTTCATAACCTATGCTGAAAATATAGTTCTGAAAATTAGGACTGCTACTAACGACTCTACCTAATTGGATGGGGGAGCCGCCATCCCTACATTCACTCGATGCTAAGTGTTACTCCCAACTGAAAGACATAGAAGTATAAATTGGTACATGCACTAATAACTGGTATGCTCAAGTCATGGCATTTTTAAAATAATAGTGCAAGTATAATCTAAAGTATTTGGAACCATGAAAAATGATGTATGTTTGATTTCCTAGGCATTGGGTGTTTGTAACCCACTAGATCTATTCATGAAAATATTAACTAAAATTCAGAGAAAATTTACAATTTTGGCCCAAAAATTCAACAACAAATCATAATGTGTAAATTCATGATTCTTGAACATGGGAGGATGCCATTTTTATTGAAAAACATATATTCATGGTTTAATCACAAAATAATCTGAAGAAATTAGGAAAAACTCATATAGCTTGATCATATGCTTGAAATTTAGGATAATATCATGTAAGTCATACATGGGAATGGGAATAGCATGAATGTTATAATATGGACCTAAGAATCCATGAATTATCATTAAAACATGCTTATGAGTGAAAAATATACCATGGGGAGATTGGATTTAATCTTAGAATAACAATTGGGTAAAAGTCCTAGATTATGGAAATCATAAAATTCATGAATAAAAATCATAATTTGGGTATGAGGATGAAAAGAGATACTCAATAAGTACCCACATACCTGATTACTTTCAATTCTTGAATTGAAGTTTTGGAGATTTGGACTTGAAGATGAAAACCCCAATTTCTTGCTTTAGAAGAGTAGAAAATCGCACGTCTCTTGAGAAATTTTGGTGTTGTGTTGAGAATGAGGGATTTGGAGTTGTTTTGGCATTTTATTCTTTCTTAAAATAACTTAAACAATGTAGTTTTGGGGTTAAAAGAGTGGAAAAAGACCAAAAAACCCCTTAGAAACTGTCTGGAAGTCACCTGAAAGCAATCCCAATGACTTAGGTCACGATTCGTGAGGTTTGGCCATGAGTCGTGTCTTGAGTCATGGTCAGGAACCCAATTTTAGCCTCTACTTACCAGATTATGACTCCCTACTAACAGTTCATAATGTCTAATAAACACCCTACCCGTGGCTAGGAAGAGTCTATATAATAGGTGTTTAGAAGTCCACCTCACAGACAAGAATTATGAAATCAGTTGGAAATATTAAAGATGCCACCTTCACTAATACATCACATAAAATACCCACCAGTTTCTTCACAGATTGGTCGGCTATTAATAACTTTATAGATGTAGGTTTGGGTGCCTCTAACCCTAACTGCTTGTACACTACTAGCAGTATTAGATTGATACTGGCTCTTAAGTCACACAAAGCCCATTTGATGTTGAAGGGCCCAATAGCACATGGAATGGTAAAAGCTTCAGGGTCTTCCTTCTTCTCTGCCAGAGATCGCGACATAATCGCATTATCATGATGCACCACACTAATATCCTCAATACTCATGACTCTATTCTTTGTCACCAACTCTTTCATAAACTTGGCATAACTAGGCATCTGCTCAAGAGACTCAAGAAGGGGAATGTTCAAGCTCAATTCTTTCAGCATGGCCATAAACTTATTTAACTTACCTTCTTTCTTCTTCTACTTCATACTTTGAGAAAAAGGTAGGGAAGGTTGTGGAATTAACTTTACTATAGGATCATCAACCTTTTCCTTACCATTGTCCTTCTCAACACTACCATCAACACCTGTCTCCTTCTCTAACTCAGCTTCAAGTGTCTCATCTACCACATAACTATTATTCCTTGGATCATCAACAGTAGGCAAAGAGGGATCAACAATAGACTTACCACTCCGAGTGGTGATAGCTAGACAATGATCATTATTATTAGGATTTTGAATTATGTTGCTTAGAAGGGTACCCGACTGCCTTTGATTCAAAGTTGTAGACATTTGCCCAAACTGCTACTCTAATTTCTTTATCGCAGTTGTATGTCCACCTTTTGGGTCGATCCTAAGATGTCTTCCTTAATACCTTTAAGGAAAGTTTCCTAACTTTTCTGACCCTTAACAAGCTTAGAAAACATAGCCTCCATCCTCGACTCAGTATCACAACTGCCTGGTGGAATATACCTATCCCCTTTCTCCTTGTAGTCATCCTTTCTCCTCCAATCACCATCACACTCTCTACTCTAATCTCTGTACCTATCTCCATGATAGTTTCAACCTTGTTTTCCTTTCCCCTTGGCTAAAAAATCCACCAACTTACGATCTTGATACTTGGGACTCTTCTTCTAAATCAAAATCATAAGATTTAAAGGCTTTACCCTGCGAACCTACTGCATTTACCTTCTTAGAATTCATTGTTTCAAACTACTTAGTCAGGATCCTAATGTCAGTTCTAAGCTGCATAATCTATTACGCCGTAAAATCATCAACCACTCTAAGCCTGATGAAAGCCCTAATAGCATAAGTTCCAGCACCTCTCTCCATCTTCTAAGTATGCTACCCTTGATTGGTGATACAGATCTGGTCGAAAATATCTGATGTTACTTCCTAGCGTAGATGCATGACTGCTCTACCAGTGTTCGTATCTACCATAACTTGGGAATCGATAGTCAGGGAAGGATAAAATATCTCAAGAAAATTAGTCCCTAAAATGCGATGATTGGGTACAATGCTCAACTTTTTATTAAACCGAAACCATGCTTTATACATAGACTCAGAATGTAGTTACCTGACATTATATATCTCATCTTTTAATTGCAATATTCTGACTGGAGGGAAGAAAAATTTAAAAACTTCCTGCGCAAATTATTCTAATTAGTAATCGAACCTCGAGGAAGTTCCCCTAACCATAATGAAGCTTCACTAGTCAATGAAAAAGGGAACAACCTTAGTTTGAGTGCTTCCTGATCGACCCCATGTATAGTGTATAAAGTACAAATCCCAGTAAAATTTGCAAGATGCATGTTTGCATCATCCATGTCCAAGATCGCAAACACACCTTTCAGTTCAAGAGGTAGATCATAGCACCAGTAACGTCAAACTTAACACTTGGTGGCAAAGTAGAAGGAATGACGGCTCTCATCATCAGGCTCAACATATCCCATATACTTCTCTGGATCATCATATGGAGGTAAGTACTAGTAGTCTAGGATTACTTGAAAACTACCGCCTTTAGCTTTATCTTAATTTTTGCTGAGTGCTGCTCGATGATATGCTTTTTCTCTCTACCTAACTAGCTCTACCTCCCAAGCCATACACTGGGCTTTAGCATCCCTCATCAGGTCAGCTGCTATTGCTAATAATTTCTCAGTTCTTTAATTAGAAATGCCCTAATTATCTTCAATAGGAGGAGGTACAATATTAGAATCATCCCAAACCCCTTTAAGTTTGCCGTCACGTATGTGTTCTGTCATTGTACGATGTGGCTATAAAATTCTCTCTGGGTTAGGATTAGTGGGAGTAAGGGATTGCCTTGACTCCTGGTGTTAGGCATACATTGGTGTACACCCAACTAAAAATAGAAAATAAAACCCAAAAACTTCAACAATCTTCAATCAATAATCACACCGTATTCCCTGGCAACGATGCCAAAATCCCAAAGCTATGCCTCTAAACAAGGCTAAAGCGATCGATGCAAAATATAGTAACCCAATAAGGTTGGGGTCAAATCACAAGGAAATCGTGGAATTATATCTTTCATTTGCTGGAATCAATGGGTAGTATTGAAAGTAAATGGGTGGTTTGTAGTTGTAAATAGTAACCGAACTCAAATGCTTTGATTGTAAATGGTAAAAAATGAATACTAGGCTTGTGTTTTCCTTGGATTCTAACTCTATAGGATTCTTGTTCTCAATCTAACTATCAAACTACTGCGCATGTAGAATCTGGTAAGTTAGGTATCACCAACCGCGTATCAATACCGTTTGGTGAATTTCACTTATCTCCTCTCGATCTCAGAGCACCAACTTACTAACCCTTACATTAGACCCCAGTTTCAACTATCTCCTCTCGATCTCAAGTTGATTAGATGAATGTTAATCATCTTAAGTAGATAATGCAAATAAGCTTATTTCAAAAATTAACCCCAAATCACTATTGTGATCTATTTTTCCTAATCTCTACCTCCCTCTCAGGTTTGTAGTGAATACAGGCTGGGTCCTAACATTTGAAATTGTTAGGAAAGCAATAAAATTGAAGAAAACCACAATGCATGCAACAATAACAATCTACAAACATTGAAAACTTCCCCTACTTTGTTACCCAACCAGGGTTCCCATATGTCTAGATAAGGGAATTAGCCACTTATTGTTGTGAACGATCAAGGGAATTCATAATTTAAAGCATTCAAACAATATCACAGTAATCAATGAATAAAACCTAAAGTCTTAAACTAAAAAATCAACCAAAATCGATAACAAAACAATCCCAAGATCAAAATCTAATCCTTAAATCAAATATATGTTTTTAAGTATCAAGAGTGCATAACCTAACTAAAAAATGTCAGAAAGGTATATATAGAATACAAGAAAACCCTAGGTAACAACTCCTAAAAAAATCAATGTCGGTGGCCATTTACTGGGCCACACGGGCCATAGGTGGTACCTACGGACCGTAGGTGGTACCACGTAGGTGCTAGGGCCTCATACTTTTTTGAATACTCTCTAGACTTGGCTTTCATGAGACAACTTCTGACACCTATGGACCGTAGATGCCTTCCATAGGCGGCAGGGTCAACTTTTTCTGCTTCTGATTTTCTGTTTCTCAGCTTTTCTGACACATACTCTAGCACCTATGCCTCGTAGGTAGAACATGCGGGCCATAGGTGCCTACTTCAGTGGTCCAAAACTTCAATTTCACTCCTTTTCTTCAGAATAGTTTCAAAACCTAATTTCCTTCAAAACAAAACACAAAACATTTCACATCTAACAAAAAGACCTAAGTAACTTGCATATTTTCATTCTTTTAAGTGTTGAAAGATCTATGAGACCATAGCATATCAGAATATCCCTAGATTATAATGATCTAACATGTTTGGCTAGAATAGCAATTAGCTTCTCCTTATAAGTCAAACTATCATCCAACTGAACCGAATCCCATTTTAGCATATGAGACTCATATGGAGTGTAACATTGAAGAGTCAATACACAAAAAACACGGTGAATACAATAAAATAATAGTGGCAAGGCTTACTCATATGCTACATCACTAATTCATTGTAGAATCTCAAATAGCCTGATGTACCTAGTATTAGGCTTGCCCCTCTTCTTGACTCTCATCATGCCCTCATGGGCAACACTCAAAGGAACACATGGTCACCACCTCCAAACTCTAATACTCAAAGCTTGCAGTTAGCATAACTCTTTTGCCTACTCTGAGATGCCTGCAACCTATCATCGAATAGAGATTCAAAAGGCCTACTATATAATGCCTCAATGGAGCAATCTAGACACTAACATGGTAACCATTATTATAATAAAAAATTGAAAATGCTAGAAATTGGTCCTATTGACCTCTAAAGTCCATAACACATTCTTGAAGCATGTACTCTAGAACCTGAATAGTTTGATAACACTGAATATTAGTTTGGGGATGAAAAGTTGTGCTAAGATCAACCTGGATACTTAATTCTTCCAAAAAAGTTCTTCTAAATCTAGTGGTGAATTGGGAATCTCTATCAAAATAATGGACATTGGCACCTCGTGAAGATGAACCACCTCTCAAACATAGATTCGAGCCAATTTCTCGACATTGTAGGAAGACTGAATAGAAAGAAAATGAGTAGACTTGGTCAACCAAACAACTGTGACCCAAATTATATCAGAAACTTTAGAAGTCTATGTTGAAAATTGCTTTAAGTTACTGCACTAGTTTTTAGCAAAATAAGTTATTTAGATTAAGATGAATTTGAATTTTAAATATTTGTAAATTTGTTTAGTTGTTGAGATAATTTAGGTTGTTTTAAATTTTAAATTATGTAGTTTTTTATGATTTGTTGGCTATTTAAAGCCACTTAATGCGTAATAAAATTATTGAAAGCTTATTGAAAGCCGTTGAAAGCTTATTGAAAACTATTGAAAGATTTCAATCCATTGAGATCCATTTTAACCCCTTTTTCGCTGCCACATCTTTTTTTAAAAAAAGCAACAGTGGTATCAAGAGCCTCATTGATCTTACGGGATCTGTGTGTTCTTCCAAAGCGCTACCATACCATTTTTAACCTGTAAGGGCTATCTTTTTAACCCGTAAGGGCTCTATTTTAATCCATTAGGGCTACCTTTTTCAACCCGTACTTATTTTCAAAGCATAGGGCTACTTTAAGCCAAAAAGATGTCAAGCAACAGTCTCTCTTTGATTGTTCCAAAAATTTTCACAGACAAAAATGATCAAATTTGTTCTGTGAAGAAATCATAGCTTGAAACCTATGCTTTATGTGGTGTTTTGATGAATGAAAAATCCTTACAATATTTTGCAAAGTCTATGAAAGTATTTTCAAACAACATAAGACTATTGATGATTTTTCAGCAAAGAATCAAAAGAAGAAAAAGAAAAAAGAGAAAGATGAACATAAAAAATATGTGCAAGTTAAAAAGAAAATTGAAAAATTTAGCATCCACTGCCAGAGCAAAAATTGAGGAGGAGCAATTTTAAATCACAGTAACTAAAGCAAAGGAGGAGTGTTGGAAATTGCTTTAAGTTACTGCACTAGTTTTTAGCAAAATAAGTAATTTAGATTAAGATGAATTTGAATTTTAAATATTTGTTAATTTGTTTATTTGTTGAGATAATTTAGGTTGTTTTAAATTTCAAATTATGTAGTTTTTTATGTTTTGTTGGCTATTTAAAGCCACTTAATGCGTAATAAAATTATTGAAAGTTGTTGAAAGTTTATTGAAAGCTATTGAAAGATTTCAATCCATTGAGAGCCATTTTAACCCCTTTTTCGGTGCCACATCTTTTTTTAAAAAACCAACAGTCTGTGTTAAACCAAACACAAAACTCATAGTTATCTGCTTCCACTTCCACTCTTGAATGGGTAGCCACTAGCGAACTCCAGTAGGCCTCAAGTGCTCAAACTTCACCTGCTGACAACATAAACACTGAGATACAAAGTGTATTATATCCCTCTTCATACCGCACCACTAGTAATGCTTCTTCTGATCCTTATACATCTTTGATGCCCTAAGATGAATGGAATATCTAGAATAATGAGCCTCCTGCAATATCAACTGAATCAAATCACCAACCTTCGAATGCAAATAAAACTCTTAAATCTTAAGACACATGTCCAAGGTGGCCTTCTTGGCCTCACCCCTACAACACCTGATCTTGAATGCCATATAATCGACTATCCTCAGATTGCCACCCCTAAATCTACTTTAACAAAGTATACTGAACCTTAACACTGGCAAGAATTCTCGTAGGGTCAGAAATATCAAGTCAAATTAATATATTGGTTTAAGACTAGATGTCTAAAGCCAAAATTCACCCTAAAACTAAAAGGAAACAAAAATCCCCATACTCATCACCTTTTAGCTTAAGGCATCTGCCACAATATTTTCCTTGCTTGGATGGTATAGAATGGAAATGTCAGAATCCTTTAGAAATTCCACCCACCTATGCTGCCTTAAATTATAATCCTTCTAGCTTATAACATACTAAAGACTATGATGATTGGTGAATATCTTTAATGAACACGTAATTCCTCAAAATATTAAGCACAAAACTACCGTCTCCAACTCCAAGTCATGGGTGAGGTAGTTGCATTCATGCACTTTCAACTTCGTAGAAGCATATGCTGTCACTCGGCCTTGCTGTATATGAAAACAACCCAAACCAACACCTATAATAACAACAAAACAATAACAACAGTCCTAGTGTAGTCCCACAAAGTGAGGTATGGGGAGGGTAAAATGTACGCAGTCCATACTGCTACCTCCGACGAAGTAGAGAGGCTGTTTCTGATAGACCCCCGGCTCAAGATATAGAATAATATACCAAGGTCGTAATGAAAGATAAAACCCTAGCCCTCAACTAGAAGAGTCAAATCAGACCCGAAGTAAGTAAACCCTTGAGTTTTAGAAAGGTTGCCCTACACTCAGTGGACTAATGGAATAGGACATCCTTCCTAGTTAAGCTAGCCAGTGGTTCTGCAATAGAAGAAACCTATCCACGAATTGTCTTTATTAATTTGCCAACCAAATGAAACTGTTAACCTAAGTAGAAAAAGTAAGCTTATCCTAATCACGAACTTATTTTTGAACACCACACGCTCCAATAATTCCACAAGCTTGTCACGACTCAATTTCTCAGTTCATGATGGAACCTACTCTAACCCACTAGTAGGTAAGCCAGCCCGTAGTCCAAAACCACTAGTAACGGACTACCAAGAGAAATGAAGGAAGATAGCATAATAATTATAATAAAAGAGATTCTAATATAATGAGTATACCAAATAAAGTACTAGATGAATGTACTGATACAATGCATCTCTGAATCCAACATAGAGATAAGTCTAGTTTATAAGAGGGAGACTAATAATGCTTCAAACGGCAGGAGCTTACACTAGATCTCTGATACATAGCTTCTCCACAGAAGGTATACAAAAATAGTAAGAACCCATACTATGATCTGTAGGCTGCATAAGTGTAGTATGAGTACCATTACGTGGTACTCAGTAGACAACTGTTGACTGACCTCTAAATATGATACAAATATAAATAACATGCAAATAGGAATGTAAAATACACCCCAAGATCTGGCAAATTAACATAGTAAGGCTAAGAAGGCAATAAGGATAAACTATTCTATTCTAACCATACTCAGGAACCTAAGAATTATACCGTATATCAATGAACAATACATAAATAAAGAGCAGAAGAAGGATATGTAGCAGTATACAAGGTCAAAGAGTTAATATACAACATGAATAAATGAAGGATGCTAGGGATATGCAGTCATACCATAGCTACATATATATATACACATACATACATAGATATACATATACATAAACAAGACTAACTAAAAGGTACAACTTAAAGTAGTCATACTAGCATCTTAAGGCCTCCTAATAATAGTAGGAACTAGTGCTAACATAATTAGAGTCCCTAATCCATACATTTAAACATGAGATCATTATCTATAATAACATTACCATAAAAGAGAAAGGATAAAAAATATACCTCCTACCTCAGTATCAGTCCATAAATATCCCGCCATAAACTAATAACAACAATACAGTAATCGTATAGTTCGGAAAAATAATACCTAAATTAGGCCCCATAAATCAGAAGGTCCAATCAGCACACAACATACACCAACAACACTCATCTCTTATATCTATGCAACCCCCCATAAGGCTGATAAATATAGGGAATACTGGCGATAGATAATGCATATTCAAGGATGAATGTAAAGTAAAATACATACTACCATAACAATCCACGTGTCATAAAGTAACCAAGTATATAGACCTTATCCAACTGATGAATCACAAGGATTTTAAATTATCATCATCATCCTTGCTCTACTCCATCCAATTCTAGAGAGATATGTGTGTATATATGTATATATATATGAACTCAAATCTTGGCTCAATGACTGTAAATATATAAACCCATTTAACGAGGGAAGTAAATAGTAAAAAAGGTTAAAACATCTCTCAACCAAAGTATATAGTAGTAGTAAAATTGTGGATCGAAATCTATCTCGATCAAATCTCTAAAACATTAATTCTAGTCTCAAAATCTCATAAACAATTCACTAAGGTGGTATGATTTCCATTACGAAAGGATCCATTTTAATAGTAAAAAGTGGAAATAAATTCTTTTTTTTGGAAAATGGTGGTAAAACCATATTCTTAGTTGGAATCGTACCATTAAGTGAGTATGAATGTACCGAATCTATGCAATGCCATCACTAGTATCCATACAATACAAATATACACATCTAAATTGTTGTAGGCTATGAACACATCCTTTAAAAGGATAATCACTCACTTGGAGTCCACTAATATTGTATCACGACCTTGGGCCCAATAATGTACAACTGACATAATCATATCATAATTTAGGAAACCGTCATAGTCCACCAAGTCAAGTATAAACCTTATAATAAAGGGTTATTAGCCTCAACTATGTCTAGCATGCTAGCAACTTAAGGTAATAGGATCCTAAAAACATAATAAGTATTTTATTTTAATGGTTGATTCACCCTTCTAATATCTGAACTCATAATTTAGTCTAAGTCATGGTGTTCTACCCAATATCATATCCTAACAACCCTATATAACATAAAAAATATATAATACACCATCTCGTGAAGAAGAGTAGATAAAAGTCTACCTCGATGCCGAATAACAAGTCCTTGAATTGGCCACAAATTATCTCAGTTGGGGAGAAAAGCTTTTTTATTGTTATTCTTCATCATAAGATAATTCCTTTTCCCTCTAGTAGCAACATGCAACGCTTTCAAGAGTAAGTTTCCGGAAGTAAGACGGTCGTGTGCGAGTCGGCTGGGAAAACACAAGACACCTTTTGCTTTATGATCCCAAAATAATGCCACGCTATCAAAATAGTAATCTACACATCCTTAGAGTAAAGCGAAACCTATATTGCTATATTAAGGTTTGGGTAAAAATTTAGGTTAAGAATGGGCCTACAAGGCCCGTAAATGGAATCCAAAATTGTATTTTTGTCACAAGGTCCCTCTAAGAATAAGGAACGCGTTCTCAAAAGTTGAGCACAAACAAAGTGCAAATCGAGTCTCAAATCAACCTTTAAAGTTAGGAATTTTAAGACCTAAATCTAAGAATTTACCATGAATTAGGATGGAAGTTGAAGAAAAATTAATGGGAAAAGACCAAGGAGTGCTATGTTAGCTTACCTTAGCTTCAATGGATGATTCTCCATTTTTCCTCTCTTTGAACTCTCAAATTGGTGTGAAAATGGTGAAAAATCAAGTGGGGGAAGGGGATTAAAAGTCCCCAGGTGCCCTAAAGTGGACACCTTGGTGCTAAAGCGCCTACTGCTAAAGCTGTCTAGTAGTTTTACACAGGAACATCTAAAGTGGCCCTTATGGCACTAAGTGGGGTCTGCTAAAGCCGCCCATTGCCGCTAAAGTAGGCTTCAACCATTAGGCCAGACCCGTTCAAGCTGCTCATGGGTGCTAAAAGGGTGGCTGTTAAATCGACCCCTTGAATGCTAAAGCAGTCCTCTCAGGTACTAGATACCAAATTTTGTTAAGTTAAAAAATACACTTCAATTGGGTTCTCGAGATTTGTTCGGAACCGTGCGCGCAAATGAACTATGCTACCATACCAAATTAGACATTTCTTACACAATGGAACAATCAAAACTTTTATTCAATGTTGTTTGGACTAAGTGTGAGGCACACACCTATAGTTCCAATTTTCATACACACCCAATTGCCCAAAACGAGTTTGAAAGCCTCGGGACCTGAACCAAGGTCCCCTAGCCTAAAATCAACATTCCAGAGCTGATAGCACTACGGGAATTCTCATCTAAGGTCATCTATTAGGAGTTTTGGTCTGAGACCAAATCCTAAATAGTAAAAATTCCAAAACAAGGAGATAAGCCTAAAACCCAAAACAAGTGTCCGATAACCAAACAAAGACCAAATCCTAAATAGTAAAAGCTCCAATATAGGGAAATAGGCCTAAGAACCAAAACAACTATCCAATAACCAAACAAATAGTTTCAACAAGTCATAAATAACATGTAGCCTCTATGGGATGGCTCAAAATATCAAAAATGCATGAAAATAAAGGAAATAATCTGAAGGGTCATTACAACATCCTCTACCAAAAAGAATTTCATCTGCAAAAGTCAAATGGATAGAAGAAGCATGAAAAATTAAAGGGATGAGGTGTTAGGACTGCATGCTCCGAGCAAGACTCCCAAATAAATGCCAAGAAGAGACAATACTTCTAAGGGATGAAGACCTAGGTATATCTTTTTCAACCAACTTCCTTTCTTCACTTCTCGAACAACCAAAAGTCAACCTCAACCACCAAATGGCCTTCAACTAAATTGGGAAGGCTGATGTACTCAAATCCAAACCATGACATGCTGATACCTCACCGATACTAGCACAACTAAGCAAAAACACATCCAAGCCTAATGTAATCCAAGAAATGACTCATACGACCAACACCAACACCAAAATATATCTTTTTTTTCCTTTCCAAACCTGTTATCCACTCCAAACAAAGAGAAAAGTCACCCAAGTCCTATCCATGCAACTCTATCACACTAACCTCAAAGAATGAATGATGACATATTGAAAATCCATATTGGCAAGTAGGAGAATAAACCTATAAAGTGCTAAATAAACACACAAATAGAGATAACCAAGGTCTGTTGGCTACATCAATGCTACAACTAGTTTGAATGACCCTCAAAACTTAAAGCCTGGAGTCCAAAGCATAAACACTCACCATAAATGATTTGCTCTATATGTCCCACCAATTGAGAATGAAACCAAGCTAAGCACAACCTGAGCACACTACTCTTGTTGGGTAGATCATCCCAAGAATTCTGACAAAAACTGAAAATTAAGGTCAAAAGTAGAAGACCCATGACCGGACGCCAACGGGCTACCATTTGAACACCTATTAACCATAATATATTTGAACTGAAGAGGACCAGATAGGTAGACAAGGAGTAGGCTTAGCTAGCCTATAAGTGAAACTCCAACTGAGACAAATTTGAAAATAAAGGCTATACCCAAGCTTTACAACTCCAAGATAAAATATCGATACCAAGGCTGAACCACTCGATCTCTACTTTGAAAAAAAACCTTGCATATGGGAAGCACCCGTAGTCTAAATCTATCATAACCCTCAAGACGCCACTCTAAGGCATCAAATAAAAACTGAGCCAACAAGCCCAGACTAAGGACAAATACCCAAATCAACTTTAGTATCCAAATCAGACATATCCTTATTAGATCATGCCAGAGCCAAAATTAAAACATAGATAGAGAACTAAACCACAATAGAGGATACATCACCGACTAAAAATAGATACAATCAACTTTATATCCCTTAGAGGGCATGAAAACCAAAGCGTACCCAAGAATTTACCATGACTTCAGACCATACTAATAATAGTCAAAACTGTAGAAACTTGGAGAAATACAACCCTATCCATACACTGGTCAATCTAATAGTCCAAATTTTGGCACAAATAGCTGTATTTCTAACTTTATAAGAGGTCACAGGAAAGATCACCTATATCTAACATATTAACTCCACTAAAATAAGAACCACATCCCAGCAGGAATAAAATACCCAACTCTACACTAATACTAAGATCAAAGCTACCACAAAAGATGAACCCAACAAACCTAAAAGGCAAATCCAAGACCTCTCGATATCAATATCAAGGAACTATTGGGTGATGAACTAGATAAATTAGAAGAATGAATCCCAAATTGGTCAATGAACAAAATAATCTATATGTATAGAGAATGTAAAGCAATACTAGAATCTCTGCAAACCAGAAGGCAAACTTTGGAATCTCAAACTCAGAAGTGGGCAATGAAACCAAATTGCAAACTCTAGAACTAAAGAAGACCACCCTACCGTTGCTTTTATTTCTCACTCAACAACCAAATATACCCTTGCTAATAGAAGAGAAAACAACCAACCTTACTTTACTATAAAAGAGAAATCATCCAACTAAGCTAGCCACTTGAGCTAATGAATAAGAATCGTGAGAAAGGAAATTCTAACTAGATAACACTAGTCTATCCATCTACCAAGCGAGGATTAATAAACATCGAAAAATGCAACAGTAAAAACAATAATAAAAATACTAGTATAAGGAATAGTAGGTACAAAAAAATTAAAATATTTAGCAAGTACCAGTCTAGGGCTATAAGAAGGCCAATATGATGAGGTAAATAGGACTCGAACCCAAATGCTATACCCCCCGGGAAATATCAATACAGATTTGCTTTATCTACTACTAAAAAAATTATTTATGGGGTTGTCATATAATCATGACCTTTATATCAAGGCACACAACAATTAATACAAGCCTACCAAGGCATACAATTGTAAATAGGTATGAGAACCTAAATACACTCAAATGAAAATGTAAAGAAAGGAAATAAAAGAACACATAAAATAGTGGAATCCAAAGTCATATGCCTGATATGCCTAAGGGAGAATAAATTTGAGTGGGTCCAAACTTGAACTGAGTGTGAAATTATCAATTGAGGTGTTAAGTGCACTATATCTAACTGAAGGTTCCATAACACCATGAGACTAATCTAGATAAGCTGAATGACTAATAATTCCAATTTGGGGACACTCTTTAGACCAGTGACCGATCTCTCTATAGTTGTAGTGAACTTCTAAAAACCTAAACTAGCAGGGATGACCAACTGACCCCAAATAGATAACCAACTGACATCGTGGGCATGCCCTACTGAAATGATCATCATCCCTACAATCATAACATACCTTCAGAACTCTAGGGTAGCTAAGAATATACGTTGACCCTTTTTAAACAACTAACTCACTTCTAGGGAACTTTTTAGACCAATGACTAATCTTTCCACAACTATAGCAAACACTTAAAATACTCCGAGGTACTTTTCCTCTTGATACAAAATGGTTGGCATAGCCTAAAGGCTCATGCCAAATACTCTGCAAAGTCCAAAGAGAACCCTTTCTACTTTAATCACTATGAATAATCTGAGATCTACCCATAGTCTAAAATACTACCTGCATAGAATCGACATGCTGTAAGTAAAGTTGACCTTCACCAAGAGGATCCTTAGTCCTAGTTTAAATACCAATAGCACTATACTAATGACATGGATCTTACCACCACCTCCATAAGTCTCAATACATAATCCCTTTGTGACCTTCGTATTATCAATAACTTGAGAGAAGGAAGACCCAATTGGTATCAAGTGCTTCAATGCCAAATAGAGTGGCAATGCTAATCCGCTAATAATTCCATGCATAATATAATGCTCTAAAGGATAGAGTATATGAAATGCATGGCCCACTCAAGAAACCCAATCTTATACTTTGAAACCATTAAGAAACCTTGCTGAATACTAACAAACCCAACTCTAGCATGAGAAATACTCAATGAACTAGATGCTATCCCTGACTGTGAGGTATCCACAAAAATATTTAGGATCTTCAATGCTAAATATCGAAAGGCTAAAGCAGTCATGAGCTCTACCAGAGTCTGGGTTAGCCCCAAATCCTCTGTCTGACACTAAAGATCTTTGACATCCATGCCTGGCTCCCTGGTCCAATGATGTGCTGAAGCTCTAGAAATGCATGCCAAAGCCCTTTCCGCATCTATCAACAACCTCGTATCGTCCACATGGATAGAATAGAGTCAAAGAACAAACTTAAGACTCATAGAAATATAGACATATGATAGGGAGTCAAGAATAGAATTTCCTAAGAATACCCTATAGCCTACCAAAAATAGGTTATAGACGTATCTGCAAGACTCTACTTGACACTTTACTCTTGTACCAACACAGCGGTAAACCTAGGCTATGGTACAAATTTATCACGATGATTTCTCAGGTTATAATGGCACTTACTTTAACTGTAATACCTTGAGTTTTTGGTTTTTAAAAATTTTCTATGTTCTAAGCTTTTGCCCTGGCAATGACTCACCTAACAAGTCATAGGGTGTCTTGATGGGTCAGGTGACCCTAGTCGTAAGGTGTTCAATGAATGGTGTTTGAGTTTCTATCTTGGGTACGACTTGTAGACATAAGTCGTAAAGATTTATGACGAGTCATTGGGATGAAATCATAACCAAATCAGAAATTAAGTGGCTAAGTTCTGCTCTGAGTACATTAGATTATTATGAACCGTAAGTACTTGTTACAAGTCATTGGATGCAAATTTTAGGATGTCCATTGTTTACACAATTTGGTTGTGTGTTAACTATGATTGGACCATATGAGTTGTAGGGTCTCATTAAAAGTGGTACTAGTTGAGTCATAGTGTATATAGTGTGTGGGGGTCCTAGAGACTATCTTGGTTACGACTCATGGTGATGATTTGTAAGGATTAGCTATGAGTCAACAGTTGGCCACTAGTCAATGATGGCACTTTTTTAGCTCTTAAGTTAAGGGCATTCTGGATATTTACCCTCTTACCCAAATTGAAACCCACATCTTATAACCCCTTTAGGGTGTCATTACCATACCAAAACAAATCTAAGTAACTTTTTAAACATTTTAAAGGGATCTTTAAATTCCCTCAAGAAAGTTAGGCTAGGGTTTTATCAAGTCAGTTATCTAACGGCTCAAGTTCAATTTCTCTCCAAATGTCTTGGTCTTTAAGACATGTTACTCTTCCCTCATTGTTAATTTGTTAAAATCATATGTTTTAAAGTATTGTTCATGAGGTATTAATGTTGGTTTTACAACAAGGGTTGAGGTTTTTGAATTCTTGTTGTTGAATAATGTTTTCCTATGGCTTACATATGATTATTCATGCTTTAAACATGGTTTTGAACTTGTCGGTGCATGGGTATGGTGAATGAACTAGGGAATTATGATTTTCCCAAAACTTGTGACTTTAAAGTGGTTATGACACCAACCCCATATTTTGAAATTGGTTTTAGTTAAGAGAAATATGGGAATTTGAACTATTCATAGCTATTGCATTATGATATTAAATTGAACCAAGGGGGTTGTGAAGTTCCCCAAGTGATGTAATTATTTTGGCATGTTGTTGTTACCTTCAAGTATAGTTTATAAGATGATACCAACAATGCATGCCTTGACGTGAAATATGGTTCATTGAATTGGATTGTGTGATAAATGTTTTAAGTGGACTTTAATAAGCGTTGTGTAGTTGACTTGTGAAAGTTAAGGTTCAAAAGACTGATACTGGAAACCACATTTGTCGATCAGGGGTCAAAGTAACGACGAAGATTTGAGTCCCCCTTATTATTATTACATGATCAGGAAGGTTTGAGTCCCTCGTAAATAATTACATGATCGGGTGCTTAATTTACCTTAGTACATGAATGGGAGGTTTGAGTCCCCTATGCATATTGTAATGCCCAAAAAATGAGTCCCGAGATGTCACACGGTGTTTAAGACTACTGGTAGTCTCAATCTAACCCTGTGTACCTTCTACTAAATCTGCAACTCATATCAAGGTAACTTAAATAAGTAGAAATACTGAAATACTGAATTATCTAAACTGACCTAAAATTGACTGAACATAATGTCTGATCAACTAATACTGGAAGTCTGAATTATAGCTAGCAGTCCAACAAGCCTCTACTACTAAGAACTAGAGAGCCGTTGGGACAGAAACTAACTTGAACTGAACCAAAAACAACTAATCAAATACTACAAAATCTAAAAATATGAATAAATGGGTACTCGAACCATGAGGACTCACCAACTATCAGGATATAGATAGAGATACTCAAAATCACTCACGCTGCAGAGACTGAGCATCTGAACCTATATTATTAAACAATGTAGCACATAGACATATATGTGAATCAGTACTTTGAGAATGTACTGAGCATGTGAGGGTGAATGCATAAGTAAAACAATATCTTAACACTTATCAAAATTCATAAAGTATGATGCTAAATGTAATGAATCACATTGGCTTGAATAACTTAAAATCATGAATCATGAATAGTAAAACATACTGTGAAAATATGGTGAGTCATCACATTTAATTCTAAAAGATGAACTGTTATTCTGCTTAGGACTTAGGCTATAGGGAGTTTCTTTTAAAAGCTTATTTGTAAGGATTTCCCTTTTCTGTAGGGCGGTTCTTTTGACTGACTTACAATTTGTGGGCTATCATAGTGTCCAACGTCTAGTTCCCCTAAGGGGAAAACCTCACGTTGGGGAGAGGTGTTAGACTCTTGCCAGAGAGTATAACCTAAGCTAAGTGATCACATTTTTAACTGTCATCCATTTAGAAATAGAATTAATCTGAAATTGTACCTACATTGGCTCGTCATTCTAGGAAAGTAGGATGCGCTAAACCCACACTTCCTGCTCGGTGCTAAATACTACTCCCTTTCATCTGTATACTCATTCTATAAAAAATCCACTTTAGATAACATAATGATTCATACTGAAAGCTAATTATGCATCTATTTGTTTAAAACTAAAATTTAAGCTATAAGTGGATTCCATATCTAGCTAAAGATAAAAAGATCAAATCGTTATTTCAAAATTGATCATAAACATATCATGGGATGCTTAAAAGCATAATTTATTTGGATTATCAATATTAAAGCTAGGGCTGAATAACACATATTTCAAACTTAGGACAAATCATCATGAATCATAGTTAATAGCCAAAATCATGGGGTTTTTGCACAATTCTAGTTACAATAATGAAATTCAATTCTCAACATGTGTAAATCAAGAAAAACGAATGGACGTGTAAAAATAAAGATACAATTCATCATTCAAATCTCTTGTAATAGAATAATCTTCAATAATAATCATTGGCTATGGACCCTAAATTGAAATTCATGTATATTTATGTAAAAACATAATTAAAAGCAAGTTTTAGGTACAAGGATAAAATGATTACCCTTGTTCATAACCCTATATACCTTAATTGATGAGCTATATGAAGAAGCTTGACTTTGAGTTCCTAGTTGTGCTCTTGAAGATTGTTTCTTGGAGTTCTTGAATTGGGAATCTTTAAATTTAGGTTTTCTTGGATAAAGAATGGTGGAAATTAGATTTCTTGAGGTTTAAGATTTGAAGCTCTAGGGTTTCTTTGAGAGCAAATTGATGAAAAGAGAGTATATTATGCTTAGAATAGGTTTAATTCAGTGTTTTTCATGATTTGTGGCTTGGGAAAAATACTAAATTACCCTTTAAAAATCAACTTTGGAAACTGGGCACCCGATTTTGTACCTCGGTGCGATGCGATGCTTATCACCGTGCCTCACTGGAAAAAGGACAATCGTGATTTCAATCCTTGGCACGACGCGATGAAATCATATTGGGCTACTGGAAAAGGGACAAGTGCAATTTTGTACTCCATTGCGAAGCGGTGAAATCACTTCGTCTCACTGGAAAAGGACGAGTGCTATTTTTGGGGTCACCACGACGCGATGCTGCTTGAGTTGAGCCACTACTTTCACTAAAAGTGCCATAACTTCTCACCCGGGTATCTGATTAAGACAAAATTGGTATCGTTGGAAAGATAATTCAATTATCTACTTGTTGGGGGGTCATGAGATCAAAAATTCTTAGTGAAATGAAATATAGATCATTTGAAGTTGACTATGGCAACATACTTCTCAAGAATTCAATTGGTAAAGGATATTTTGATTCGTCTAATAACTAGGAGTTACTTGAGGACTTAATATACATCAAACTCTCTCATAAAACTACTTAAACACTGAAATTTATTTCTCATGACCTTGAAGCCAGTTTCTAATAGCGATTTAGATTTTTGGGGTATTATAATATCTTCTCCTTAGGAATATTCGTCCTCGAATGAGACTAATTAAGCTGTGGATACTGAGGATTTGAGACTATAAACTTGAATGCACAACCGAAGCATGACTATACTGATTTACAAGTGCAATAATTATCGAGTGAATGACTATATAAAGATAAAACTTGGAATGAAAAAGAGATGATTTGAGGAAACTAGTTACCTTGAACTAAATTTGAATTTGCAGCAAAAAGATCAGGGTACTTGGTCCGCATATCTGCTTCTGCTCCACAAGTGGCTCCCTCAATAGATTGATTCTACCAAAGAACTTTGACCAAAGGGATTTCTTTGTTCCTTAGTCTACGAACCTGGTGATCAAGAATCTCAATCAAAATTTTCTTCATAAGAGAGGCTATCATGAATATCTGTGTTTTCTAAGGCAGTTGGATCACCAATACACTTCCTCAACAAGGACATATGGAAAACAGAGTAAACGGATAGGAAGTCTGCGGCCAACTCAAGCTTATATGCCACCTTTCCCACATGACTCAAATCCTGTTGGGGCCAACATAACAAGGGCTAAGCTTCCCCTTTTTGCCAAATCTTTTCACTCTTTTATGGGTGAAACCTTCAAATAAACTAAGTCATTAACTTCAAACTCAAGATCTCTTTTCATCACATCTGCATAAGATTTTTGATGACTCTGAGCTATTTTCAACCTTTCTCAAATCAACTGTACCTTCTCCATAGATTCTATCACCACATCTGACCCTATCAATGCGGCCTCACCTACTTTAAACCAATCGATAGGTGACCTACATCTCCTCCTATAAAGATCCTCAAAAAGGGCCATCTAATGCTAGCATGGTAACTTTATTGTAGGCGAACTCGATCAACGACAAATGCTAATCCCAACTACCCTTGAAATCAAGCACACATACTCTCAACATATCTTCTATGGTCTGAATGTTCCTTTTTGCATGACTATCTGTTTGAGGATGAAAAGCCAAACTAAGATGAATTTAGGTACCAAGACCCTTCTGAAAGGCTTTCCAAAAGTGAGAGGTAAAATGAGTACCGCTATCTGAAATGATAAATAAAGGAACTCCATGCAATTTAACCAATTCTCTAATATACAACTTAACATAATGTTCAGCTGAGTAGGTCATATGAACCGGCAGGAAATGGGATGATTTTGTCAAGCTATCTACAATAACCCATAGTAAATTATGCTGACGACGTAAATGGGGTAACCCTGTTACAAAATCCATGTTCACCTTATCCCACTTCTAAGTGGGAATACTGAACTCTTGCAAGGTGCCACCAGGACTTTGGGACTCCACCTTAACCTGTTGACAAACAGAATATTTATCGAAAAACTCCACAATATCTTTCTTCATACCACTCTACCAATAGACTTCTCGCAAATCTTGATACATATTAGTAGAGCCTGGGTGAATGGAGTAATGCGCACCATGCGCTTTAGCCATAATCCACTACCTTAAACCATCAATGCACGACACACATAATCTACTCTTGTATCTCAACACACCATCTCTCCCTTGGGAGAAAACCTCTACTTTTTGATCTCTGACCAACTCCTTCAACTTAACTAGGATGGGATCCTTATCTTGTTTCTCATTTACTTCGAAATAAAGAAAATTCTGCACTACTCCAGACCAAAACATTATCCTCTGCTGAATTAACTCAACGAACACCTAATCTAGCCAATTGATGAACTTCTTAAACTAGGTCCTTCTTATCTCCATATAAATAAGAGAAACTACCCATCGATAGTCTGCTATGGGCATCTGCCACAATATTGGCCTTGCCCGGATAATACAAAACACTCATGTCATAATCTTTCAATAGTTCTAACCAGCTTCTCTAAGGATATTCAACTCACTCTGTGTAAACACATACTACAAACTTTTGTGGTCTGTAAACACATCAATATGCAACTCATAAAGGTAGTGCCTCCATATTTTCAAGGCAAACACTACAACAGCTAATTCAAGATCATGAGTAGGATAGTTCTTTATTGAGGCTTAAGGTGTCTAGAGGCATAAGCTATGTCTCTACCTCTCTGTATCAAAACACAACCTAAACCAACTATAAAAGCATCACAATAGACAATGAATCCATCTGTACCATCAGGTAATGCTAAGAGTGGGTCTGAAGTGAGTCGAGACTTTAACTCATAAAAAATCTTCTCACAAGAATCTGAACGCTGTAACTTAACTTTTTTCTTAGTTAATTTTGTCATGGAAGATGTAATAGATGTAAACCCCTCAACAAATGGTCTATAATAGCCAGCTAAACCCAAGAAACTCCTGATGTCTGATAGAGAAATAGGTCTAGGCCATTTTTTTCACTGCTTTGGTCTTTTGGGGATCAACTCTTATACCATCAGTGGAAATAATATGATCGGGGAAAGCTACTGGCCTTAGCCAAAATTCACACTTGTTGAATTCGGTGAACAACTAGTGATCTCTAAGAGTTTGCAACACAATTTTAAGATGATCTGTATGGTCATCCTCACTACAGGAATAGACAAGGATATCATTGATAAAGACTATAACAAATATATCTAGGTACTATTTGAACACTTAGTTCATCAAGTCCATGAAGGCTTCTAGGGAATTTGTTAGCCCGAAAGACATGACTAGGAATTCAAAATGACCATAGCGGGTTCTAGAAGCTGTCTTTGGAATATCATATTCCCTTACTCTAACCTGGTGATAGTCGGATCTAAGGTCTATCTTAGAGAAATAACTTGCACCTTGGAGTTGGTTAAATAGTTCAACAATTCTGGGAAAAGAATATCTATTTTTAGCTGTAACTTTATTCAGCTGACAATAGTCAATGTACATTTGCAAAGAACCATCTTTCTTATGCACGAATAGGACAAGAGTGCCCCATAGAGAAACACTAGGCCTTATGAAACCCTTATCTAAGAGGTATTTAAGTTGCTCTTTAAACTCTTTAAGCTCATCAGGAGCCATATGATATGGAGGAATGAAGATGGGATGAGTATTAGGGATGAGTATTAGGAAGAAGATCAATTTTAAATTCTATTTCCCTTTTGGGAGGTACCCCTGGCAACTCTTCAGGAAAAACTTTTGAAAACTTATTTACTACTTGAACTGATTGAATGGTTGAAGCCACTGACTTAGAGTATTTGACTCAAACTAGGTGATAGATGCAGCCTTTTGAGATCAACTTTTTGGCCTTAATGTAGGATATAAAATGGCTCTTGGGAGATACTAAATTACCTTCCCACTTAAAGACTGGCTTATCAGGAAACTAAAACATTACCACTCGGGTGAGACAATCCATGGATGCATAACAAGAATGAAATCAATCCATGCCTAGAATAAGGTCAAAGCCGATTATGTCTAATTCTGTCAAATCTGCTAACATAATCTTATAAAGGACAGTGATAGAACATATTTTATAAATCTATTTGGCAACAACTGACTTACCTACTGGGGTAGAAGTGGAGAAGGGCTTATAAAGCTTTTCAGGATCTATTCCAAAATTTACCATAATCAACAGTCACATATGAGAAATTAGACCCTAGGTCTAACAACACGTAAACATCAAAATAAAAGATATGAAGCTTACCAGTAACAACATCTGGTGAACTCTCCTGCTCTTGGAGATATGGAAAAGCATAGAACCAATTTTGGCACTGACCGCCAAAGTACTAGAAGATGCGCCCTGAGGAGGGGCTGGACGGCCTATAAGAGCTGGTACACTAGTAACTTGTGTCTGGGGATGAACATCCCTTCTTTCTTGCTTAGAACATGAGAATTCTTTGATTCCATGACACAACTTACCATATTCAAAATAGCCTTTCTGCCCCAACAAACACTCACTAAGATGATTCTTACCATATCTAGCACATGCAGGATAACTGGGCCTTCCACCCACACTATTCTGAGACCTGGACATAGAAGTCCTACCCTACTTCTCCTTCTTGGTTTTGGGTGTGGGAGAACTTGCTGAGGACGGAGCCAAAAAAGGCAGGCGACTCTAAAAATGTAAATGATTTTCCCTTGCAAATTTTGATTGACCATACTCAAACTGCCAAGTTTAGCTTTCTTATTCTCTCTATCTCTTCCCTTTAACTTTTCTACCTCAATTTGCTGAGCATGAGTCATTAATATAGTAAGATCTATATCTCCAATAAGCATGGTAGTCCTACACTCTTTGACTACCAATCCAGACACTCCGGTAACAAACTTACTCATACTAGATCTAATGTCAGCTATCAACTCAGGAGCATAGTTAGAAAACTAGTTGAACTTAAGGCAGCACACCTTTACTGTCATTGAGCCCTACCTCAGGTTTATGAACTCCTCATTCTTTGCTTCTCACAATTCACACAGAAAGAATCTGTCTAGAAACACATCCTGAAATACCTGCCAACTTATAGGAGCTGCATTCTTACCCCTACCTTTCTTTCACATGACAAATCAATCATAAGAAACATCCTTCAACCTATAATAAGCCAATTCTACACTCTTCTCTTTAGTAACATGCATGACTTGGGTGATCTTTTTTACCTCATCAAGATATAACTGTAGGTCTTCACCTACCCTTGACCCAAAGAACTCAGGAGGATTCATTCTTATGAAGTCACGAAGTCTGGCTGTAGCTAAATCACCCTCTTGCTAATATGGGACTAAAACCTAATGGTTGGCCTGAATGTTAGCAGCCATAACTTAGGCCAACGCCTGAAAGGTAGCTCGAAATTCAACATGAGACACATTCTCATTCAGAGGATCAATAGGTTTGATTTGCTGATTATTCTGTGAGCATTAGCTATGTGAGGAGGAATATTCTATCATAAAAGAGCATAAGTTAAAAGCAGAAAGAGATATCTATAAGCACGATGGATTATGAAAGAAAAAGATAATTTTCTAAACCATCTCGTAGACTCTTGCTCATAAATGTGGCGTGCTTCACACCCATGATCAAGACTCTACGTAACATGACTTATCTAATTCCATAGGACTCTTTAAAGCTTAGGCTCTGATACCAAGTTTGTAACGCTTTAGAAATAGGTCCCAGGACATCACACTGTGCTCAAGACTACAAGTAGTGTCAAGCTAACCTTGTGAGCCTTCTACTAAGTCTGCAACTCATATCAAGGTAACTTAAACAAGTAGAAATACTGAAATACTGAATTATCTGAACTGAACTAAACTGAAATCGACTAAATATAATGTTTGAATAAATAATATTGGAAGTCTGAATTATAGCTAGCAGTCCAACAAGCCTCTACTACTAAGAACTAGAGAGCATTGGGATAGACCCCCAACTGACTCGAATTGAACTAAAAATAACAAACCAAATATATGAAAGCTAAAAATCTGAATAAATGGGTCCTCGAACCATGAGGACTTACCAACTGTCGGGATGTAGATAGAGATGCCCAAAATCACTCATACTACCAAGACTGAGTGCAAAAACCTACATTATAAAACAATATAGCACATAGACGTATATGTGGATCAGTACTTTGAGAATGTACTAAGTATGTGGGGGTGAATGCATAAGTAAAACAATATCTTAATGCTTATCAAAATTCATAGAGTATGCATGCTAAATGTAATGACTCACATTGGCTTGAATAATTGAAAATCATGAATTATGAATAATAAAATATACCATCAAAATCTAGTGAGTCATCATATTTAATTCTAAAAGATGAACTGTTATATTGTTTAAGACTTAGGATATAGGGAGTTTCTTTTAAAAGCTTATCTATAAGGATTTATCTTTTCTTTAGGGAGGTTCTTCTAATCAACATACACTATGTGAGCTATTATAGTGTCCAACATCTAGTTCCCCTAAGGGGAAAACCTCACATTGGCGAGAGGTGTCATACTCTTGCCAGGGAGTATAACCTAAGCTAAGTGATCATATCTTTAACTGTCATCCATAGAGAAATGAAATTAATTTAAAACTATACTATGTTGGCTCGTAGTTCTAGGAAATTAGAATGCGCTAAACCCATACTTCCCTCTCGGTGCTAAATACTACTCCCTTTAATCTGTATGCTCATTCTATAGGAAATTCACTTTAAATAACATAATGATTCATACTGAAAGCTAATTGTGCATCTATTTGTTTAAAACTAAAATTTAAGCTATAAGTGGATTCCATATCTTTAGCTAAAGATCAATAGATCAAATCTTTATTTCAAAATTTATCATAAACATATCATCGGATGCTTAAAAGCATAATTTCTTTGGATTATCAATATTAAACCTAGGGCTTAGTAACCCATATTTCAAACTTAAGACAAATCATCATGAATCATAGTCAATAGCCAAAATCATGGGGTTTTTGCATAATTCTAGTCATAATAATAAAATTCAATTCTCAACATGTGTAAAGCAAGCCAAACGTATGGACATACAAAAATAAAGATACAATTCATCATTCAAATCTCTTGTAATAGAATAATCTTCAATAATAATCATTGGGTATGAACCCTAAATTAAATTTCATGTATATTCATATCAATTAATATAAAAACATAATTAAAAGCAAGTTTTGGGCACAAGGGTGAAAGGATTACCCTTGTTCATAGACCCACATATCTTAATTGATGAACTAGATAAAGAATCTTTACTTTGAGTTCCTAGTTGTGCTCTTGAATATTGTTTCTTGGAGTTCTTGAATTGAGAATCTTGAAATTTTGGTTTTCTTGGAAAAAGAACGGTGGAAATTGGATTTCTTGAGGTTTAAGATTTGAAGCTCTAGGGTTTCTTTGAGAGAAAATTGATGAAAAGAGAGTATATTATGCTTAGAATAGGTTTAATTATGTGTTTTTCATGATTTTTATATTGGAAAAAAGATTAAACTACCCTTTAAAAATCAATTTTGGAAATTGGGCGTCCAATTTTACACCTCGGTGCAACGCGGTGCCTCACTGGAAAAAGGATGAGCGCGATTTTAACCCTCAGCACAACGCGGCAAAATTGCATTGGAGTACTGGAAAAGGGATGAGTGCGATTTTTAATTCTATTGTGACGTGGTGAAATCGCGTCGTCTCACTGGAAAAAA
>NC_061111.1:124919599-124972631 GCF_002878395.1 Capsicum annuum
TAATTCTATTGTGACGTGGTGAAATCGCGTCGTCTCACTGGAAAAAACGGGTGCCATTGAGTTGAGCCACTACTTTCACTAAAAGTTCCATAACTTCTCACTCGGGAATCGGTCAACTAATTTAATTATCTACTTGTTGGTGGGTCATGAGCTAAAAAATTCTTTGTGAAATGAAGGATAAGCTCATTTGAAGTTGACTATGGCAACATACTTCTCCAGAATTCAATCGGTAAAGGATATTTCAATTCGTCTAATAGCTAGGAGTTACTTGAGGACTTAATGTACGTCTAACTCTCTCATAAAACTATTAGAAAACTGAAACAAATGAGATTGAAGCAAGGTTCTAATAACAATTTTGATTTTTGGGGTATTACACATATATATGAGATTATTCTCTAATTCGTGTGGCTTCACGCACTGGGGATCGACCAGGGGGTGAGAGCTAAGGCTCATATAGCCTGTGGGTGCATATTATGAAGGCTGAGTGACAAAATCCAAGCTAAAGTTATAAGGCACATGTTAAGCCTTATTTCCTATCCCGACATGTAATATGTATGTATATTCATTTAATTATGTGCATTGGATTTGAATGATTTTGAACTATTGCCCATGTAATTATGTTATCCTTATCCCAGAGTTACATGGTAGAATTCACCCTGATAACTATCTTCGGTCACTATATCCCATGTGATGCAATAATTTGATACAAGATAAACAAGGAAGACACAGAATCACATACCAAAATAGTCCACATGTCAAGAAACCGAGGACTATCTTGGTGACCACACTTGGATTCGCTAGTGAGAACAATAATGGAGAGAATATCACATGTTAAACACAATAATAATCCATCCCCAAGATAATATTAACAACAATATATGAAGCACAATATGAAAATAACAATGTGAAGAACAACAACAAGACAAACGGCTTACAATACAAGATACCAAATCGTGACAAGATTACAAGAATGTAAATGATAGAAAGATAGACATACACTACTACAAAGTCTAAAAACCTAATGTGTTGTCAAACACAAAGACCCTTAACAATGAAAGTATCAACACCTACACTCTTCAAAGAACACAAGAGGGAACTCAATCCTTCAAGCATCCAAGGTTCCAAGTAAACAAACAACAAGAGTGAATTCACACTCTAATTGTTACCTAGTTTCGGCCAAGCCCCTTTTGGGATAGAACTTTTGTGTTTCAAGAGTGAGATACAATATTCAATAGTCAAAAAACTAAAAACTAAAACCCTAGAATGTTCCTTTCATAGTGTATTACATAATAGGATTTAAAAGGACAAAAGGGCCTCTCAATGATGGGGCACCCCTCTAGTGCATGTAGTGGGCTGATTTGGTGTATATTTAGGTACTATTTGCACTTCATTTTGTACACACCAAGCCTCATGCCCAAAAAACACTCTATTAAATCCATCTACATGATTGCACTTGTATCATCCTCTCCATCTTGAGAGGAATTTGTCCACAAATTCAAGCAATCATCACCCACAAGCTCTCCTCTTTAAATCATCTTTTCAATGCTCCTCCCAAGGTTAGGATGTTCAGACAAGGGTTCCATGAGTTCATCATGCATGCACATTGGACTTTCATGTTCTACAACCTGTACATAAGAAGAATGGATGCTAGTCAAAGTGCTAGCATCTTGGTTAGCAAGCAACAAAGGGCCTTTATGGGCAAATCCCACACCCCTAACTCTCGATATCTCTTATTCTTCACCTTACTCACTCTCAAATTCTTCTTCCACACCTTCACTAATCATGACT
The DNA here is from genome assembly GCF_002878395.1 of Capsicum annuum. NCBI lineage: Eukaryota > Viridiplantae > Streptophyta > Magnoliopsida > Solanales > Solanaceae > Capsicum > Capsicum annuum. The sequence goes on from NC_061111.1 coordinate 124,921,388, forward strand.
CTCCTTGCCATATACAAGGTACTACACACTCTCCATCAATTGGCCAAATATCTTCCCCTCCTTCATCAATTTCTACCTCGGCTTCTAGCTCTCCATCTTGAGCTTTTTCATCACACTCATTCGATTCAAGATCCACCTACTCACCAAGGTAATACAATTTTCCCTTTCTAAGGATTACATTCCTCCGGTTTGGGCATTCACTAGCCTTGTGCCCCCACCTTTGACATTTAAAACATTGAAATCCCTTAGGACGAGAAGTAGAATTTGGTTTACCTTCGTTTCTTGGGGGATACCTTTGGGAAGCCTTGGTTTCCATTTGTACAACCTTGTTCTTAGATTGGTTGATATTGGATGAGGGCTCTTGATGTTGGTGCCAATTCGGGGAAGGTTGTTGGTGATTCTTGGACTTGGAAGCCGAAAGCTCTCTCTCAATTTCTAAGGTCGCTTGGAAGATGCCATCGATGGTGTCAAACTTGTGAAGGGTCATCCGAGAAGCTATGTCCCTATTCAGCCCAACTTTGAAACATATAATGTCATGGCTCACTTGTTCTCCTCTATGGTCAAGATTCAATATCAATTGCTGAAATTCATCATAGTATGCCATGACACTTTTGTTTCATTGCTTCAAGTTATACAACTTGGAAATAAGTTCGTAGTTATATCCCTTGGGTAGGTACCTTTGACGCATAAGGTACCTCAATCTAAACCATTGAGGTGGCTTCCCGGAAATCAACACATCACTAAACCGCTTCATATACTCCCACAAAGTGTTTACATATCCCTCAAAGTGAGCGATAGCATAACAACTCTTCTTCTCTTTGGTTAGATCATTCACTTGGAATATATTATCACATGATGACTCCCAAGAAAGATAAGAATTGGGATCACTCTCGCCTTGGAAGATTGGAAGACTAACTTTGATGGTTTGATACCTAACTCTCGGGTTTGGTGACCACCTCTCTCCTCTCGGCCTAACTAACCTTGCCTACCTCTCACCTCTTCTTCCCTCAAGTGAACATCACCATAATATTCATAAACCCCATGTTGTTCCTCTCTACCATAACCTTCAACATGATTTGGTGGATTTGGATTAGTTGGATTCGACTTTGGAGGATAGTACGACCTTTGGTTCAATGGAGCTTGGATTGGAAAGTGTGGTCTTTGGTTAAGTAGATGGCTCAGTTTTGGAGGTATTTGGGTTCCAAATCTGTTATGTTGGACTTGGTGAAGTGGAGGGATGGTTGGTCTATCATACTCATGGTTTAGGGGAGCATTTGGTGGTTGGCTCAGTGATTTGTTCATTTGGTGTAACATTTTAGGGGAGATAGTAGGGGAAGGGTTTCGAGGAGTTAAAGGTCGGGAACTTATTTGGATTTCTACCCGTTATAACCTCCCACTCATGGTAGACACATCCCCCTTTATTATTGACAAATCCCCTCTCACGGTACCAACTTCCGTGTTCAATCTCTCAAGTGTTCGAGTGATAGCCTCAAGGGAGGCTTTCATAGAGTCAAGAGTACTGTTGTCCACGGTTTGAGATGTGGAACCTTCCATTACGAACCTAATAAAAATATCTACAAAACCAGAAAAAAAATTAGTTCAAAAGCCTCACCAAACTCACACACTTCGATTACCTTACTCATAGCTTCACTAGTGTTGTAAGCGGGCTAAGGAATTCGTGAGGAGCTGAAGATTGAGTCTACTCTTTTTCGGATTTGATTTGAGTTTTGAAACTCAAAAAAATATCATAGGATGAGAGCCAAGAACGAATCAATGAATAAAAATGACAAAAGGTACACAAATAACACTAACACGAACAAATGGGCACAAAACTGACTAACAAGCTAGTAAGAGATTACTAGGTTGTCAATTAGTGTTCGAACCAACAAACGAAACTAAGAAGCAATATGATGAAACTAAGAAATCTAAAATTTGAACTCCGAAAAAAAATGTTGCATGAACAGTAATTTAGTGACGTGGCAGTCCACTATTGGCCTCAGTTTTGTCAAAATTTCACTCTCTAAATTCAAGTCTTGACCAATTTACAACTTGAAAATGGTGGATTTGGTTAATGGAGGGAAATTTGGTCTTGGATCTTCTTTTTCAAATTCAAAACAAGACTAGACTTATTGTTACTTTCTCCTTGAAACAAGGTCCTTAAATCAAGGAAAGTAGGTGAAAAGTAGTGGTCAAGTTTTTGAAGTGATGTGAACAAGTCTTTCACCTTTTTAGATCTATTTGTACTTTAAAGCTTAATAAGATGATGAATGTGGTGAAGACTTCAAGAACACAATAAAAACATCAAGAACAAAGACCAATAATCTCTCAAAGAAAAAAAAACAAGTCCACAACAATTTGGCCAACCCACAACAACAACAAGATTGTCCACACGGCCACGCCTATGTTCACGACAACAACTTCAACAAATTCAAGTTCAAGCTTAGATTTGGACATTTTTAGTGTTGATGAGAAAGAAAAAAACACTTAAAAACTCTAAAAAAACAAAATACTACCAGATCTATCCAATAAAAACAAGAAAATCTCGGCCAAGACTCAACAAGAACACACTTTTCGGCCAAGAACACAACAATGGACAGATAGCTATTTTCTGGAATTTTCAGCTTTTCAACAACTTTTTTTGTTTTTCCAACTCTCAAACCCAAGATTGATCTTGTTAGTACAAAATCAAAGATGGATTTGATACCAAATGATACAATATAAATAAGGAAGACACGAAATCACACTCCAAAACAGTCCACAAGTCAAGAAACCGAGGACTATTTTGGTGACCACACTCAGATTCGCTAGTGATAACAATAATGGAGAGAATATCACGTGTTAAACACAATAATCAGCCAGACCCAAGATAATATTGACAACAATATAAGAAGCAAAAGATGAACATAACAATTTGAAGAACAACAATAAGACAAGTGGCTTACAATACAAGATACCAAACCATGACAAGATTACAAGAATGTAAATGATAGAAAGATAGACATACACTACTACAAAGTCTAAGAACCTAATGTGTTGTCAAACACAAAGACCCTTAACAATGAAAGTAGAAACACCTACACTCTTCAAAGAACACAAGAGGGAACTCAATTCTTCAAGCATCCAAGGTTCCAAGTAAACAAACAACAAGAGTGAATTCACACTCTAATTGTTACCTAGTTTCGGCCAAGCCCCTTTTGGGAGAGAACTTGTGTTTTTCAAGAGTGAGATACAATATTAAATATCCAAAAAACTGAAAACTAAAACCCTAGAATGTTCCTTTTATAGTGTATTACATAATAGGAGTTAAAAGGACAAAAGGGCCCCTCAATGATGGGGCGCCCTTCTAGTGCATGTAGTGGGCTGATTTGGTGTGTATTTAGGTCCTATTTGCACTTCATTTTGTACACACCAAGCCTCGGTCCCAACACACACTCTCTTAAATCCATCTACGTGATTGCACTTGTATCATAATTGGTCATACTTTTACTCCTCCTACTTTTTGATTAGGATTCGGGATCAACTCATGAGTTGACATTAAAGTGGTGGGATTCCATACATTAAAAGTATATATTTCATATTTTAGCCTCTTATGTCTTAGACTATTTAGACAGTTTTTAGCTATAGCTGGGGGCATGTCTCGATACTTTATTGATATTTAGTTTTGGTTTATTTCTTAGAAGGATTTGATAGGACTATTATGGATTTTAGGTGTTGTTGGTCGGTTGTTTGGCCGGTCACTGGTCATCGGTTATAGACACCTTTTGAATTTCCTTATGATTGTTGTACGCTATCTTGTTATATGTTCAAAATTCATCCGAACATGATATCTTTGGTTTGTTTAGGTGCACTGGTTGATCTCCAGTCCACCAGGGACTTGAGATACCCATCTTGGATAGGCCCTGGTTTGGGTCATGACAAATATGGTATCACATCTAGGTTTGGTGTCATTGGCTATCCAACAAAGCCATGTCGAGAAGAGTCTCATTTATGGGTGTGTATAATGCCACACTTATAAGGGAGTGGATACTAGGAATTTAGAAATGTTTCCCTTTCTTGTCTATTTCAAGATATAGAGTCAAAGGTTTTGAATCTCCTCTAATTCCCGTGTGTTCACTTTTTAGATCATGTCTGCCAGATGATCTGATGCTCGCAATAAATCTTTTGTCCCATCTGAAGACAATGTGGACAGATATTATCCTACTCTAGGAGTTCCATCTTGGTCTAGGGTTACTGCTTCTAATTGCATTAAAGGAGCTCCACCAATTCCCCTATCCCTCCTCAGGTACCTCAAGCTGATGTGTCTAATGCTGAGTTTTGGAAATTGATTTATCTGCATACCTTATTAGTGGCCTTCTAAACTGAGTATATTGCATTTGTTGTTCCATCATTTGAGGCCACTAGGGTTTGCCTATTTATGAGGTTAAATCCTCTAGTTTTCACTGCTTTTAAAGTTGAGGAAGATCCTTAAAACTTTATTGACGAGATAGAAAAGATCTTTCATCTGATGCATACTACTAATGTGGAGCGTGTAGAGTTCATTTGTAATACCCCTAAATAGGGTTTCGAGATGTCACACGGTGCTTAGAATCACAAGTGACCCCAAGCTAACCCTTCTACTGGCATAACTCATAAGTAACTGAACAAAAAGTATAAATCTATACAAATCTACAGAAAATAACTCTTTTCTGAATATGATAGATACAAAACTAAATTTACAAGATTACAACCAAAATTGAAACAGAATACATCAACTTCTACTGACTGTCTATGAAGCCTCTACTAGTACTGACTGTAGGTAGTTGGGTCATGACTCCCGAGTAACCCAACTCAATACGACTGAATAAATAAAATACAACACTTCTCGAACTGTATAACTAACTCAAGCCCTTGAATCAAAAGGACTCAATACCTGCTGACTGGATGCCGCGAACTAACTGGATCTGAAGATGTACACTATACCTTGTACCTACATTCTAAGAAAATATAGCCCACATATGAAAATGTGGGTCAGTACCATGGAAACGTACCGAGCATATGGGGGTGCAATGCATATATAAAATAATATTTTAATATCATCACAACTTATAAAATTATACATTCTGATATAAATGACTCACTTAGCTCGAATTAAAATCATCATAATCATAAGAGAGTAAAATATATCAGGTAAAACATATGATTCATCATAATAAATCTCAATTCACTTCCATCTTAATTCCAAATCATCAAAGCAATCAAATCTCATAACAATTCTCTTTGGAATATATGTTCATTAAATCTTTCAAAAACAATGACTTTCTCAAACTCTTTCTTTCAAACAAATATGTTTTCATCTCAGATAGAAGAATAAGACTTTTCATATAAGATAGAAGAATACACACACACAAAGTGGGAGCCCCTTACAACTGACATAAACCGTGTGAGCTACATGGAAGCCAACGTCCAACCCATGTTGGGGAGAGCTGTCCTATCCTTGCCATCGGAGTAGGACCTTAACCTTTTGTTCACTAGTGATCACTATATCAAGCAGCCTTAGGCTCACATCCTACGGGGGCACATAGTTCTAGGGAAGTAACAATCGTAGCTATACCTCCCACTCGATTCTAAAGACAACTCTCAGACTTAACTCAGATTATTTCAAAAGAAAACCCACAATAACACAATTCAACAATTCATATCAGGGGCCTTCATGCTACCCCTTTTTCATAATAAAATCATCATGTGGATTTCTTTTCTCATTCGAGTTCAAAAATAACTCTTTCAAGACCAAAAGGTCAAATTATTCAAATATAAAGGTGTGTATAACACATTACTTTACCAAAGATCATAATCTCAAAGAGGGTTTAAATCCCATATATCAACATTGAGCAAAATACTTCAAGATTCATACTTTATGTAGCAACCATATATAATTCATACAAAATCTGAAATTTTAACTTTAAACATGATATTATCATCAAAGTTCATGGAAATCAACTTCAAGGCATCAAAATATCATAGTTTCTTGAACAAAATATAATATATAAGTTTCCATCTCAAATTCATAGTAAAGCATATAAATTCATGTATATTTGGAAACGTAAACATCAATTTGGAAACAAGAATGAAAGAAGGCTCTTTTTGAAAAACCCACATACCTTTATGATAACAGATTCGTTGAAAGATTGGACCTTCAAGCTTGATTGGAAGAATCCTAGTAGAGAACTTTGAATTCGGAGCTTAACTTCTTGATTCTTGAGAGGTAAACTTAGATTTTGTTCTTGGGAAGAGAGAAAGGGTTTTGGATCATAACTTGACTAATTTAGGGCTTAGGGATTGTAATTATGTGTTTAAAAACCCCTATCAATGATTTGCAGTAATTAGGGACGGTTTAGGGGTGTGAAATGACTTCAACACCCTTGATATAAGTCAAAACGGCGTGTTTTTGGCACTTGGAACTGACTTAGGTGGCGCCCAAGTAATCTCACAAGCCAGGTTGGGCGGTTCCTAACCAATCGCCTAAGTTTGGTTGGGCGGCACCTAACCAATTGTATACCCTTACTGTCTCTCACAAAAATAGGCATTACTCTTTGCTCGAATATCAAATTTTTGCAAAATTGGTATCGTTGGAAAGATAATTCAATTATCTACAATTTGATAGGTCTTGGAATGAAAAATTCCATGTATATTAAGAGATATACTCGTTTGAAGTTGACCCTTGTAGAATCGAATGTCAAACTTTGGATGAATCAATTGGTCTTAGCTCAACTTTTTTCTAGGTAATTGCTATGAACATTTTTCACCTCTAAAATACTCCATAGACTAGGATAATGATCATGAAACTTGTATTCACATTAGACTCATTTAGATTAGAGCTTAGACGCGTAAGATCGACAGTTAGTGTTTTAGCACGAAAATATAGGTTATTACATTATCTCCCCTTTGGGAACATTCGTCCTCGAATATGGATAATTAACCTAAAACATAGAGGAATCTTAGTCTTCAAGCCATTATGTGTAACTGATAGAACTAGATCACTAGATCTCAAGAATAATGAGCTACTGAACTGGTTTGCAAGTGCATGAATCCTCAAGAAAAATAACTATATGGCTAAGATAGAAACGTGAGTGTCAACTTATGAGTAACCATTACTTTGCACTGGATCTGATCTCATGAGAAAGGATGAGAGGTTTATGACATGAAAACTCAGGGTATTACAACATCCCCTCTTGGGATCGTTCATCCCCGAATGATAATAATTTGATGAAAATACTAGGAAGAGACTGTTATACTACACAGGATACTTACGAACTGAATCATGAGTTAATATCTGAAACTGAAACTGATGCATGAACTGAGCTAAATTCATAATTTAATTGGACACAATCACATTTCCTCTTGGAAGGTACATACGTATAAGACTACGGATAGTAAGACTAGCTGGAAAATTAAGAATCTATAAGAGCTTATCTCCTTGCTTGCTAAACTAGATTACAGGCTATATGGACTGGATCATACTGACTACCCATACTCAAATAAAGTATTTCTTCAGCACTTTTCTATGAAATTCTATTGACATTAGGGAGCAAAGAATTTTGGGCATGCTCTAAACAATACATTTGACTAAGGAATTACAACATTGATATAACTCTATAGCATGGGATATAATTATATAACTCATAAACTAGGATAGGATTGCTAGGCCGTAGGCAACTCAACTTCTTACTTTCAAGCTTAGCATCACTTCTCAAATGCTCTCTCAACTATACTATTCCCCTTAAATACCATACTTATTCGATTCAACTTATAATTCTCATATTGGCACTGTGAAATCTTTCTACTAAGGTCTAAACTAAACTAAGTTCCCTCACCATGATCAAGCCTAACACTAAATCACAAGATACAACATGCCAAACCACAATACTAGTCTAAACCAAAAGGTTCAATATTCTATATCTTCTTAGAGCTCACACCCTAAGCATAACATGCCTTACCACTTCAATGACTAATTTAAAACTCTTGATATAGATTCACTAGTGCATATTGCATTCATCATCTTACACCCAACATGACATTCAAGCCTATCATTAAAAATCACATATAACTTTAAGGCAAATACCCCTAAAGGCATACTTCGAATATTCTCTAAACCTTTATCAACAACAATTTTCTTGTACTATTCTTAAAAATATACGCACAATTTCTAACTAACCATGACATGTATCAAAGACTTGGCCTCAATCTTACTTCACACTTTAGCCTTAGATAGAAAAGCATAAATAATCTTTCTTAATGAGGGTCATCAACTCTCTCACATATAAACCATTGCTTATCCACTATCATCACCATTATCTTAATATAGGAAGAGGTCACTGAAGGGCTAACATATATGAACTAGAAGCACAAAAACTATAATACATAACATTAACACTTATCTTTCTTCTGAGGAATAAAATATCAAAGGCATGGATTCATTAAAGAAATCTAAGCTGAGGACATGCATGATATAATGCAAACTTTACTAGTATCATGAGTTTAAAAACTGGTCATACTCTGAAACATGAGTTTATACTTATCATGAGCTATTCAACATAAGACTGGAGTTCATAGATTCATAAGAGATAACTCGAATCACAGAGTGAAGCTGTTACATGCTTGCTAGAAGCTGAGAATGGGCTTGAGCACACATGATAGGTATAATCATAGGCCTGTGGCATGGATTTGTCAAGCAAGTGATGGATTTGGTGTTGTAATGACTGAAATCCAAGGAATACTCTAGAGTAAGAAGGGATCACTATCTCATCATAACTCATTATTGACATATATCACAAATAAATTCTCAAAACTCGATTTGGTTCTTCACTAACCATCTCCTCCTTAGGTCAAAGTTGCTATTCTAAGTATGATGGTCTACTCCATATCCTCGAGATTAAGCCATAATTTCATCATTATATTATCTACACATAAATGCTAAACTCACAAGAATGAACTAATTTTGAACTTACCGACTTCATTCTTGAACAACCCATCCATATGCTATCTTTAATTCCTAGCTTCAATAATCCTCATCAAAGACTTACACTCTCATTTGCAACCATATCCAAATCTCTAATAACATAATCATAGCCTACCAAGATCACACTTCTATACTTATATTTTTTCTAAACCATGAGAATAAAATCATACTAAAAAAACTCAACATCTTTAATCATAACTCCTTGTCTTAGCTATCAAGAACTACATAAACTATCTAACTAGCCTTTCTCCACCTAGAAACTCAATGTTACTACTAAACACACAATATGCAATAATTCTAAAAAAATAATGCAGCCCCATAGCACCTTGGGAATACCTCTACACCATACTTAATTACGAACACATGATCTTATACTCTTGCATACACTGTTCAGGCCTACTAGATCACCTCCATATAACTAGCATCAACAACCAAACCATCAACTATTCAAACTTAATGTCTAGAGCTAAACATGATTTACAACCTAATCCCACACATAATTTTCACTTCAAAACTATAGAACATAGCATTAAGAAAACAACTAGTACACAATGACAATCGATCATAATCATATGGCGTATCTTATTCATAATCTGTTAACACATTCTCCTTTTTCACATCATTACTATTTACCCATATTCACACCTAAATTACTTTCATAGCTCTATAAATTTCAACTAAACTTCCTCTTGCAATCTCAGGAAAGCCTAAATTAACAATACTCAACCACCAAGTACTTCTATCAAAACCTATACTTTCCTAGAACAGCAACTACCATCAATAACTCTTTTCATACTTTAAACATACAACAATCCACCTTAACTAATAATCTCCTTCTCTAACTTTACTAAACTAACAAACAAAGGCATATCACTTCATTACTAATTCAATCATACGCAAAAATTCAGCTATACATATTCAATAAATCGCCCTTACCACCATTCTTGCCACTACACTTCTAAACCCACAAGTTAAACTAAAATAAGACTTTCAACTAAACATTACTACTTCTGTCACTACATAGAAACCTACACTTTCAACTAACACCAGAACAACAAGATAAACAACGAGTTGCTAGTGAATCAAAATAGGCCCCACACGGTTTTACTAGACTTTGGTTTTGTATTTTGAACAAGAAAATTAGATGAATAACAAAGCAACTATGCTAGTGAATTGAAATAGGCCTTACATGGCTTCACTAGAGTTTAATTTTTCACAAACATATGATAAAAAGATTACATAATACAAGAGATAGAAACTTGACACACAACATTCAATGATCTAATAATACACCTTACTCTGTCTATATTAAATAACTCATAAGAACAAGGGTATAACTTCAAATCTGATGGACTTATAACATACTAGAAGGCTCCTCTTAACCCGCTTTATGAAACTTCTGAAACTTCTGCTAGCAATTATAAAAGCATTATCTGGTGAGGAACTGGAACTTTGTGAACATTATACTTCAAGGACATAGATAGAGAAGTATAGATTATCATTATGGATTATGAGGAGAAATTCAAAAACACATCTAACTCAGGCTTTGTGCACGATTTCTACAGGCCTAATAAAGCACTTCAATTTTCGAAACTCAAAAGTACTGATAGGATACTTTCTAGCTCTCTTATAGTCCCATAACTATTTATGAAGAATGAAGCTCAATTGTTTCTGATACCTTAGAAATAAAGCAGAGATGGCCTGACTAGAGTAAGATGAGAATCTGTATAAGTTTCTTGGAGAACTTTTCTATAGCACAATTTAAGACTTGAAAGAATGGAGACATTTCCTAAATGCCCTGTACCCTCTTGAAGAAAAGTACAGATGTCTCCATACCATTTCGCAAGACTCTACTAGACACGACTTCATAGACACCCTAGGACACTTGAACTCTGTGCTCTGATACTAAGTTTGTAACGCCCCAAAATTGGGTCCCAAGATGTCACACGGTGCTTAGGATCACAAGTGACCCCAAGTTAACCCTTCTACTGGCATAACTTATGAGCAACTGAACAAAAAGTGTAAATCTATACAAATTTACAAAAAATAACTCTTTTCTGAATATGATAGATACAAAACTAAATTTACAAGATTACAACCAAAACTGAAATAGAATACATCAACTTCTACTGACTGTCTATGAAGCCTCTACTAGTACTGACTGTAGGTAGCCGGGTCATGACTCCCAACTAACCCAACTCAATACGACTGAATAAAGAAAATACAACACTTCTCGAACTGTATAACTAACTCAAGCCCTTGAATAAAAAGGACTCATCACCTGCTGACTGGATACCGCGAACTGACTGGATCTGAAGATGTACACTATACCTTGTACCTACATTCTGAGAAAATATAGCCCATATACGAATATGTGGGTCAGTACCATGGAAACGTATCGAGCATATGGGGGTGAAATGCATATGTAAAATAATATCTTAATATCATCATAGTTTATAAAATTATACATTCTGATATAAATGACTCACTTAGCTCGAGTTAAAATCATTATAATCATAAGAGAGTAAAATATATCAGGTGAAACATGTGAGTCATCATAATAAATCTCAATTCACTTCCGTCTCGATTCCAAATCATCAAAGCAATCAAATCTCATAACAATTCTCTTTGGAATATATGTTCATTAAATATTTCAAAAACAATGACTTTCTCAAACTCTGTCTTTCAAACAAATATGTTTTCATCTCAGATAGAAGAATAAGACTTATCATATTAGATAGGAGAATACACACACACATTAGGAGCCTCTTACAACCGACATAAACCATGTGAGCTACATGGAGTCCAACATCCAACCCACATTGGGGAGAGCTGTCCTATCCTTGCTATCGGAGCAGGACCTTAACCTTTGTTCACTAGTGATCACTATATCAAGTATCCTTAGGCTCATATCCTACGGGGGCACATAGTTCAAGGAAAGTACCAATCACAGCTATACCTCCCACTCAATGCTAAAGACTACTCCCAGACGTAGCTCAGATCATTTGAAAGAAAACCCACAACAGCACAATTCAGCAATTCATATCGGGAGCCGTCATGCTACCCCTTTTTCATAATAAAATCAACATGTGGATTTCTTTTCTCATTCGAGTTCAAAAATAACTCTTTTAAGACCAAAAGGTTAAATCATTCAAATATCAAGGTGTGTATAACACATTACTTCACCAAAGATCATAATCTCAAAGAGGGTTTAAATCCCATTTATCAACATTGAGCAAAATAATTCAAGATTTATACTTTATGTAGCAACCATATATAATTCATACAAAATCTGAAATTTTAACTTTAAACATGATATTATCATCAAAGTTCATGGAATTCAACTTCAAGGCATCAAAATATCATAGTTTCTTGAACAAAATATAATATATAAGTTTCCAACTCAAATTCATAGTAAAGCATATAAATTCATGTATATTTGTAAATGCAAACATCAATTTGGGCACAAGAACGAAAGAAGGCTTTTGTTGAAAACCCCACATACCTTTATGATAACGGATTCATTGAAAGATTGGACCTTCAAGCTTGATTGAAAGAATACTTGTAGAGAACTTTAAATTCGGAGCTTAACTTCTTGATTCTTGAGTGGTAAACTTAGATTTTGTTCTTGGGAAGAGAGGAAGGGTTTTGGATAGTAACTTGACTGATTTAGGGCTTAGGGATTGTAATTATGTGTTTAAAAACCCCTATCAACTATTTGGATTGATTAGGGACGGTTTAGGGGTGTGAAATGACTTCAATACCCTTGATATAAGTCAAAACAGCGTATTTTTGGCACTTGAAACTGACTTAGGTGGCATCCAAGTAATCGCACAAGACAGGTTGGGTGGCGCCTAACCAATCACCTAAGTTTGGTTGGGTGGCGCCTAATCAATCGCATACCCTTACTATCTCTCATGAAAATGGGCATAACTCTTTGCTTGGGTATCAGATTTTTGAGAAATTGGTATCATTGGAAAGGTAATTCAATTATATACAATTTGATAGGTCTTGGGATGAAAAATTCCATGTATATTAAGAGATATACATGTTTGAAGTTGACCCTTGTAGAATCGAATGTCAAACTTTGGATGAATCAATTGGTCTTAGCTCAACTTTGTTCTAGGTCATTGCTATGAGAATTTTTCACCTATAAACTACTCCATATACTATGATAATGATCATGAAACTTGTATTCATATTCAATTCATTTGGATTAGATCTTAGACGCGTAAGATCAAAAGTTAGAATTTTTGCACGAAAATACGGGTTATTACATCGTTGCTTATCAGTTAAAGGATGTAGCACACTAATGGTATGAGGAGTGGGACTAGTATAGGGATTATGATGCTGAATTTAATTTATAGGATGATTTTTATAGTGCTTTTCTTGACCTCATCTTTCCTTAGGAGTTGAGGGAGGTAAAGGCTAAGGAGTTTGTGAATTTGAAGCAAGACAGGATGTTAGTAAAGGAGTATCCATTGAAGTGTAATCTATTGTTGCATTCTAATCCTGAATTGGTGTCTATAATGAGGGATAAAATGAGGAAGTTTGCTTTGGGGTTGTCCCGTAAGCTTATCCTGGAGAGCAAGGTTGTTTTGTTGAAAAAGTATTTGGACATCTCTAGACTTATGGTTTATATGCAGTAAGTGGAGAAAGAAAAGAAGAAGTAAGAAGATATAAGTGAAAGACAGAGTATGAAGTTTCACTATTCAAATTAGGATGAAGGTCAATAGCATAGTGTTAGAGATGGTGGAGAGTGGTCCTAGAAGAAGTGGGGAAATTCTAGTTCCTACTCTACAACTAGTGCTCCTTATCCAAAACCATCTTGTGACCATCGTTCTTTATATGATAGTGGGTTTAGAACACCAGGAGCCTAATTACAGGATAATGGAACCCAGTCAGCTCTATCATATCCTTCTTATAGATTCTGTGGTCAGGTGCATCATGGTTTTTGCAAGGAAAGGAGGACTAAGTGCTTTAAATATCGCTAGATTGATCATTTGCAGAGGTATTTACCATTTTGGTTGCGTCTAGGGACAATAAGATACCTATTGCTACTGCATCCACTCCTGCATTAAAGGGTGATTCTTTTTTTTCTAGATCTGGTGCAGGTTGAAATTGTTTGTATACTGTTGCCACTCTCTAGGATTATGAGGCATCCCCCGATATTTTTAGTGGTACATTTCAACTTTTGTCTCGTGATGTATATTGTTTACTTGATCCTAATTTAACTCTCTCTTATGTGACCCTTATGTGGCTATTCATTTTGGTTTTGATCCTATTTGGATCCTTTTTCTATATCCACCATCGTGGGTGACTCTATTGTGGCTAGAAGGGCCTATAGGGGTTGTGTGATATCGGACCATGGTAGAGAGACCTTGGTGGATCTAATAGATTTAGACATGTTAGACTTTAATATGATTTTGGGGATGGATTAGTTGCATTTGTGCTATGCGTCTCTTGATTGTCAAATCCGAAGGGTCATTGTCCATTTCCTAAATGAGCCAGTAATCAAATGGAAGGTTGTTCCCTAGTTCCTAAGGGAAGGTTCATCTCATATCTTAGAGCCCAAAAATTGGTTTCCAAGGGATACCTCTATCACTTAGTGCATGTTAAGGATTCTAGAGGCGAAGGTACTTCTTTATAGATTGTCCTTGTAGTTTGTAAATTTCTTGAGGTGTTCCCTAATGATATTCCTAGTGTAACTCCCATTAGGGAAATTGATTTTGGGATTGCTTTTCTTCCAGACACTCATCCTATTTCTATCCCTCCTTATAGAATGGCTCCAACTGAGTTGAAGGAACTCAAAGAGCAGATGAAAGATCTTCTTGACAAGGGTTTTATCCAGCATTGTGTGTCTTTGTGGGTGATCCTATGCTTTTTGTGTGTAAAGAATAGTTCTCTTCGAATATGTATTAATTACCGCTAATTGAATAAAGTAAACACGAAAAATATGTACTCACTTTCGAGGATTGATGATCTATTTGATTAACTTCAGGGTGCTAAGTTCTTTTCCAAGATTGATCTTCGATCTGGGTACCATCAGTTGAAGATTAGGGAGGTGGATATCCCTAAGATTGCCTTTCAAACACGGTATAGTCATTTTGAGTTTTTGGTGATGTCCTTTGGTTTGACAAATGCCCCAGCCGCGTTTATGGATCTTATGAATAGGGTTTTCCATTAGTTCTTAGAATTTTTTTGTCATTGTCTTTATTTACTATATTTTGGTGTATTCCAAGAGTGAGGTGGATCATGCCGATCACCTTCGCGTTATGTTACAAACCCTAAAGGATCAATATTTGTATGCAAATTTTTTTTAAGTGTGAGTTCTGGTTGAATGCTGTGACTTATTCGGGTTATGTTATTTCTAGTGAAGGGATCATGGTGGATCCATAGAAGGTTGCAGTGGTTAAGAAGTGTCCTAGACCCATGAATCCATCCAATTTCGGTGCTTCTTAAGTTTAGCCGGATACTATAGTAGGTTTTTGGAGAGTTTCTCTTCTATTGCGGCCTCGTTGACTAAGTTGACTTTGAAGACGGTGAAATTCTTGTGGTCTGATTCTTGTAAGGGTAGTTTCGAGAAGCTCAAAGATAAGTTGACTTTTACTCCAGTCTTGAATCTACTTGAGGCCAGCGATAGTTTTTTGTCTATTATGATGCGTCACGGGTAGGGCTGGGTTGTGTGTTGATGCAGTATGGAAAGGTGGTTGCTTATGATTCTAGGCATTTGAAAGTTCATAAGAAGAATTATCCTACCCGTGACTTGGAATTTTTAGCTGTGTTGTTTACATTAAAGATATGGCGGCATTATTTGTATAGAGTCTATGTTGATATTTATTCTGATCATAAGAGCCTGCAATATGCGTTCACCTAGAAAGAATTATATCTCAGGCAAATGAGATGGCTTAAGTTTCTAAAGGATTATGATATGAGTCTCCACTATCATCCAGGTAAAGCTGACATGGTTGCTGATGCCCTAAGCAGGTTGTCCATGGGAAGATTGTCTTACATGGATGAGGAGAAGCAAGATTTGGTGAAGGATATTCACTATTTGGCTAATCTATGAGTCTGTCTCTTGGATTCTGAGGATGGAGGTGCGGTTTTTCAAGGGGTGGAAAGGTCATCTCTTGATGTTGAAGTAAAGGAGAAACAAGTGTTGGATCCTATCTAGATGCAAATCAAGAATGATGTAATTAGGCAAAAAGTGATTGTTTTCGAGATTGGTGGTGATGGTATCTTGAGGTACCAAGGCAGATTGTGTGTTCCCGATATTGATGGGTTGTGAGGATGAATTTTGGATGAAAAGAAAAATTCCTCATCCATTCCCTCATATCAGACACCATCTTCGGAGCATATCGAGATAACTGTTAATATTTTAAGGCATACTCCTTGACCGACATCCTCCATTGTATTAGATTAACAAGCTCCTCCGCTTTTGCTTCCCTCAACTCCTGAGGAAAGAAGCGGTCTAGGAATGACTCATCATCATCACCCCTTTCCTAGTCCCACTCTTCATACCATTGGTATGCCATATCCTTCATCTGGTAGGCAAAAAACTCCACTCCTTCCACATTAGTGGCATGCATAACCCTGGAAATTGTTTCCATCTCATCTAGAAAACCTTGAGGATCCTTCTCTACCTTAACACTTGTAAAAGTCGGAGAATTCAACCTCATGAATAGCTTAGCCCTTGTGGAATTAGAAGATGCAGTAGAAGATGCACCACGATCATCCCAAGAAGATACCAACTGAGCAATCATATGAATCGACTAACAAAACTTAGGATTCATCACATTATCCCGAGGACTAGAATGACCGATGGAACTCCAGGAAAATCAGGGACTGGACCCCTAGACCGCGATGGATCCCATGATTAGAGCGTGTTTCATCAAAATTTTTCTTAGTTGGGATAGAGGAGTTTCCGTGAGCTTCATATTGTTGAGCCATGATCGGAAAGACAAGTAAATGAAAATCAGAAAAAACCAAGACCTTAGACTCTATAGCTCAAAATAAGACAACAAGAAAGTAAAATATTCCTAAATGCTATGTAGCCGCTCCCTTATGAGTATGGCACGCTAAACACCATTAAAATATCTCTAATTGACACGACTTTGTGAAATCCCAATCAACTATAAAACTAAAGCTATGATACAAACTTGACATGACCCAAACCAGGGCCTTGTCATAATAGGCATCCCAATTCCAATAAGGATCGGAGACCACCCCCGATACCCAATCCAACCTCCAATCATATACCTTGAGTCAGATGAATTTCGAATATTTAACAAGTTAGAATAACTATCAACTCAAATACTTTGGGATAGGTCAATGACCATGGCCAGCACAAATAAGTCTAATCATTCAATGCCAACCAACAACTATAACAAAAACTAAAATAATAACCAAGTCCGGATTTTTGTCATGATCCCTATACAGGCATCAATAAGAGACCCCGCCATTAGAGAAGTTACAATGTTAGTCAAAGTTCTAAGGTAAGTGTTTCCTCTGTAACATCAGTAGTTGTATGAGTAGAATGGTCAGTCTAGTTAGCTTGGTAAGCTATCATGGGGTTCTTATTCTGGAACTTCACATCATGGTGGCTACTTTGGATCAACCAGTTCATCTTATTAGTACAAGGAACCTCAATCTTGTTACGATTGTGTAGTGGTTAGTCATTTTGATGGATAGTTTCCCCCATGAGGGATTATCAAACCTTCAACATAGGCATTTCAGCCTATTAGATTAGTGGTGCTACCTTCCAAGGTAGTTCTCGGAGAAGTAGAGGTGGTTCTCATGATTCTCATGGAGGTGTCCAGTCGGTAAGGACAAGTGATCGATTATGTTCTAAGTCCAATAGTGGGCGAAGATAGTTGTATTTATTTCTTGATAGGCCAAAGGTAGAGATAACATATTCAGTTATTACAGGCTTGATTTTAGTATGCCAACATTCAATTTATTTGTTATTTGATCCATGTTCCAATTATTCGTATGTGTTGGTATATTTTCCTTCCCAATTGGGAATTATTAGCATTCACAACCCGAGGCTACCCCCTAGTCGTAACAACGGTGCTAATGGTCATAAATGACCACAACTAACCCATGAGCTGGTACCTGCTGTGAGCACTGAATAAAATGGCGCTGATATAACCTATACGGAGGATAAACTGATAAAATACTAAAAATCTGAATATTGAATATATGTAAATGACAAGTCTAAAATGTTGGTGATTACCAATAATACTGAAATGACTGACTGACTGTCTGAAAGCCTCTAAACATCATGAGGAGTTGATAGGACAAACCCCCTACTAACTCCAACTGACTGAACATAAGAAAATTCTGAAATAAATATATCATGTTGTCGATAGATGAGGACTCACCAGTACTTCTACTGAGTAACGTTGAGCTGTTTAAGAACGGTTGGGAAACTAAGTGTCTAAACCTATGTTATAAGACAACATCGCGCAAAGAAAAGCATGCGGTCAGTACTTTGAATTTATGGGTATATGAGATGAGGACTGTCTGATATACATGAAGTAACTGAGCATAAATGCATGAACATGAAATATCTGACAATGCAAGACCAAGTATAAATATGTTTATGATATAATCTGTAAATTGAAAGACTGAAAGCTGTATAACTGAATAACTAAAAATATGTACACTTGGTCAAGCAAATCTAAACTAAATACACCAATTACAGTACTGAGACTATGTGAGGTATCATTTAACCGACATGCCCCAATCTAAGAAAATCGGGGTCCAACCTGTAACCCCAGTTGGAAGGGTGCCAGTACCGTTCCATTGGTACTAACACTGGCTACAATATAGGGATAACTACTAATGACTGCCTAACTGACAGGGAAGCCACGGTCCCTGCATCCGCTTGGTGTTAAATCCTACTCCCAAGTGAACTAATACTAGTACTAACTGAACTAAGTTTAACTGAACATTGTTTTTGATAACAAATAGTGCTCATCATGATCATAAATATCTAAGTAAATAACAAGAACCATGGTTTCACTAAATTATTATTTGAAAGATCAGAAATTATGTAAAACACATAGGTATCGGGATTTCTTAACCCACCAGCACTGAATGACCATAAAATACAATAACAAGGCTTTAAAACTATTGTATTAAATCATGATTCAAAGACTCAAAGTATAGACATTTCATCAAACATGTGAGGATATAAATTTGAACATGGGAATGTCTTAAACATGAAGTATAGCATGATTGCATGGCTAAATTCAAAAATTTGGGGATTTATTTTGAAATCAATTGAACATGACTTGGGAACCACAACACTTGAAACACTAAAATGACTTATTCCACTTGAAAACACTTGTAACCTTAACTTGACATTGAATTAACAAGAGATTCATGGATTTATTTCATCTTGAACATGCATAAACTCATAAATTAAACTAAAAGAGGTTTTTTTATGCTCCATATGTAAAATGGTTCCTTGGATGAGCATCCCACATACCTCACTAGATGAATTCTTAAAGATTCCTTGAGGATTTCTGGAATTTGAAGCTTGAATTCCTTGATATTTTTTGAAAGAGTTTGACTTGTTCTTGGGGAAAAAGAGGGTTCTTGAGAGCAATTTATGAATAAAATGATAAATAATACTCTTTAGAAGCCCCAAATACGTGTTATGGATGGATTAGGTGAAGGAAAATGACTCAAACACCCATTAAATGCCAAGGAATAAAAACTGGACAGATTAGAGAGGAGGCAGCGTGGGCTCAGGAGCGGTGGAGTAGGCCATGCAGTGCCCGCCTTAGAGTAGTAGACTGGATCAGGTGATGCCTTTCTTACCTCAGTGGACTGAAGGGGGTGGCACCCACTTATACTGGAGGTGCTACTAGTTAGTTTTCCAACACACCCCTACTCTCGTCCAAAAATTTTAAAACTCACACGAGACATCCTTTGAACAACCCCAATCATGTATCAACTCAAAAATCGATGTCCGAAGGCGGGGAAGGTTAAAAATAAGATCATCAAAGTTTAGGAGTCTTGAAAATGACTAAGTCCTCAACACTTAGTGAAAATTTCAAGTCTTGAACCCCTCAATACTGAACATGCATGGCTAGAAATAGATTATATAACTGAGTCTGAAATGTAATACATTAACTGAACTAATTTCTGTGAATGCTTGCAATGAAATGAGAATGATTACATAGCTGAGACTGAGAATGGAAAAGAGTCAATCTGAGGAAAATCATTACCTTAAGCTGAATCTAGGTTTGTAGAGAAGAGGTGAGGATAATTGGTTTTCATATTTACTTCTGCTTCCCAAGTAGCTCCCTCAATAGATTGGTTCCGCCAAAACTCTTTAACCAAGGGAACTTCTTTATTCCTTAGCCTACGTATCTGTCGATCAAGGATCTTAACCAAGACTTTTTCATAGGAAAGGATATCCTTAATATCCATGACTTCCAAAGGAATAACTATAGCTGAATAACCAATACATCTCTTTAACAAGGAAACATGAAATACCGGATGTACTGGCGCCAAATTTGTAAGGAAACTCTAGTTCATTAGCTAGTTTCAAAAAATGACTTAAGATTCTGTATGGGAAAACATAGCAGGGACTGAGTTTCCCCTTCTTGCCAAATATTTTTACTCCCTTCATAGGCTAAGTTTTCAAATAGACTGAATCACTAACCTCCAACTGAAGATCCCTTCTTCTCATATCTGGATAAGATTTCTGACGGCTTGGGGAAGGCTTCAACCTCTCCCCTATTAACTGAACTTTCTCCATGGCCTCAAACACTGAATCTGGCCCTATCAAAGCAGCTTTACCTTCCTCAAACTAGCCAATAAGAGATCTACATCTCTTTTATAGAGAGCCTCAAATAGAGCCATCTGAATACTGGAGTGATAACTATTGTTATAGGCATAGTCAATCAAAGGTAAGTGGTCATCCCAACTACCTTTAAAGTCAATAACACATACCCTCAATATGTCCTCTAGAGTCTAAATGGTCCTCTATGTCTAGACATCTATTTAAGGATAAAAAGCTATACTGAGATGAACTTGGGTACCAAGACCCTTCTGAAAAGCCTTCCAAAAGTGAGAGGCAAACTGAGTACCTCTATCTAAAATGATGAACAAAAGAATCCCATGCAACTTAACCAACTCCCTAATATAAAGCCTGGCATAATCCTTAGCTGAGTATGAAGTATGAAGTCGCAAGAAATGAGTTGATTTGGTAATTCTATTGACAATGAACCATATCAAATCATGCTGACAATGCATACGAGGCAACCCTGCCATAAAATCCATGTTCACCACTTGTACCTTCCAAGTGGGGATGCTAAAATCCTGTAATATACCTCTAGGACTTTGTTACTCAACCTTAACCTGCTGATAATTTGGGCACTTAGCCATAAACTCTATAATATCTCTCTTCATACCACTCCATCAATAGATTTCCCACAAATCGTGGTACATCTTAGTGGCTCCTATATGGATTGAGTATCATCTACCATCACTTCCGCAAGTATTCATTATCACAAACCATCAACATACAGAACACATAACCCGCCATAACAACAAAGCACGCCATCTCCCCCTTGGGAGAAAATCTCTACTTTCTGATCTCTAACTGCCTCCTTTAACTTAATCAAACTAGGATCCCTATCTTGATTTTCTTTCACTTTGACAAACAAGGAATATTTCAAACCATTCTAAACCCATATACTACCTTCAGCTGAATTGACCAATCGAACACCCAATCTTGCAAACTAATGAAACTCATGAACTAACTTCTTCTTATCATTCTCTACATGGGCAATACTACCCATAGACAATATGCTAAGGGCATCTGTCACTACATTGGCCTTTATCAAATGATATAACACACTCATATCATAATCCTTTAACAATTCTATCCACCTTCTCTGATAAAGATTCAGATCTTTCTATGTGAACACATACTGTAAACTCTTATTATAAGTGAACACATCAAAATGAACCCCATAAAGATAATGTCTCCAAATTTTCAAGGCAAAAACAATTGCTGCCAACTCAAGATCATGGGTAGGATTTCTTCTCATAGGGTTCAAGTTATTTAGTGACTTAGGCTATGACCTTGCCACCCTGCATCAAAACACAACCAAGACCAACTCTGGAAGTATCATAATAATCTACAAACTCATCTGTTATATCTAGAAAAGTCAAGACAGGAGCAAAAATAAGTCGAGTCTTCAACTCCTGAAAACTTTTATTGCAAGAATCTAATCACTAAATTTGACTTTCTGTAGAGTCAATTGAGACATGGGGGATGCAATAGCAGAAAATCCTTTTATAAATCATTTGTAATAGCCAGCCAAACCAAAGAAACTCCTGATATCTGATGGAGAGATGGGTGTGGGCTAATTTCTCATTGCTTCGATCTTTTAAGGGTCAACTATAATGCCATTATTGGAAATAATATGGCCAAGAAAAGATACTGACCTTAGCCAAAATTTGTACTTAATGAACTTGGCGAACAACTGATGAGATCTAAGGGTCTGCAACACAATTCTCAGATAGTCTACATGATCATTCTTATTACAGGAATAGATAAGGAAGTCATCAATAAAGACAATGACCAACATGTCCATGTACTATTTGAACACTCTATTCATCAAGTATATAAATGAAACAAGGGCATTCGTTAGTCCAAAGGACATAACTAAGAATTCGAAGTGACTATACCGAGTTTTGAAAGGTATCTTTTAAATGTCATATTATCTAACTCTAAGTTGATGATAGCGAGATCTAAGGTCTATCTTAGAAAATAACTGACACCCTGAAGTTGGTCAAATAAGTCATCGATTCTAGGGAGTGGATACTTATTATTGATTGTGACTTTGTTCAACTAATGATAATCGATACATATTTTGAGAGAACCATCTTTTTTACGCATGAATAGAACTGGTGCGCCCTATGGAGAGACATTCGTCTAGATAAAACATTTATCTAAGAGATCTCATAAATTCTTTTTCAATTCTTTAAGCGCAGCTGGATCCATTATGTAAGGTGAAATAGAAATAGGTTGGATATCTGGAAAGAAATCTATTCTGAAGTCAATTTCACTCTTGAGAGGGACTCTGGGAAGATCTTCAGGGATCACATCTGAAAATTTGTTTACTACAGGAACTAACTCAAGACTTAGGGTCTCAGTAGCTGAGTCTTTTACTCAAACAAGATGGTAAACACACCTTTTAGATATCATCTTTCTTCCTCTAAGTATGAAATAATCTGACCCCTAAGCACTAAAGTACTACCCCGCTATTTGCTAACTAGTTCATTGGAAAACTAAAGTTGAATGACTCTGTTTCTGTAATCAACTAAATCATAGAATGAGTGGAGCGAATTCATGCTGAGAATGACTTCAAAATAAGTCATCTCTAACTCTACAATATCATCTGAGGTGATTTTATGAGATACTACCATCGAGAAATTTCTATATACCTGTCTATCTATAATAAATTTATCTACTAGGGTAGACACTAAGAAAGACTCTGCTAACATTTTCAGACTAACATCGAAATTGATGTCTATACAAGGGGTAAAAAAGTGAAGCTTCGGCATTTAACAATACATAAACATTAAGATGGAAAACCTATAGTGTACCTATAATCGCTTCATTAGAACTCTTCTAATCCTGTTGAGTTTGAAGGGCATATAAATGTTTTTGATGCTACCCTTTAGTTCTAATGGATGTGGCCCCCTACTGAGTCAGGCGGCCTGCTGGGACTGATGAGAAATTGGACTAGCCTTATTGGCGATCACCTCTGCCCCTCTGAGCGACCACCATACACTTCTAAACCTTATAGACTAGCTCGCCACAACCAAAACACACATCACTACCAGCTTTACACTCACCCTAATAATTCTTATCACATTTCTTCCAAAGCGAATTAGTACAACCACTATTCACAGTGCCCTGAGGCTTAGAGCGTGGTGCACTATCCCAACTTTCTTTCTTGAACTTAGGCACTGGTGCACTATCTGAAGATAGAGTTGGGGTTAAAAATTTCTGATGGTACTGAGAACATTACCACTTTCTAACCTTGGCTGATAAAAGTTAATACTACCTGTTTTGTCCCTCTTATTCTCTTTCTTCCTCTCCTTATTCTTCTTCTCCTCAATCTACTGGGCGTGAACCATGAGCCTAGATAGGTCTATCCCCTTAATCAACATAGAATTTTAGCACTCCTTAACCATACTATCAGCTATACTAGACACAAACTCACTCATTTTATACCTATTATCAGCCACCATCGAAGGAGCATACCTCACCAACTAAGTGAACTTAAGTGAGTATTCCTCTACGCTCATATAGTCATGCTTTAATTTGATAAACTCCTGAACCTTAGCTTCATTAACTATAAGGTAAAGAACTTGTCTAAGAAAGCTGTGGCAAACTCTTTCCACTCTATCGGGCCTGCATTAACACCACGGTCTTCCTTCCACTGCTTAAACTAGGTGTGAACTACATCCTGCAACTGATATACAACCAACTCTGTACTCTCACTCAAAGTGATGACCATGATATCAGTCATATTCCTTACCATATCTAGAAACTCCTATGGATCATCCTCTAACTTGGATCCTAAAAATAAAAGGGAATTCATCTGAGTGAAATCCTAAATCCTAACTACAACTTTATTTGCCACTAGATTTGCTGGGAAAACAGTATGCTAGTTGTTCTAAGCATCTACTGAATGGGCCAGGATCGGAAAAATGGCCCTAAATTTGGTGTAAGAAATATGCTCATTCAAGGGATCTTCTTGAACAGGTAGTGGAGTGGGTTGATCCCCATTCCTTCTTCTATTGTTTCATATAAGAGGCATTGTATGTAAATAGAATGAAGGGATGAGTTAGCAAGAGAGTTTAAATAGATCTACTACTCTTTTGCATGACATGATAATAGAAGGAAGGGAAACTTTCCTAAAATGTTTCATATCCTCTTGTCCATAAGTGTGGAGCGCTTTACACCCATGCACAAGATTCTACTCAATGCGACTTTCAGACTCCCTAGGATACTTTAAAAAATTTGTCTCTAATACCAAGTTTTGTCACGACCCGAGGCTACCCCTAGTCGAAACAATGATGCTTAGGGTCACAAGTGACCACAAGATAACCCATGAGTTGATACCTACTGTGAGCACTAAATTAAATGGCACTGATATAACTTATGCAGATGATAAACTGATAAAATACAAAAAATATGAATACTTAATATATATAAATGATAAGTCTAAAATATCAGTGCTCACTGATAATATTGAAATGACCGACTGACTGTCTAACTGATTGTCTAAAAGCCTCTAAACATCATGAGAATTGATGGAAAAAACCCCGTACTAACTCCAACAGAATGAATATAAGAAAATTTTGAATTAACTGAAATAAATATATTATGTCCTCGATAGATGAGGACTCACCACTACTGCTGTTGAGTAACACTAAGCTATCTATGAACGATTGGGAAACTAAGTATCCAAACCTATGTTATAAGACAACATAGTGCAAAGAAAAGTATACAACCAGTACTTTGAATATACTGGTATATGAGATGAGGACTGGATGATACATGAAGTGCTTGAGCATAAATTCATGAACATGTAATAACTGATAATGAAAGACCAAGTTTAAATATGTTTCTGAGATGATCTGTAATCTAAAAATTCAAAAGTTGTATAACTAAAAATCTGTACACTTGGTCAAGCAAACCTGAATTGAATACACTGATTACTGAACTGAGACTATGGGAGGTATCATATCGATGACATACCCCAATCTAAGATAATCGGGGTCCAATTTATAACCCTAGTTGGAAGGGTGTCAGTACTGTACCATAGGTACTAACACTGGCTATGTGGATCCACTAATCTGATGTTCGAAAGGACTAGGGTATCAAGCCTAAATAGATGGGTGACCCTTAAAAGGAAGTCAAGCCTAAACTAAAGAGTGAACCCTAATATACTATGCTGGATACATTGTTTTGGAATACAGGGATCACTACTAACGACTCTACCTAACTAACAGGGAAACCACCGTCCCTGCATTTACTCGGTGCTAAATCCTACTCCCAACTGAACTGACACTGGTACTGAACTGAACTAAGTTTAACTGAACATTATTTTTTATAACTGATAGTTCTCATCATGATCATAAATATATGAGTTAATAACAAGACACATGGTTTCACTAAATTATTATTTGAAAGATTTGAAATCATGTAAAATACGTAGGCATTAGGTGTTCATAACCCACCAGCACTGAATGACCATAAAATATAATAACAAGGCTTTAAAACTATTGTATGAAATCATGATTCAAAGACTCAAAGTATAGACATTTCATCAAACATGTGAGGATCATAAATTTGAACATGGGAATGTCTTAAACATGAAGAGTAGAATGATTACAGGGCTAAATTCATAATTTAGGGATTTATTCTGAAATCAATTGAACATGACTTGGGAATCGCAACATATAAAACACTAAATGACTCATTCCACTTGAAAACACTTGTAACCATAACTTGACATTGAATTAACAAGTGATTTATGGATTTATTTTATCTTGAACATGTATAAACTCATAAATTAAACCAAAAGAGGATTTTTGGGCTCCATGGGTGAAAGGGGGGATGAACATCCCACATACCTCACTAGATGGATTCTTAAAGATTCCTTGAGGATTTATTGAACTTGAAGCTTGAATTCGTTGATTTCTTGTGAAAGAGTTTGGACTTGTTCTTGGGGAAAGAGAGGGTTTCTTGAGAGCAATTTTTGAATAAAAGGGTAAGTAATGCTCTTTGAAAGCCCCAAATTCATGTTATGGATGGATTAGGTGAAGGGAAATGACTCAAATAACCTTAAAATACCAAGGAAAAAAATTGGATAGAATAGGGAGGGGGCAGCGTGGGCTCTGGAGTGGTGGACTAGGACGAGCGGCGCTTACCTTTGAGTGGTGGACTGGACCAGACGGAGCTCACCTTACACTGGTGGACTG
Organism: Capsicum annuum; assembly: GCF_002878395.1. Lineage (NCBI taxonomy): Eukaryota > Viridiplantae > Streptophyta > Magnoliopsida > Solanales > Solanaceae > Capsicum > Capsicum annuum. The sequence goes on from NC_061111.1 coordinate 124,948,413, forward strand.
GAGGGGGCGGTGCTCGCTGATCCCTGTGGTACTGCTAGTTTAGTTTTCCAAACACACCCCTACACTCATCTGAGAATTCCAAAACTCACGTGAGGCATACTTTGAACAACCATGATCATAAATCAACTAAAAAATTAACATCTCGAGGTCGGGTGGGTTATAAATTAGATCATCAAAGTTTACGGGTCTTGAAAATGACTAAGTCCTCAACACTTAGTGAAAATTCCAAGCCTTAAACCCCTTAAATATGCAATTATAAGCTGAATTGAGCTTAGGATCCTATGGGGTATTATATTATCTCCTTCTTGGGAGCATTCATCCTCAAATGAGACTGGTTAGGTTGAGATCACTAAGGCAACTGAGATCACGTACTGAACATGCATGACTGGAAATATGATTATATAACCGAGTCTGAAACATAATACATTAACTAAATTGATTTCTGTGAATGCATGCACTGACATGAGAATAATTATATAGCTGAGACTGAGAATTGAAAAGAGTCAATCTAAGGAAAATCCTTACCTTAAGATGAATCTGGGTTTGCGGAGAAGAGGTGAGGATACTTGGTTCGTATACCTGCTTCTTCTTCCTAAGTAGCTCCCTCAATAGACTAATTCCTCCAAATAACTTTAACCAAGGGAACTTCTTTATTCCTTAGCCTACGAATCTGCCGATTAAGGATCTCTACTGGAACTTCTTCATAGGAAAGGATATTCTTAACATCCTTATCTTCTAAAGGAATAACTATAATTGAATCACCAATACATTTCTTTAATAAAGAACATGAAATACCTGATGTACTGATGCCAAATCTACAGGCAACTCTAGCTTGTAAGCTAATTTCCCAAAATGATTCAAAATTCTATACGAGCAAAAATAATGGGGAATGAGTCTCCTTTTATTGACAAATCTCTTTTCTCCCTTCATAGGCAAAATTTTTAAATTGACCGAATCACCAATGTCAAACTTAAGATCCCTTCTCTTCATATCTGCATAAGATTTCTGACGGCTTTGGGAAGTCTTCAGCCTCTCCCATATCAACTAAACTTTCTCCATTGTCTTAAACACTGAATCTAGCCCTATTAAAGCAACTTCACCTATCTCAAACCAGCCAACAAAAGATCTATATCTCCTTTCATAGAGAGCCTCAAATAGAGTTATCTAAATACTGGATTGATAACTCATTATGTGCAAACTCAATCAAAGATAAGTGGTCATCCCAAATACCTTTAAAGTCAATAACACATGACCAAAATATGTCATCTAAATTTTGAATTATCTTCTTTACCTTACCATCTTTTCGAGGATGAAAAGCTGTACTGACATGAACTTGGGTACCAAGACCTTTTTGAAAAGCCTTCCAAAAGTGAGGGGTAAACTGAGTACCTCTATCTGAAATGATAGACAACAAATCCCATTCAACTTAACCAACTCCGTAATATAAAGCTTGGCATAATCCTTAGCTGAGTACGAAGTATGAATTTGCAAGAAATGAGCTAAGTTGGTCATTCTATAGACAATGACCTCTATAGAATCATGCTGAAGATGTGTACTAGGAAACCCTATCATGAAATCCATGTTCACCACTTCCCACTTCCAAGTGGGGATGCTAAACTCCTGAAATGTACCACTAGGCCTTTGGTGCTCAACCTTAACCTGCTGATAATTTGGGCACTTAGCCACAAACTCTGCAATATCCCTCTTCATACCACTCCACCAATAGATTTCTCGTAAATCACGACACATATTAGTGGCTCATAAATAGATTGAGTATCACGCAGCATGTGCTTCTGCAAGTATTAGTTGTCTTAAACCATCAACACAAAACAAATAATCTACCCTAACAACGAAGCACACCATCTCTCCTTTGGGAGAAAACCTCTACTTTTTGATCTCTAACTTCCTTCTTTAACTTAACCAAACTAGGATCCCTATCTTGCTTTTCTTTTACTTCAGCAACCAGTGAAGATTCCAAACCATTCTGAACCTATATGCTACCTTAAACTAAATCAACCAATCAAACACCCAATCTAGCAAACTGATGGACCTCATGAACTAACTTTTTTTATCATCCTCTACATGGGGAACAATACCCATAGACAACATGCTAATGGTATCTGCCACTACATTGGTCTTGTTTAAATAATACAGCATACTCATATCATAATCCTTTAACAATTCTAGCTACCTTCTTTGATGAAGATTCAGATCTTTCTATGTGAACATGTACTGTAAACTCTTATGGGCCGTGAACACATTAACATGAACCCCATAAAGATATTGTCTCCAAAATTTCAAGGCAAAAATAAAAGCTGCCAACTCAAGATCATGGGTAGGATAATTCTTCTCATAGGGTTTAAGTTGTTTAGCGGTGTAAGCTATAACCTTGCCTCTCTGTATCAAAACAAAACCAAGACCAACATTGGAAGCATCATAAAAAACTACAAACCCATCTATACCATTTGACAAATTCAAGACTAGAGCGGATGTGAGTCGAGTCTTCAACTTCTAAAAACTCTTCTCGCAAGAATCTAATGATTAAAATTTGAGTTTTTCTGAGTCAATCGAGACATGGGGGATTAAATAAAAGAAAACCCTTTGATAAACCATCTGTTGTAGCTATCCAAATCCAAGAAACTCCTAATATATAATCGAGAGATAGGTCTGGGCTAATTTCTCACTGCTTTAGTCTTTTGAAAGTCAAATCTAATGCCATCATTTAAAACAATATGGACCAAAAAAGCTACTAGCCTCAACAAAGATTCACACTTACAAAACTTGGCCAACAACTGATGATCTCTAAGGGTCTATAACATAATTCTCAGATAGTCTGCATGATCATTCTCACTACGAGAATAGACAAGGATATCATCAATAAAAATTATGATGAACATATCTAAGTACTGTTTGAACACTTTGTTCATCAAGTTCATGAAAGCTATAGGGGCATTCGTTAGTCCAAAGGATATAATTAAGAATTTGAAGTGGCCATATCGAGTTTTGAAAGCTATCTTTGGAATGTCATATTCTGTGACTCTAAGCTGATGATAGTCGGATCTGAGGTCTATCTTAGAAAAATAATTGGCACCTTGAAGTTGGTCGACCAAGACATAATTATGGGGGGTGGATACTTATTCTTGATTGGGACTTTGTTCAACTAACGGTAGTCGATACACATTCTGAGAGAATCATCTTTCTTACGAATGAATAAAATTGGTGCGCCCCATAAAGTGAAACTCGATTGGATGAAACACTTATCTAAGAAACTCTTAACCGCTCTTTCAATTCTTTAAGCTCAGCTGGAGCCATTCTATAAGGTAGAATAGAAATTGGTTGAGTATGTGGAAGAAGATCTATTCTAAAGTTAATTTCCCTCTTGCGAGGGACTCCCGGAAGATCTTATGGGAGCACATCTAAAAATTCATTTACTACATGAACTGACTCAAGAATCGAGGTCTCAATAATTGAGTCTTTGACTTGAAAAAGATGGTAAACACACCCTTTAGATATCATCTTTCTTTCTCCAAGATATGAAACAATCTGACCCCTAAGAACTAAAGTACTACCCCTCAATTTGCTAACTGGTTCATTAGGAAACTAAAATTGAACAACTCTATTTCTGTAAACAACTAAAGAATAGCATGATTGGAGCCAATCCATGCTGATAATGAAATTAAAATCAGTCATCTCTAACTCTACAAGATCAACGGAGGTGATTTTCTGAGATACTATGACCGATCAATTTCTTTATACCTGTATAATTGTAATAAATTTACCCACTGGGGTAGTCACTGAGAAAGGCTTTGCTAACATTTGGGGGCTAACACCAAAATTAATGACTATATAAGGAGTCACAAAAGAAAGTGAAGCTCCGGGATCTAATAATGCTTAAAAATGAAGATGGAAAACCTGTAACGTACCTGTAACCATATCAAGAGAACTCTCCTGGTCCTGTCTAGTTTGAAAGGCATATAACCTATTCTGACACTGCCTATGAGTTACATTAGATGTGTCCCCCTGCTGAGTCACATGACCTGCTGGGACTGATGAGAAATTGGACTGGCCGTATTGGCGATCACCTCTTCCCCTCTAAGAGACCACTATACACTTCTAAACCCTGTGTCCTGGCTCTCCACAACCAAAACATAAATCACTACCAACCTTACACTCACACTGATGATTCCTACCTTGTTTCTTGCAAAGAGAATTATTACGACCAGTATTCACACTGCCCTGGGACTTAGAGCTTGGAGCTCTATCCTTACTTTCTTTCCTGAACTAGGCACTGGTGCACTATATGAAGATGAAGCTGGGGCTGAAAATTTCTGACGAAATTGAGAATGGTTACCACCTACTGACCTTGGCTGAGAAAATTTAAAACTACTTGTTCTGGCCCTCTTGTTCTCTCTTTCCTATCCTTATGCTTATCCTCCTCAATCTGATGAGAGTGCACCATGAGCCTAGATAGGTTCATCTCTTTAATCAACATGGCAGTCTGACACTCCTTAACCACACTATCAGCTACACCAGACATAAACTTACTCATTCTAGACCTATTATTAGCCACCATTAAAGAAGCATACCTCGCCAACTAAGTGAACTTAAGTGAGTATTCCTTTACACTCATATTACCTTGCTTTAAATTGATAAAATCCTGAACCTTAGCTTCTCTTAACTTTAAGGGAAAAAACCTATCTAAGAAAGCTGTGGCAAACTCTTCCCACACTACTTGCCCTACATCAACACCACGGTCTTCCTTCTTCTGCTTAACCCAGGTGTGAGCTACATCCTGCAATTGATATGCAGCCTACTCTGCACTCTCACTTGAAGTGAAACCCATGATATCAGTCATATTTTGTACAATATCTAGAAACTCCTGCAGATCCTCCTCTGACTTGAATCCCAAAAACAAAGGGGGATTCATTCGAGTGAAATCCCAAATCCTAACTGCAACTTTATTTGCCACTAGATTAGCTGGGGAAAGTAACTGCTAGTTGTTTTGATGAGCTAGTGAATGTTCCAGGGTAGTAAAAATGGCCCTGAATTTGGTGTGAGAAACATGCTCATTCATGGGATCTTCCTGAATAGGTAGTGATGTAGGTTGATCCCTATTCCTTCTTCCATTATTTCTTTTGGGAGGCATTATCTATAAACCAAATGAAGGATGAGTTAGAAAGAGAGTTTAAATAGTGATCATGCTTTTTCAAATGACATGAACACTGAAGGAAGGGAAACTTTCCTAAAATATTTCATAACCTCTTGTCCATAAGTGTGGCGTGCTTCACACCTATGCACAAGACTCTACTCAATGCAGCTATCAGACTCCCTAGGAAACTTTAAAACCTTAGGCTCTGATACCAAGTTTTGTCATGACCCGAGGCTACCCCCTAATCGCAACAATGGAGCTTACGATCACAAGTGACCACAAGTTAACCCATGAGATGGTACCTGCTGTGAGCACTGAATAAAATGTCTTTTATATAACTTATGCGAAGTATAAATTGATAAAATACTAAAAATCTGAATGCTGAATATATGTAAATGAAAAGTCTGAAATGTCAGTGACAACTGATAATACTGAAATGACTGTCTAACCGATTGTCTGAAATTCTCTAACATCATGAGGAGGTGATGGGACACACCTCCAACTAACTCTAAGTGATTGATAATAAGAAAATGATAAAATAATTAAAATAAATATTTTATGTCCTCGAGGGATGAGTACTCACCATTACTACTTCTGAATAACACTGAGCTATCTAAGAACGATCGAGAAATTATGCTTCCAAACCTATGTTATAAGACAACATAGCGCAAAGAAAAGTATGCGGTCAGTACTTTCAATATACTGGTGTATAAGATAAGGACTGACTGATATACATGAAGTAACTGAGCATACATAAATGAACTAAATAAACTTATTACTGTACTGTAACACCCTGAATCTGGTACCCAAAATGCTACATGGTGCTCATGACCCCAAAGGACCACAAGCTAACCTATGACTCATATCTGTACCTGTATACTGCATAAAATACTGAATAATACAAAAAAATAAACTAAAAGGCCATAAGGTTCAAACTGTAACATATTATCTGATGAAAAGTGTAACATATGAATGGGGTATGAAATACCCAAAACAACTGAAATGAACTAACTAAACATAATAGTCTGGAAAGCCTTTAACTGACTGAGCTGTCTGAATAAGGAGTTGATGGGACATGTCCTCAACTAACTCCAACTAATAAAATAATTAATGAGATAATAAAGATAAGTAAATGATCATATCCTCGAAGGATGAGGATTCACTGCTAACTCTGACTACTGATGTTTGGAATCTACAGATGCTCTAGAGCTTGTGTCTCTGGACCTAAGGTATAAGACACCATAGTGCGAATGCGTTAGTACGACCGAATATACTAGTATGTATGTAAGGTAGGCTAAATGCATGAGGTTCATATGCATGAACAATAATAATAACTAACTAGCTATTATGAGCGTGAGAATACATGCATAAGACATAATAATTGACATTGATACCGTGAATCCATGATTACTAAATATGAATACTGATAACATAACATACTAATAACTGATATAACTGATAATTGATAACATGAATAACTATATCTAACAGTCCTAAATTTGATGAAACTATCTGAGTTTCATAATTGAGTTGACTATATCTTACAGTCCTAAAATCTGAAGAACTATCTGAGTTCTATTATTGAGACTAATTAACTGTATCTGACAGTCTTGATTCTGAAACATGACACTATGGGAAGTAGTCATCTAACAGACATGCCCTAAATATGCCATAATAGCTGAGCTGGGGTCCAATCTGTGCCCTGATTATAAGGGTGTCAATACCGCTCCACTGGTAAGGACAACATATGAGTAACCCTAATATAACAGGTAACTCTAGTGAGAACAGTAAGAAACCTTATATAATAGGTTAATCCACCTCATCTACCCTCATATAGCAGGCTATGATGTCTCAGCCTATGCTGGCTATATAGTTCTGGAATACAAGGATTGCTTTTAAGAATCACATCCTTATATAACAGATGAGTTCCCATTCTTAGGTTCACTCGGTGCTAGTTTCTACTCCCATCTGAATAGACACTGAACATTATTTACTGAACTAAACATAGACTGAGTTACTGAATTCCGTTGATTGATAGAATACTACTGATATCTAACAACTGACTTAGTTCATGAGATCATGGAGATTTCTCGAGTCATAAAACTATCTGAAGTCTAAGAACTCATAGCTTGACTGAGAGTATCATGAAAACATGATATGACTCTAGGAACATAACTAATGTTTCGAGTACAAGTACCCCTAGGACTCGATGGAAGGAAATTGACATACATGATGTAACGACCCAATTTTTTGAACCGAAATGCTACATAATGGTCATAACCCCAAAGGACCACAAGCTAACCCATGACTAATATTTGTACCTGTATACTGCATAAGATAACATAATAATGCGGAAACATGCACTAAAAGTCCAAAATGTTCGATCATAGACATAACTGAATAACGTAACATCTGTGTAGGGTAATAGAATACCCAAAACAAAACTAAAGTCTAAAACATGATAGTATGTATCTAGTATACATCTAGTTTGAAAGCCTCTACTGTCTAAAGAATCTGAATAAGGAGTTGATGGGACATGTCCCCAAGTAACTCTACCTAATAAGCTAATCAATGATATACTATTATGTCCTCGAAGGATAAGAACTCACTTCTACATTGACTGCTAAATCTGGAATCTACTGCTGATCTGGAACTCGTGTCTCTGAACCTATGGTGTAACATAAAAAGAAAGCACCATAGCTTGAATGTGTCTGTACAATGTACCGAGTACACGTGTGAGGTAGGCTTTAGGTAATGGTTCACATGCATGAATGATGCCAGCTGACTGTCTAACATAAATGTGAGAATACATGCATAAATACGTAATGTAACTGACAACGTGATTTCATAATTTCTGAGTTTGTATACTGATAATATGACATGCTAGTAACTGATATGACTAATAACATGAAGGACTATATTGGAATAATGCTGATAACATAGGTGACTGTACCTGAGTATAAATGATAACGTGACTGACTGTAGCTGACAGTCCTAAATTTGATGAAACTATCTGAGTTCCGTACTGCATCTGAGTTGACTGTATCTAATAGTCCTGAAATCTGAAGAACTATCTGAGTTCTATTACTAAGACTGATTGACTGTATCTACAGTCCTGATTCTGTAACATGAAACTGTAGGAAGTAGTATCTAACTGACATACCCCAAAAGTGCTATGATAGCTGAGCTGTGGTCCAATCTATGCCCTAATTGGAAGGGTATCAATACCGCGCCATTGGTAAGGACAATATGTGAGTAACCCTCATATAATAGGTAACTCTAGAGAAAATGGTGGAAACCCTCATATAACAGGTTAAGCCACCTCATTTACCCTCATATAGCAGGCTATGATATTTTAACCTATGCTGGCTACATAGTTCTGGAACACAAGGATTGCTTCTAAGAATCGTACCCTCAAATAATAGGTGAGTTCCCATCCTTGGGTTCACTCGGTGCTAATTCCTACTCCCATCTAAATAGACATTGAACATGATTTACTGAACTGAACTGAGCATGGACTGAGTTACTAAATTTCTATGATTGATAGAATACCAGTGATATCTGACAACTGACTGAGTCTTGAGATCATGGAGATTTTTCCTGAGTCATAAGACTATCTGAAGTCTAAGAGTTCATAGGTTGACTGAGAGTATCATGAAAACATGACATAGATCTAGGTACATAACTAATGTTTTGGGTACAAGTACCCCCAGGACTCGATGGAAGGAAACTGACATGACTTGATATTCTTGAATATATGATAATCACCATAATAAGTTTATTGAAGCATTTCATCAAACATCTAAAAGGCATAATCCTGTACATTTATGGGGATTTCATGATATCATGCTAGTTAGACAATATTCCTTCATCTAGGCATTTAATCAAACATATGACAGGCATGGTACATATAAACATCATTGTTCAATTCTAATTTCATCATTCAAGGGTTTAAATCTTAGGGTTTCATGAATCTATGGCTATAGTAATCAAACCCACATAGAAACTATCAACAATCATGGAGTAGAATCCAATTTCACATCTATTAAACATGAACATGAGCAGCTAAAACATGAAAACATATAGAAAATTCATAACTTGAGTTTAGAAAAGGGATTCTTGGACTTCATGGATGAAAGGATTCCATGAATAAACACTATGCATACCTTAGATCGTGATTTCATGAAGATTGATGGTGAAACCTTCTTGAAATTGGACCTTCTATGAAAACCCTAGCTTGAGTTCTTGATATTATTTGAGAAAAACAATAATATTTTGGATGAATAAAGGCTAAATCCCATATTTAGAAGCTTATATAGAGGGAGGGGGGAGAATTAACCGTTTTAATCCTAGACACGTAATTTTATTTTTAGTAAAATTTCTTGAATTGGGCCCCTTGGCGCGACGTGGCGTTATCGTGCCTGTCACTAGAAATTGACAAATGGAAAATTGAACAGTGGCGCGATGCAGAGCTATCACGTTGTCACCATGTCTATGACCTAGAAGTTTAACGCAATGCACTAGTATCATGGAGCAACACTAGAATTTGACAATTGCCATTTGAGCTATCTCTGCGACGCACTGAAGGCTCAGGTCAAACACTGTCTTACTGAAAAAGCTCTAACTCTTCGCCCGGGTGTCAGATTTGGGCGAATTATATATCGATGTAAACTATTCAATTTTCCACGTGATAGGAAGTGAAAATAATTGAAGTAAGATGTGTATAAGAATGAATTCTTATTTTAAAGCAAGTTCTAACATCCTTGAGATAATTTTCAAACTAAGAAGAAGCATGTGTATTACAATATCTCCCCATTAAGAACATTTATTCTCAAATGAGATTAACTAAGAGGGGAAACAATAAACTGAACATGAACTAAACATGAGTAAATGGAACATGATCTCATGACGGACGTGACTGACAAGCTGAACATAACATACTGAACATACATATCTGATGCATGCGTAACTGATTCATAAATGCATAACTGAAAGTTCTGAAGAACTAAGTTTTCTCATAATGAGAATGCATGTCTGAAGCAATGGTACTTGATACCAAGCTTATTATGGGATCATGAGCATGAGACTGAATATTAAGTTAGTGATGTACACTAATCATGAAATTGAGTAAACTTAAGGAGAACTGTTACCTTGAGCTTGATCTAAGTTGGCGGGAAAGAGGTGAGGATACTTGGTATGCATATTTGCTTCTGTTTCCAAAGTAACTCCCTCAATGGACTGATTTTGCCAAATAACTTTAACCAAAGGGACTTCTTTGAGGTTGTTCTGAACATCGATGCTCTGAATAGGGACTATGACTGATGGGTCACCGATGCACTTCTTGAGCAAAGAGACATGAAATACTGGATGAACTGAGACTAGATTTGAAGGCAATTCGAGCTTATAAGCTATCTTTCCAAATCGACTGAGAATCTTAAAGGGACCGACATATCGGGGACTGAGCTTTCCCTTCTTGCCGAATCTCTTCACTCCCTTCATGGGAGAGATCTTGAGGTAGATATGATCACCAATCTCAAACTAGAGATCCTTTCTATGAACATCTGCATAAGACTTCTGTCAGCTCTGAGCAGCCCAGAGTCTTTCTCTAATTAACTGAACTTTCTCTAAGGCATTGAATACTAAGTCAGGACCCATGACTGAGGCCTCACTAACTTCGAACCAACCAATTGGAGATCTACATCTCCTACCATAGAGAGCTTCGAATGGAGCCATCTGAATACTGGAATAATAGCTATTGTTGTATGCAAATTTAATCAAAGAAAAGTGGTCATCCCAAATTCCCTTGAAATCAATTGCACACGCCTTTAGCATATCTTCTAATGTCTGAATTGTCCTTTCTTCTTGGCCATCTGTCTGAGGATGAAAGGTTGTACTGAGATGAATTTGGGTACCAAGAACTTTTTGGAATGCTTTCCAGAAATTAAAGGTGAACTAGGTACCTTTGTTTGAGATAATAGATAATAGAACACTGTGTAATCTGAACAACTCCTTGATGTAGAGTTTGGTGTAATCCTCGGCTGAATAAGAGGCATGAACTGGAAAGAAATGAGCTGATTTGGTCATCCTGTCTACAATTACCCAAACTAAATCATGCTGATGACGAGTTCGAAGCAAACCCATCATGAAGTCCATGTTTACAACTTCCCATTTCCAAGTAAGAATACTGAACTCCGACATGGACCCACTAGGCTTCTGATGCTTTATCTTAACCTGCTGACATGTAGAGCACTTAGTCACAAATTTTGCAACATATATTTTCATCCCGCTCCACTAATAGATCTCCCGCAAGTTGCGGTACATCTTTGTGGCCCCTGGATGAATAGAGTAGCGCGCACCATGCGCTCCTGCAAGAATTTGCTGCCTTATGTCATCTACGTCTGGAACACAAAGATGACCCTGACAGCGAAGAACACCATCACCCCCTTGGGAGAAAACCTCTATTTTCTGATCCTGAACTGAATCTTTTAACTTGACAAGGCTGGGATCCCTATCTTGCTTTTCTTTCACCTCGAAAACTAGAGATGATTCTGAACTACTCTGAACACATGCACCACCCTCTAAAGAATCGACTAAGTGAATGCCTAGTCTAGCAAGCTGATGTACTTATTGAGCTAACTTCTTCTTACTATTCCCAACATGAGAAAAAGTACCCATAGAGAGTCTATTGAGAGCGCCGGCCACTACATTGTCCTTGCTCAGATGATAGAGGACACTTATGTCATAATCTTTCAAGATCTCTAACCACCTTCTCTAACAAAGATTGAGATCTTTCTGAGAAAATACATACTAATGGATTTTATGATCTGTGAAGACGTCTACATGAACTCCGTAGAGATAATGCCTCTAAATCTTTAAGGAAAAGACTATTGCTGCTGACTCAAGATCATGAGTAGGATAATTCTTAGCAAGGGGTTTAACCTGTCTGGAGGCGTAGGATATGACCATACCATGCAGCATGAGAACACAACCTACACCCACTCTAGATGCATCACAATAAACTACAAAACCATTTGAACTATCTGGAAGAGCTAGAACTAGAGCTAAGGTGAGTCGAGTCTTCAATTCCTAAAAACTCTTCTCGTAGGGATCAGACCACTGAAACTTGTCCTTCTTGTAAGTAAATATGGACATAGGGGATGTAATAGAACAAAATCCTTCAACAAACTATCTATAATAGCTAGCCAAACCCAAGAAACTCCTAATATCTAATGTAGAGAGAGGGTGAGATAGTTTCTTATTGCTTTGGTCTTTTGAGGATCTACTCTAATGACAGCACCATAAACAATATGACTAAGGAATGCTACTGAGCTTAGCCAAAATTCACACTTACTGAATTTGGCGAATAGTAGATGATCTCTGAGAGTCTAGAGTACTATTCTGAGATGGTCTGCATAATCGCACTCAATGCGGGAATAGACCAGAATATCATCTATGAAAACTATGATGAACATGTCCATGTACTATTTGAACACAAGATTCATCAAGTCCATAAAGCGGTTGGGGCATTGGTAAGACCAAATGACATGACTAGAAATTCAAAGTGACCATATCGCGTACAGAAAGCTGTCTTTGGGATGTCACATTCTCTAATTCTGAGCTGATGATAGCCGGATCTGAGGTCTATCTTAGAGAAATAACTGGCACCCTAAAGTTGGTCAAATAAGCCATCAATTCTGGGAAAAGGATACTTGTTCTTGACCGTGACTTTATTGATTTGACGGTAATCTATACACATGTAAGAGAACCGTCTTTCTTGAGCACGAATAAAACTGGTGCACCCCACGAGAAAATACTGGGTTTGATGAATCCCTTATCTAAGAGATCCTTTAACTATTCTTTCAGTTCCTTAAGTTCTGCTGGTGCTATTCTGTATGGCAGAATAGAGATAGGCTGAGTGTTTGAAAGAAGATCAACACCGAAGTCTATTTCCCTTTCGGGAGGAATTCTTGGAAGATCTTCGAGAAAGATATCTGAATATTAATTCACTACTGGGATTGATTCAAGACTGGGAGCCTCAGAACAGGAATCTCTAACATGAACTAGATGATAAACACACCTCTTAGATATTATTTTCCTTGATCGAAGGTAGGAAATAAGTTGACCCTTGAAAGTGGATATGCTACCCTTCCACTCTAGGACGAGTTCATTTGGGAACTTAAACTGAACTATTCTATTTCTGCAGTCGACTGTGGCATAGCAGAAATGAATCTAATCCATACTGGGAATGACATCAAAATTAGTCATCTGTATTTCGACTAAGTCTGCTGAAGTGACTTTCTGAAATATCATAACCAGGCAATTCCTGTATACCCGCCGGGCTATGATGGTTTTACCCACTAGGGTAGAGACTGAAAAGGGTTCTGCTAGAATTTCAGAACTGACTTCAAAATCAACTGCTATATAAGGAGTAACAAAAGACAAGGAAACTCCTGGATCTAGCAAAGCGTAAACATACACATGAAAGATCTATAATGTACGAGTAACTACATCAGGAGAATTTTTCTGATCCTGTCGGTTCTGAAAAACATAGAGACAATTTGGGCATTGACCACTAGTAGCACTGGAAGTGTCACCCTACTGATTTGGTCGACCGAACTGAGCTGAAGAGCAATTCTGTTGGCCCTGAGGACCTGGCTACAGACATTCTCGAACTCTATGGCCTGGCTTTCCACAACCGAAACAAATGCCACTACATGCCTTACATATACCCTGATGGTGCTTACCGTAAGTCTGGCAAAAAGGATAGGTGCGGGCACTACTAACACTGCCCTGGGTCTTAGAGCCTGGTGCTCTATCTTTGTTACCCTCTTTAAACTTAGGAACTGGAGCACTGGCTGTAGAGGGAGCTAGAACTGATGACTTAGGATGAAACTGAGAATGGTTTTCTCCTTCTGATTTAGGCTGAGCAAAGTTGAAACTACCTGTCTTCGCTCTCTTATTTTGTTTTTCCCTCTGCTTAATTCTATACTCTTCTATCTGCTGAGCATGGATCATAAGTCTAGATAAGGTCATGTCACTGTTTAGCATGGCGGATCTGCACTCACTAACAACGCTATCGTTCACCCCTACAGTGAACTTACTCATCTTAGATCTACTTTCTGCAACCACATGAGGGGCATGCCTGGCTAATTGAGTAAACTTAAAAAAAATACTCTTTCACTATCATATTACCCTGCCTGAGGTTGATGAATTCTAGCACCTTGGCTTCTGTAAGCTCTTGAGGAAAGAATCTGTCTAAGTAAGTAGTGACAAACTCCTCCCACTCTATAGGACCTGCATTATATGATCTTTCGGACTTTCACTATTTGAACAAAGCATGAGCCATATCCTGCAACTGGTATCTAGCTAGCTCAGCACTCTCAACAGTAGTTACCCCCATGGAATCTATCACTTTTTGAACTTGATCTAAGAATTCTTGAGGGTCTTTATATACCTTAGACCAGATAAAGGTTGGAGGATTCATTCGGGTGAAGTCCCAAATTCTAGCTGCAATTGAGTTGGCCACTGGGTTGTCGGAATAACTGTTAGCCATTCATTATGAACAGTGACTAATTGATCAAGAGTGGTAAATACGGTCCTAAACTCCGTATGAGAGACATGATCGCCCAAAGGTTCTTCGGGCTGAGGGACTGACTGATTTTTTCTCTTAGGAGGCATGTTCTGAAATAAAGAGAAGAAGCAGATTAGACTGAGAGGTTGACTTATGATTATACTCACAGGCATGACATAAATATTGAAAGAGGGGAAACTATTCTTAAAATATCTCATCGCCTCTTGCACATAAATATGGCGCGCAACACACCCATACACAAGACTCTACTAGATGCGGCTTTAAGACTTCCTAGGACTCTATTGAGCCTTAGCCTCTGATATTAAGTTTGTAACGACCTAATTTGCTGAACCAAAACGCTACACAGTGCTCATGACCTCGAAGGACCATAAGCTAACCCATGACTGATATTAGTACCTGTATAATGCATAAGATAACATAATAATGCAGAAAGATGCACTGAAAGGCCATAAGGTTAGATCATGAACATAACTAAATAACATAACATCTATGTCGGGTAATAGAATACACAAAACAAAACTAAAGTCTAAAACATGATATTGTCTATCTAGTCTGCATTTAGTCTGAAAGCTTTTACTATTTAAAGAATCTGAATAAGGAGTTGATGGGACATGTCCCCAACTAACTCCAACTAATAAGATAATCAATGAGATACTAGAAAATCATTATGTCCTCGAAGAATAAGGACTCACTTCTACTCTGACTACTGAATCTGGAATCTACTGCTGATCTGAAACTCATGTCTCTGAACCTATGGTGTAACATAAAAAGAAAGCATCATAGTGCGAATTCGTCAGTTCATATATCCCGAGTATACATGTGAGGTAGGCTATATGCAATGGTTCACATGCATGAATAATGCTAACTGACTGTCTAACATGAATGTGAGAATACATGCATAAATACTTAATGTAACTGACAATGTGATTTCATGATTTTTGAGTCTGTATACTGAGAATGTGACATACTAGTAACTGATATGACTGATAACATGAAGGACTATATCTGAATAATGCTGATAACATGGGTGACTGTATCTTAGTATAACTGATAACGTGGGTGTCTGTAGCTGACAGTCATGAATCTAATGAAACTATCTGAGTTCCATACTGCATCTGAGTTGACTGTATCTGAAAGTCCTAAAATCTGAAGAACTATCTGAGTTCTATTATTGAGACTAATTGACAGTCTCTGACAGTCCTGATTCTGTAACATAAAATTGTGAGAAGTAGTATCTAACCGACATGCCCCAAAGTTGCTATGATAGCTGAGCTGGGATCCAATCTATGCCCTGATTGGAAGAGTGTCAATACCGCACCATTGGTAAGGACAACATGTGAGTAACCCTTATATAATAGGTAACTCTAGAGAGAACGGTGGGAACCCTCATATAACAGGTTAAGCCACCTCATCTACCCTCATATAGAAGGCTACGATGTCTTAATCTATGCTGGCTATATAGTTCTGGAATGTAAGGATTGCTTCTAAGAATCACACCCTCAGATAACAGGTGAGTTCCCATCCTTAGGTTCACTCGGTGCTAATTCCTACTCCCATCTGAATAGACACTGAACATGATTTACTGAATTGAGCATGAACTGAGTTACTAAATTTCTGTGGTTGATAGAATACCACTGATATCTGACAACTAACTGAGTCATGAGATCATGGAGAATTTTCCTTAGTCATAAGACTATCTGAAGTCTAAAAGTTCATAGCTTGACTGAGAGTATCATGAAAACATGACATGGATCTAGGTACACAACTAATATTTCGGGTACAAATACCCCCAGGACTTGATTGAAGGAAACTGATATGACTTGATATTATTGAATACATAATAATCACCACAATACGTTTATTGAAGCATTTCATCAAACGTCTAATAGGCATAAGCTTGTACATTTATGGGGATTTCATGATATCATGCTAGTTAGACAATATTCCTTCATCTAGGCATTTAATCAAACATATGACAGGAATGGTACATGTAAACATCATTATTTAATTCTAATTTCATCATTCAAGGTTTTAAATCTTAGGGTTTCATGAATCTATGGCTATAGTAATTAAACCCACACAGAAACTATCAACAATCATGGAGTAGAATCCAATTTCACATTTATCAAACGTGAACATGAGCAGCCAAAACATGAAAACATATAGAAAATCCATAACTTGAGTTTAGAAAAGGGATTCTTGGACTTAATGGATGAATGGAGTCCATGAATGAACACTATGCATACCTTAGATCGTGATTTCATGAAGATTGATGGTGAAACCTTCTTGAAATTAGACCTTTTATGAAAACCCTAGCTTGAGTTCTTGAGAGTATTTGAGAAAAACATCAATATTTTGGATGAATAAGGGCTAAATCCTGTGTTTGGAAGCTTATATAGGGGGTGAATTGACCGTTTTAACCCTTGAAACGTAATTTAATTTTTAGTACAGTTTCCTGAATCGGACCCCTTGGCGTGATGCGGCGTTATCGCACTGTGTTACTGGAAATTGACAAATGGGAAACTGCATGGTGGCGCGATGCGGAGCTATCGCGTTTCCACCTTGTCTATGACTTGGAAGTTTGGTACGATGCGCCAGTATCGCGGAGCAACACTAGAATTTGACAATTGCCATTTGAGCTATTTCCGCGATGTGCTGAAGGCTCAGGTCAAACACTGTCTCACTAAAAAGACTTTAACTCTTCGCCCAGGTGTCGAATTAGGGCTAATTATATATCGATGGAAAGCTTATTCAATTTCCCACATAATAGGAAGTGAAAATTATAGAAGTACAACATGTATAAGAATAAATTCTTATTTCAAAGAAAGTTCTAACATCCTTGAGATAATTTTCAAGCCAAGAAGAAGCACGGGTATTGGACATGACTAACTTGAACACATGAATAATAGCACAATCCATAATTTATTCATTGAAGCATTTCATCAAACATGTGATACACATGAACTTGTACATATATGGGGATTTTATGATACCATGCTAGTTGGGCACTTTTCCTTCATATAGGCATTTAATCAAACACATGGTAAGCATGGAACATGTGGACAACATTATACAATAATTAAACATCATGATTCAATTCTAATTTCATCATTCAAGGGTTTAGTCATAGGTTTACATAAATCTATATCTATACAAATCAAACCCACATAGCATTTATCACCCAACATGGAATAGAATTTAATTACTCATTATCAACATGAACAAGACCAGGCCAGTCATGAAATTCATAAAGAAAATCCATAAACTTGAACTTAGAAAAGGTATTCTTGGGATTCATGGATGAAAAGGGTCCATGAATGAATACTATGCATACCTGGGATAATAGATCCTTGAAGGTTCTTGGAGAATTTCTAGACTAGGTCTTGAATTTTCTTGAATTTTTGGAAGAAGGATTTAACCCTAGTTCTTGGCTTTTGATCTTGACAGAAACCCTATCTTGATGTTATGAATGAATAAGGAGAATATGGTTTTTGGCCAAATTTAACTAGGTATATAAACGGGTGGTAAAGTAACAAAATACCCCTTTTAAAATAGCCTGGAAATACTAAACGTATGGTGCAACGGGCTAGGGTGATGGTCCGTTGGTACTGTGAAGGTCCATCCATCCTGACCATCGGACCTAGGTAGAAATGAATCTCACTATCTCAGTGCGACGGCAGGCTCTAACGGTCCATTGAGCTAGCGACAGTCCATTAGATGCTATCATCGTTCTTGGGTAGAAAGCAAGTCCACTAACTCAGTGTGACGGCAGGCTCCAACAGTCCATCGAGCTAGCGACGATCCGTCGACCTATCTGTTGGTTCTGGGCAGTCCGACCTGCTTCCTTGAAATGTCCATAACTTCTTCCCTTAATATCGGATTTTGATGAAATTGGTATCAGTGGAGAGCTTATTCAATTTACCACATGATAGAAAGTGAGAATCTTGAAAATACCATATGTACAAAAACGGATTCATATTTCAAAGAAAATTCTAACATCTTTGAGATGATTTTAAGCTAGGAAAAAGTTACGGGTATTACAATATCTCCCCCTTGAGAACATTCATCCTCGAATGAGACTGAGAGTGAGGGGAAGAACTTAAACTAACGTACATACTAAACATGAATAATTGGAACATGATCTCATGACTGATATGACTGATAAGCTGAACATAACATTCTGAACATGCATATCTGATGCATGCGTAACTGATTCATGAATGTATGACAGAGTATACTGAGGAACTAAGTTTTTCTCACATGAGAATGTATGTCTGATGCATAATTATATAACTGAACTGATACATGAATGCAAGACTAAATATGCAATGGTACTTGATACCAAGTTTGTGATGAACACTGAACATAAAAATGAGTAAGCTTAAGGAGAACTGTTACCTTGAGCTTGATCTGAGTTGGCGGAGAAGAGGTGAGGATACTTGGTATGCATGTCTGCTTCTGCTTCCCAAGTAGCTCCCTCGATGGACTGATTTTTCCAGAGAACTTTAACTAGAGGGACTTCTTTGTTCCTTAATCTACGAGTTAGATAGTCTAGGATCTCAACTGGAATCTCTTCATAACAGAGGCTGTTCTGAACATCTATGCTCTGAGTAGGGACTACCACTGATAGGTCACCTATGCACTTCTTGAGCAAAGAGACATAGAAGATTGAATGAAGTGAGGCTAGATCAGAAGGCAATTCAAGATCATAAGCTACCTTGGTAAAGGGACTGAGAATCTTGATGGGACCGACATATCGGGGACTGAACTTTCCCTTTTTGCCAAACTGCTTCACTCTCTTCATGGAAGAGATCTTTAGATAGACATAGTCAACAATATCAAACTCGAGATCCTTTCTGCGAACATTTCCATTAGATTTTTCTCAGCTCTGAGCAGCCCAGAGTCTTTCAGTAATCAATTGGACTTTTTCTAAGGCGTCAAAAACTAAGTCAGGCCCTACGATTGAGGCCTCACTAACTTCGAACCAACCGATTAGAGATCTACATGTTCGACCATAGAGAGCTTTGAATGAAGCCTTCCAAATATTGGAATAATAGCTGTTGTTGTATGTAAACTCAATCAAAGGCAAGTGGTCTTCCAAACTACCCTTGAAATCAATTACACATGCTCTTAGCATATCTTTTAAAGTCTGAATGGTCCTCTTTGGTTAACCGTCTGTCTGAGGATAAAAGGTTTTACTAAGATAAACTTGGGTACCAAGATCCTTTTGGAAAACTTTACAGAAATGAGAGGTAAACTGGGTACCTTTGTCTAAGATAATAGATAGCAGAACCCCGTGCAATCTGACCAATTCCCTGATGTAGAGTTTGGCATAATCCTCAGCTGAATAAGAGGTATGAATTGGAAGGAAATGAGCTAATTTAGACATTCTATCTATAATGACCCAGACTGAATCATGCTGATGACGAGTTCGAGGCAAACCCATCACAAAGTCCATGTTCACTTTTTCCCACTTCTAAGTAGGAATAATGAACTTCTGCATAGGACCACTAGTCTTCTGATGCTCTATCTTAACCTGCTCATATCTAGAAGACTTAGCCATAAACTCTGCAACTTCTCTCTTTATCCCACTCCACCAATAGACTTCCCATAAATCATGGTACATCTTAGTGGCCCCTGGATAAATAGAGCAGCGCACACCACGCACTACTACAAGAATTCACTGGCTTAATTCATCTACAACTAGAACACAGAGACGACCCTGACAACGCAGAACACCATCTTTCCCTTGGGAGAAAACCTCTACTTTCTAATTTTGAACTGACTCTTTTAACTTGATAAGGTTGGGATCTCTAACTTGCTTTTATTTCACCTTGGAAACTAGAGATGATTCTGAACTACTCTGAACCCAAACATCACTCTCTTTTGTATCGACTAAGCGAATGACTAGTATGGCAAGCTGATGAACTTCCTGAGCTAACTTTTTCTTACTATCCTCAACATGAGAAACACTACCCATGGACAGTCTACTGAGAGCGTCGGCCACTATGTTGGCCTTGCCCGAATGATAAAGGATGCTCATGTCATAATCTTTTAAGAGCTCTAACTACCTTCTCTGGAAGAGATTAAGATCTTTCTGAGAAAAGACATACTGAAGACTCTTATGATCTGTGAACCCATCTACGTGAACACCGTAGAGATAATGCCTCTAAATCTTCAAGGCAAAGACTTTGACTGCAAACTCAACATCATGAGTAGGATAATTCTTTTTATGGGGTTTAAGCTGTCTAGAGGCATAGGCTATGAACTTACCATGCTACATGAGTACACAACCTACGCCAACTCTTGATGCATCATAATACACTACAAACCTATCTGAACCATCTGGTAACACTAGAACTGGAGCTAAGGTAAGTCGAGTCTTCAACTCCTGAAAACTTTTCTCACAGGGATCTGAACACCAGAAGTTGACCTTCTTCTGAGTCAATATGGACATAGGGGATACAATAGAAAAAAATCCTTCAACAAACCATCTGTAATAGCCGCCAAGCCCAAGAAACTCCTAATATCTGATGGAGAGATAAGGAGAGGCTAGTTTCTTACTGCTTTGGTCTTTTGAGGATCTACTCTAATGATAATACTTCAAATAATATGACCAACGAATGCTACTGAGCTTAGCCAAAATTCGCTCTTACTGAATTTGGCGAATAGCTAATGATCTCTAAGAATCTAAAGTACTATTCTGAGATAGTCTGTATGATCTCACTCACTACGGGAATAGACCAGAGTATCACCTATGAAGACTATGAAGAACATGTCCAAGTACTGCTTGAACACGCGGTTCATCAAGTCCATGAAAGCTGATGGGGCATTGGTAAAACCAAAGAACATAACTAGAAATTCAAAGTAACTGTACTGAGTACGAAAAGATATTTTTGGAATGTCATATTCTCTAACTTTGAGCTAATAATAGACGGATCAGAGGTCTATCTTAGATAAATAGATGTCACCCTGAAGTTGGTCAAACAAGTTATCAATTCTGGGAAGAGCATGCTTGTTCTTGACTATAACCTTATTGAGTTGATTGTAGTCTATACACATTCTTAGAGAACCATCTTTCTTGTGCACGAATAAGACTGGTGCACCCTACGAGGAATGTTGGGTTTGATGAATCCCTTATCTAAGATATCCTTCAAATGTTCTTTCAGTTCTTTGAGTTTTGCTGGTGCCGTTCTATATGGCAGAATAGACATAGGGTAAGTATGTGGAAGAAGATCAATACCGAAGTCTATTTCCCTTTTGGGAGAAATTCCTGGAAGATCTTTGGGAAAGACATCTGAATATTTCATTCACTACTGGGACTAATTCAAGACCGGGAGTGTCAGAATTAGAATCCTTAACATGAACAAGATGATAGACACATCCCTTAGATATTAATTTCCTTGACCAAAGGTAGGAAACAGGCTGACCTCTGAACACAGATACACTACCCTTCCACTTAAGGAAGGGTTTATTTGAAAACTAAAATTGGACTATTTGTTGATGTAGTCGACTATGGCATAGCAGGAATAAAGCCAATCCATGTCGAGAATGACATCAAAATCAGTCATCTTTAATTTGACTAAGTCTGCTGAGGTGACTTTCTGAAATATCCTGTATCCCATTGGGCTATGATGGTTTTACCCAATGGGGTAGAGACTGAAAAGGGCTTTGCTAGAATTTCAGGACTAATTCCAAAATCAAATGCTATATAAGGAGTGACAAAAAACAAAGAAGCTCCTAGATCTAACAAAGTATAAACAAGCACATGAAAGATCTGCAATGTACCAGTAACCACATCAGGAGAATTTTCTTGATCCTATCGGGACTGGAGAGTATAAAGACCATTTGGGCATTGCCCCTAGTAGCACTGGAGGTGGTACCCTGCTGATTTGGGTGACCAAACTAAGCTGAGGAGCGATTCTGTTGACCCTAAGGACTTGGCTGAGGACAGTCTCTGACTCAATGGCCTAGCTTAGGACATACAAAAAAAAATACCACCGTCAGCTCTGCAAATACCCTGATGGTGCTTGCCACAAGTTTTGCAAATAGGATAGGTGTGGTACTACTAACATTGCCCTGGGACTTAGAGCCTGGTGCTCTATCTTTTTTACCCTCTCTGAACTTAGGAACTGGAGAACTGGCTGTAGAAGGAGATAGAACTGATGTCTTAGGACAAAACTGAGAACGGTTTCCTCTTTCTGATCTAGGCTGAGTAAAGTTGAAACTACCTGTCTTTGCTCTCTTTTTCTGCTTCTACCTCATCTTAATCTTTTTCTTCTCTATCTGCTGAGTATGAGTCATAATTCTTGTTAAAGTTATGTCACTATTTAGCATGGCGGATCTGCACTCATTAACCACGCTATCGTTCACCCCTGACACGAACTTACTTATCTTTGCCCTACTATCTACAACCACATGAGGGGCATATCTAGCTAATTGAGTAAACTTAAGAGAATACTCTTTCACTATCATATTTACCTACACGAGGTTGATGAATTATAGAACCTTAGCTTCTCTAAGCTCTAGGGAAAAAAATCTATCAATAAAAGCAGAAGAAACTCCTCCCACTCAACTGACCCTGCATCATCTGCCCTTTCTGACTTCCACTGCTTGAACCAAGTATGAGTAACATCCTTCAACTGATATGCAGCTAGCTCAGCACTCTTAACATTAGTCACCCCCATGATGTCTATCACCTTCTATACCTAATCTAGAAATTCCTGAGGGTCCTCATCTGTCTTTGACCCGAGAAAGATTGGAGGATTCATTTGGGTGAAGTCCCGAAACCTGATTGTAGCTGAATTGGCCACTGATTTAGAAGGAATGACAGCTAGTTGTCTATTCTGGGTAGCAAATGACTGAGTAAGAGTAGTGAATACGGCCCTGAACTTTGCATGAGAAACATGTTTGTCCAAGGGATCTTCTTGGACAGGCTGGGTTCTTATCTTGGGAGGCATGTTTTGAAATAAGGAGAAGAAATAGATTAGACTGAGAGATTGACTTGAGATTATGCTCACTGGCATGACATGAATACTGAAAGAAGGGAAACTATTCATAAAACATCTTATAGCCTCCTGTACATAAATGTAGCGCGTAAAACACCCATGAACAAGGCTACTAAATGTGGCTTTTAGACTTCCTAGGACTCTATTTAACCTAGCATTGATACTAAGTTTGTAACACCCCAAATCTGGTACCCGAAATGCTACACGGTGCTTATGACCCCGAAGGACTATAAGCTAACCCATGACTGATATCTGTACCTATATACTGCGTAAAATACTGAATAATATAGAAATATGAACTGAAAGGCCATAAGGTTCAAACTGTAACATAATATTTGATGAAAAGTGTAATATCTGAATGGGGTATGAAATATCCAAAACAACTGAAATAAACTAACTAGACATAATAGTCTGGAAAGTCTATAATTGACTGAGTTGTCTGAATGAGGAGTTGATGGGACATGTCCCCA